>NC_080761.1:2101185-2401354 GCF_020826845.1 Diceros bicornis minor | reverse complement strand
ATTGGCAAGTCTGGTGTCACAAAGATTTTGTCTCGTTTTCTTCTAAGAGTTTTCTTATTTTAGGTCTTACATTTATATCCTTGAGTTAATTTTTGTATATAGTGTTGGATGAGGGTCCAAGTTCATTCTTTTGCACGCAGATGTCCAGTTTTCCCAGCACCATTTGTTGACAAGAAACCTTTCTCCATTGCACGGTCTTGGCACCCTTGTCAAAAATCACTTGACCATATATGTGAGGGTTTGTTTCTGGGCTAGCTATTCTATGCCATTGGTCTCTATGTCTGCCTTTATGCCAATACCATACTGTTGATTACTGTGGCTTTGTAGTAAGTTTTGAAATCAGGAAATGTGAGTCCTCCAGTTTTGTTCTTCTTTTTCAGGATTGTTTTGGCTATTCTGAGTCCCTTGAGATTGCATGTGAATTTTAGGACGGGTTTTTCTATTTCTGCAAAAAACATCATTAGGATTTGGATAGGGATTACATTGAATCTGTAGACTGCTTTGGGTAATATTAACACTTTAACAATATTAAACCTTCCAATCCATGGATATGGGATGTGTGTCCATTTATGAATGTCTTCTTTAATTTCTTTCTGAAATGTTTTGTAGTTTTTATGATGCAAGCCTTTCACATCCTTGGTTAAGTTAATTCCTAAGCATGTTATTCTTTCTGATACTATTATAAATGAATTGTTTTTGTAATTTACTTTTGAGAGAGCTCCCGGTTCATGTATAGAAATGCAACTGATTTTTGTGTGTTGACTTTGTATCCTGCTACTTTCCTGAATTCTCTGTTAGATCAAACGGCTTTTTGTGGAGTCTTTCAGATTTTCTACATATGAGATGATATCATCGTCAAACAGATCGTTTTACTTTTTTCTTTCCAATTTGGATGACTTTTATTTATTTCTTTTTATTGCCTCATGGTTCTGGCTTGAACTTTCAGTACTGTGTTGAATAGAAGTGGTGAAAGTGGGCATCCTTGCCTTGTTCCTGATCTTAGCGCTTTCAGGAAAAGCTTTCAGTCTTCCATCACTGAGTTTTGTGTTTGCTGTGCGTTTTTCCTCCTATTCCTTGTTTCTCGAGTGTTTTATCATGAAAGGCTGTTGAATTTTGTCAAATGGTTTTTGTGCATCAATCGAGATGGTCATGTTTTTCCCCCTTCATTTTCTTGATGTTGCATATTACATTGATCGATTTTTGTGTGTTAATCTACCCTTGTATATCAGGAATAAATTTCACTTGGTGGTAGTGTATAATTCTTTTAATACGCTGTTAAATTCAATTTCTTAGTATTTTGTTGAGGATTTTTGCATCTATGTTCATCGGAGCTAATGGTCTGTAATTTTATTTTCTTTTAGTGTCCTTGTCTAGTGTTGGTATCAGGGTAATGCTGGCGTCGTAAAATGAGTTTGGAAGTGTCCTCTCTTTTTCAATATTTGACAGAGTGTAAGAAGGCTTGTTTTTAAAACTTCTTTAAACTGAAAGTTTTTTTTTTATAATTTTATTTATTTATTTGTTTTTCCCCAAAGCCCCAGTAGATAGTTGTATGTCATAGCTGCACATCCTTCTAGTTGGTGTACGTGGGACGTGGCCTCAGCATGGCCGGAGAAGCGTTGCGTCGGTGCACGCCCAGGATCCGGACCCGGGCCGCCAGTAGCGGAGCGCACGCACTTAACCACTAAGCCACGGGGCCGGCCCTTAAACTTCTTTATATGTTTGGTAGAATTCACCACTGCAGTCATATGGTCCTGGGTTTTACTTTGTTGAGAGACTTTTTTTTTAGATTTCTTGAAATATTAGTGACATGTAACACATGTAAGTTTTAGGTGTTCAAGATGATGATTTGTGAAAGGATTACCACAATACAGTGAGTTAACACCTCCATTCCCTCACATAATTAACTTGTTTTTTCTAGCGATCACTTTTAAGATCTACTCTCTTAACAACTTTCAAGTCTATAATATGTTATTGTTAATTATGGTCACCATGCTGTACATTAGATCCCCAAAACTTATTCATATTACAGCTAGAAATTTGTGCAATTTGACTTACCTCTCTCCCTTTCCCCCACGCCCAAGGTCCTTGCAAACACCATTCTAGCCTCTATTCCTTTGAGTTGGGTTTTTTTAGATTTCACATATGGGTGAGAATATATAGTATTTGTCTTTGTCTGTCTGACTTATATCACTTAGTGTAATGCCTCAAGTTCCATCTGTGTTGTTACAAAATGCAGGATTTCATTCTCTTGCATGGATAAATAATATTTTATTATACATT
Organism: Diceros bicornis minor; assembly: GCF_020826845.1. Taxonomy (NCBI): domain Eukaryota; kingdom Metazoa; phylum Chordata; class Mammalia; order Perissodactyla; family Rhinocerotidae; genus Diceros; species Diceros bicornis. Next base: position 2,399,074 of record NC_080761.1, on the reverse strand, counting down.
TCATGTATATATACATATGTCTGACATTTTCTTTATCTATTTATCCATTGATGGACACATGGATTGTGTCCACGTCCTCAGTTTGTGATTAATGCTGAAATGAACATAGGGGTGCAGATATCTCTTCAGAATAGTGACTTCTTTTCCTTTGGATATACAACCAAAAAGGGAATTGCTCATTTATATAGTATTTCTATTTTTATTTTTTTGAGAAAATTCCATATATTTTCCGTAGTGACTGTAGCAATTTACATTCATACCAACAGTGCACAGGGTTCTCTTTTCTACACAGCCTCGCCAACACTTGTTGTCTGTTGTCTCTTTGAAAATAACCATTCTAGCGGGTGTGAGGTGATATCTCATTGTAGTTTTGATTTTATTTCCCTGATGGTGAGTGATTACAAGCATCTTCTCATGTACCTGTTGACCATTTTTATGTCTTCTTTGGAAAAGTATCTATTCAGGTCTTTTGACCATTTTCATATTGTTTTGTTGGTTTCTTTGCTGTTGAGTTGTAAGAGTTTCTTATATACTGTGGATATTAACCCTTTTAGTTTGCCAATTATTTTCTTTGCTGTGCAGAAGATTTTTAGATTGATGTCATCCCACTTGTTAAGTTTTACATTTGTTGTTTGCACTTTTGATGTTATATCCAAAAAAATCATTGTCAAGATGAGTTTCTTGGGGCTGTTTTCTCTATATTTTCTTCTAGTTGTTTTATATTTGGTGTCTTGCATTTAAGTCTTTAATACAATTTGGGATTATTTTTAGAGTGTTGTAAAATAGGGGTCCAATTTCAGTTTTCTGCATATGGTTATCCAGTTTTCCCAACACCATTTATTGTAGAAACTATCTGTTCCCCATGGAGTCTTCTTAGCTGACTCATCAACTGTTAGCAAAGTGTATGTGTGTGGTTTTATTTCTGGGCCTTTGATTCTGTTCTATTGGTCTATGTGTCTCTTTTTATACCTGTATCATTACCGTTTTTATTACTATAGATTTGTAATAAAATTTGAAATCAGGAATGTGATGCCTTCAGCTTTTTCTTTCTCAGGGTTGTTTTGGTTATTGGAGGTCTTTTGTGGATCCATATGAATATTTGGATTGTTTGTCCTATTTCTGTGAAAAATGTCATGGGAATTTTAATAGGAATTGCATTGAATCTTGAGATGGTATTGGGTAGCATGGACATTTTAACAATATTAATTCTTCTGATCCATGAACATAAGATATCTTTTCATTTCTCTGTGTCTTTGATTTCTTTCATCAATGTCTTATAGTTGTCAGTGTCTAGATCTTTCACCTTCTTGGTTAAATTTATTTATGAGTATTTTACTGTTTTTGATGCTATTGTAAATAGGATTTTTTTCTTTATATCTTTTTTAGATAGTTCATTGTGAGTGTACAGAAAGGCAACAGATTTCTACAAGTTGATTTTGTCTCCTGCTGCTTGAGTGAATTCGTTTATTAGTCCTAAAAGTTTGGGGGGGAGTCCTTACGTATTTCTCTATATAAAACCATATCATCTGCAAACAGAGACCACTTTGATTCTTCATTTCCAATTTAGATGTATTTTATTTCTTTTCGTTGCCAAATGTCTCTGGGTGAGACTTGCAGCAGTATGTTGAAGAGTGGTGTTGAGACTGGGCACCCTTGTCTTGTTCTTTGTCTTTGCAAGAAAGCTTTCAACCTTTCACTGTTCAATACGATGTTAGCTGTGGGTTTTGTCATGTGAACCTTTTATTATGTTCAGGTATGTTCTTTCTGTAACATTTTATTTAGAATTTTTATCATGAATGGCTGTTGAATTTTGTCAAACTGCTTTTTCTGCATCGATTGAGATTATTTTGTGATTTTTATCTTTCATTCTATTAATGTGGTGTATCACATTCATTGATTTGCATCATGTTGAACTTGATCATGTTGTTTGATCCTTTTTTTTGAGTTCAGATAGTTTTGTTATAATGAGTCTTGGAGAAGAAAGTTTTAGTTTCAAATTTTAGGTTGACAGATCGGCTTCAGGACCTTGGATGTGTAAATCTCTCTCCAGATTTGGGAAGGTGTCAGCTGCTATTTTTTTTAAGTAAACACTCTTTTCCTTTCTCCCTGTCTTCTCCTCTGGTACTTTAATAATGCTTATCTATTTCTTTTCATGGTATCCCATAATTCACACTGCCTTTCCCCATTCCTATCCATTCCCATTTTTCTTTTTGCTTCTTTGACTGGATGATTACAAATGACACATCTCCTAGTTCACTAATTATTTCTTGTTATAGTTGAATCTGATTTAGAAGCTCTCTATTGAATTCTTCAGTTCAGTCATTGTGTTCTTCAACTCTAGGATTTCTGTTTGTTTTTCCTTAATGATTTCTGTTTCTATAGTGAACTTCTCACTTGTTCATGCACTGTTTCCTTGTTTCATTTAGTAGTCTATCTATGTTTCCTTAGAGTTTTATGAATTTCTCGAAGAGGGTTGTTCTGAAGTCTTTGTCCCATAGTTCCTATATCTCCATTGCTTGGTCAGTCATTGGAGTTTTATTCTTTTTCTTTGGGGGTGTGATGGGTTTTTGATTATTCATGATCCTTGTGGCCTTCCATTGGTGTCTGCAAATTTGAGGAAGTAGGCACCTCTTCCACTCTTTACAGACTGGCTTTAGCAAACCAAAGCCTTCACAGTCATCCCATCTAGGGGTCCTGGATAGGCCATCTGGTAGTGTCCAGGGGCAGGCTTGCTGCTGGAGTCCTTGGGCAGCCTGGTACTGGGGTGAGTGGAAAGCTTGGGTCTATGGTATTGTGTCTGGCCCTGGGCACAGCTGGGACCCTGAGTTCATGAGTTGCCCCACTGCAGCCTGTTTTGAAAGGTCCTCTTTGAGAGCCTGCCACCACAGGAATCATCCAGCACCATGAGAGTTCCCCAGTGCTGGGATGAGCTGAGAGCCTTGGTTCACGGCAGACTGCCAGGAGCCTGGCGCCACGAGAGACAGCTTGTGCTGTGGTAGGCCAGAAGTCTGGATTCCTGGGAGCCTGCTGGGAGCCTGGGGCCACAGGAGCTGCCTGAGGCTGCAGAAGCCAGCAGGCACTGGATCAAGATGGAAGCCTGGGTTGATGGGAACCTGCCGGTGCCTGGTGCCATGGGAGCTGCCTGGGGCCGCCTGAGTCAACAAGAACCTGGTTGAGCTGGGAGCCTGGTTTTGTGGGAGCCTGCCAGGAGCCTGGTTCCATGAGAGCTGTCTATGGCTCCTGGAACTGGCAGGTGGTGTGGTGAGCCATGGGCCTGAGTTCCCCAGCAGCCCCTGGGGAGCCTGGTGCCATGGAATCTACCTGAGGTTGCTGGATCCAGCAAGTGCTGGAGTGACTTGGGGTCTTGGGGGTGTGGGAGCCCACTGGGTGCCCTGGTACAGAAGCTGCCTGTGGCTATGAGTGTTGTCTGTGGCTGCCTGGAGTAGGCAGGAACTTGGGTGAACCAGGGTCTGGATTCACCAGAGCCCACCAGGAGTCTGGTGCCAAGGACACCACTTGCGGTCACAAGAGCCACCTTGGGCTGTTGAAGATGGCAGCCCCTAGGCTGAGATGGGGCCCTGGGTTCCCAGGAGCCTGGTGGGAGCCTGGTGTCAAGGATGCTGCTTGAGGCCACCAGAGCTGGCATGCTCCAGGGTGAGCCAGGGGCCTGGATTTGCAGAAACTTACAGGGAGCCAGCTAGGTCCACAGGAGTCAGCCTGGCATTGGGGCAGGCTGGCTAAGGTCAGGCAGAGTGGAGAAGTCCCTTCTCTTTGGGAGGTATTTGATTACTGATTCAGTCTGCTTATTTGTTAGTGATCTGTTCAAGATTTCTATTTCTTCATGATTCAGCTTTCATAGGTTGTTTCTAGGAATTTATCTATTTTGTCTAGGTTACCCAATTTATGAGTGTACACTAGTTCAGAATAGTTTCTTCTGATCTTTTTCTTTCTGAAGCATCAGTTGTAATGCCTCCTTTTTCATTTCTGATTTAGTTTGAGTCATCTATCTTTGTTTTCCTAGATATTTTATCTAAGGATTTCTCAATTTTATTTTTTCCAAAACTCCACTTTTACTTTTATTGATCTTCCATACTGTCTTTCAATTTTTTTCCACTCTCCTCTTAGTGACTTCCGTCCTTCTGCTAACTTTGGGTTTCATTTTTTCTTTTTTTAATGCTGTGTGTTGTAAGTCCGGTTGTTTCTTTGACATCTTTCTTCTCTTATAATGTACAAGTTTATCACTATAAACTGTCCTCTTACTACTACTTTTGCTGCATCCTAGAAGTTTTGGTGTGTTTATTGTTTCTTTCTTTCTTTCTTTCTTTTTTGCTGAGGAAGATTGGCCCTTTGTTCACATCTGCCAATCTTCTTTTATTTTATTTTATTTTTTTTTGCTGAGGAAGACTGGCCCTGGGCTAACATCTGTGCCCATCTTCCTCCACTTTATATGGGACGCTGCCACAGCATAGCTTGCCAAGTGGTGTGTCGGTGCACACCCGGGATCTGAGTCGGCGAGCCACGGGCCGCCACAGTGGAGCACACACACTTACCACTTGCGCCACCGGGCCGGCCCCTTTTGTTTCTTTTTGTATGTTTTGAGCTATTTTCTAATATCCCTTTTGATTTCTTCTTTGATCTACCTTTTTTTTGTGTGAGGAAGATCAGCCCTGAGCTAACATCCATGCTAATCCTCCTCTTTTTGCTGAGGAAGACCGGCCCAGAACTATCATCCTTGCCCATCTTCCTCCACTTTATGTGAAATGCCACTACAACATGGCCTGACAAGCATGCATCGGTGCGTGCCCCGGATCCGGACCCCAGCCACCAGCAGTGAAGCACATGCACTTAACCACTACAGCACCTGTCGGCCCCCTGATCTACTTTTAAGTTTAAGAGTTTTTGTTGAACTTCCACGTATTATGAATGTTCCAGTTTTCCTTCTGTTATTGACTTCTAGTTTCATGCCATTGTGTTTAGAAAAGTTACTTGGTATTATTTCAGTCTTCTTAATCTTGTTAAGACTTGTTTTGTGACCTAACACGTGATCTGTTCTGGAAAATAGTCTGTGTGCCCATGAGAAGAGTGTGCATTTTGTTGCTGTCCAGTAAAATGTTCTGTGTGTGTCTGATAGCTCCATTTAGTATTTAATGTTTTCATGTCTGCTATTTCTTGTTTTCTGTCTGGATATTCTATCCATTGTTAAAAGTGGGTCTTTGAAGTCGCCTACTATTTGCAACTTATATAAGTGAGAAGGCTCTTATTTTGAGAATATATAAAGATCTCTTAGAACTCAATTATAAAAGACAAGTCAATGAAACGGGGTAACCAACTGGAATAGACATGTCTCTAGGAAATACATAGATGGCCAATAAGCACAAGATAGTTGCTCAGTATCATTAATTATTAGGAAAATGCAAATTAAAAGCACAGTTTTCATGCTGAAAATGAAGGCTATATTCAACACAATGGAAAACAACAAGTGTTAGTAAAGATGTGGAGAAAGGGAAACCCACATACATTACTGGTGGGAAAGTAAAATGATGCAGCCACTGCAGAAAACAGCTTGGCATTTTCTAAAATCTTAAACCTAGAATTACCATTGACCTGGAGAGGCCCATGATAGATATGTCCAAAAGAGGAAACTTGCCCATAGACACTCAAAGCAACAGTGTTCACAATGGTCCAAAAGTGGAACAAACCCAAATTTCTATCCAGTTATGACTGTATAAACCAAATGTGGCCTATTCATAATATAGGATAATATAGGCCATAAAAAGGAATTAAGTACTGCTACATGCTCGGCCATGGGTGAACCTTGAAACATGTGTGCCCACTGAAGCCATCCACCAAGGCAACAGATAACATGATGCTATTTGAATGAAATGTCCAGAATAGGGAAATCCATAGGGGGAGAAAACAGATGAGTTGTTTCCATGGACTTGGGTTAGCATAAAATAGAGTGTGAATGAGTATGGGTTTGTTTGGGGGTGTTGAAAATGTTCTGGAATTAAATAGTGGTGATAGCCACACGACATAATCATTGTGCTAAAAGCCACAGAAATGTATACTTTGAAATGCTTAAAACGGTGTATTCTACGTTAAGCAGATTTTCCACATAAAAATTTTGAATTTTTTAAGTTAATCAGGGTATTGGTTAATTTTAAGTTGGTTAGTATATTTAATAAATAAGTGTAATTAATGGAGTTATTAGGGGTAGGGCAGGTTGTAGCCAAGAGAGTAAACATCCGACGAGGGCCATAGTAACAAATCCTATGATTATACAAGCAACAATCTAAAATCCAGTCCATTTCCATTGTCCACAATTTGGAGAGACCAGCCACGAAAATAGGTCAGTGATCTCGGGGCCTTTGGTATCTATTCCAAGATTTGGGTAATATTATGCAATATTTTAACCTCTTGGGCCATTTGGTGGAGGTAGGTTTGAACTTCTCTCTTGATGTACACTCAGCAAGTGGTTCTAGGAAAGGCACCAACCCCTCCTTCCTTGGCCGGTATAGACATTCTAGGGCCCGGCCATTTTCTAAAACCATTTAGGCGAGAGACTCATGAGACTGTTGTTCAAGGGCTAGGATATGTTCTTATGGAGTTGTTGTCCACGTTGTGTTAAGGTTGTTGATAACTCTTAGTTGCCTCAGTTTCCTGATTTTGTGTGGGTAGGGCCACCACACCTGTGCCCAGTCCAGTCAGTCAATCCTAGTAGAACTGAACACCTAGTGCTATAGGACTGACATTGTTTCTATGGGTTGGTGGTAGCTAGTCAGGGCAGGAAACTCAAGGGACCTGCGACCTGAGAGAAGCAGGCTGAGAGAGAAACAATAATGCATTGCACAATACAGCCTGGAGAAAGCTGTTCACGGGGTTGGGGAAGAGAGAAGCTCACTGGATGAGAGCCTTGTGATATCAGCCCACAGTAAAACCCAAAAGTGGATGCTCCTGGTGTGAAATATTCCTTAGGTGTCTTGAGGTAAAACCAGTAATTTGCACCCATTCACTGGTTACCTGTGTTATATGATTTCAGAGGGTATGGTTAAAGTGTTTGTGGACCAAGAGCTGTCTGGGCCTGGGCACAAAATCATCAAGGTGGCCTCAAAGGCGACCACAAAATGACCCCTCAAGGAGCAGTTGGGGCAGAAAGTGGGGGGATAATTTTGAAGGAAGCCTGGGGCAAAGATGTTGTTCGATGGAGTTGGCTACTAGTGAGTGTCTCCACAGGGTAAGCCTTTCAGCTGGGGTACAGTAGGTGATTGGAGGCCAAGTGACAGACCCTGTGACTCCTGATTTCCAGTGCATGGGCAGCCCTCTCAGCCCACTGGACATAAATGGTGATGGTGTTTGTGAAGCATCTTGATGGCTGTATGGAAGGTATAGGGGACGTGTGGTGAGAGATGTCATGATAGTGTCGAGAGGAGCTGTGTGTGAGATTACGGTGTTGAAGGGGAAGGATTGGAGGCAGGTGCACTGGGTGTGTGACCAACAATGGTCAGTGAAAGGACAGCTGGGGTGTAACTGGGGAAATCAGGGACCAACAGAAGTCATGTGTTTAAAACAAGACACCAGGGCCTGCCCAGTGGCTTAGAGGTTAAGTGCGCATGCTCCGTTACTGGGGGCCGGGTTCGGATCCTGGGTGCGCACCGACTGGCACACCCAGTCCTTGCAAATTTCCCACATGCATTTTACATGCATTTTCTCTTCTGTTGATGGTCGATGAGTTCTAAGGAAATGGTGAAGGCACAGTGAGGAGGAATTGTGGGTTTCTGCACGACTACCTCGAGGAGTGCCGCCCCCTCAACCTGAACAACCACCCGGCACTACTAGAAATGAAAGACATCCCATCACCCTGGATCGGAAGACTCCTTATTGTGACGATGTCAACATTATCCAAAGAGATCAACAAATCCAGTGCAGTCCTTACCAAAATCCCAAGGACGTTTTGTGCTGAAATAGAAAAAAACCCATCCTAAAATTCTTATGTAATCTCAAGTAAGCCCAGATACCAAAAATAATCTTGAAAGAAGGTACTAAGTTGGAGGACTGATTCTTCCTGATTGAAAACTTACTACAAATCTACAGTATCAAAACTGCATTGTCATAGCATAAAGACAGACATATTGACCAATGGAAACAGAATTGAGAGCCCAGAAATTAACCCTCACCCATGTGATCAAATGATGTTTGACAAGGGTGCCAAGATTATTCAAAGGGGAAAAGCCCTTTCAACAAGTTGTGCTGGAAAATGTGGATATCTACATGCAAAAGAATCAACTTGGACCCTTACCTAACACCATATACAAAGCTTAATTCCCAATAGATCAAAGACCTAAATGTAAGAGCTAAAACTATAATAATCTTAGAAGAAAACATAAGACAAAACTTTACAAGATAGGATTTGGTAATGATTTCATGGACGTGACCCCCACGGAGCAGCCAATAAAATAAGAAAATACACATGCTGGACTTCATGGATATTAAAAAGTTTTGTATCTCAAAAGACATTATCAACAGTAAAAGCACAACTCACAGGATGGGCGACCATATTTGCAAACCATGTTTCTGACAAGGGCTTAATATCCAGAATAGATAGAGAACTCCTAAACTCAACAACAAAAATCAAACAACCCAAATCAAATTTGAACAAAGTACATGAGTAGACGTTTCCTCAAAGAAGATCTGCAAATAACCAATAAGCATATGAAAAGACGCTCATCATCACTAATCATTAGGGACATGCAAATCAGAAATACAGTGAGAGACCACCTCACATTCATCGATCAAAAAAAAAAAAAAAACAAAGGTGGCATCCAAAAAAAAAAAAAGAAGAAGAAGAAGAAGAAGAAAAAGAATAGAACTAGTGTTGGTCAAGATGTGGAGAAGTTGGAACCCTTGTGCACTGTCTTGGGAAGATAAAATATATAGTTGTTGTAGAAATCAGTATAGCAATTCCTAAAAAAAATTAAAAATATAATTGTATAGGACCCAGCAATTTCAATTCTGGGTATCTACACCCCCAAAGTGTTGAAACCATATTCTTCAAAACATATTTCAACACCCATATTCATAGCATCAGTATTCATAATAGGTAAAACATAGAAGCCACCCAAGTATCATAACCGAGGAAGGGCTCGCTGCCCAATGCACCCTTTAAGCCAACCATGAGATACCGCTCTTGTAGAAGGGAGAAAACTTTATTACGAGGTTGGCCAGCAGGGAGACAGGAGCCAAAGGTTAAATCCTTCTCCCCAATGGGCATTTGAAAGGGCTTTTTAAGGGCAAAGGAGTGGGTGCGGGAGGTTGGGGGCGGTCCTACGCATTTTGCGCAAGTAGATTTTCATGTTCTGTCATACATCCCACGTTCAAAAGGCAGTGTCCTTAACATGATTGGCAGCTGAGTTCTTGGTCCCCTACGTCATCCTCCAGTCAATTGACTCAAACAGCACTGACGGTTTGAGTCTTGCCAGCCGTCTTGTGGTCTCACTGGTTCAAACCAGTTGAAACTTGCTCAAGGAGGAAAAACGGAGTTTCTGAAAAACAACTCATGGCCCAAGACTAGATCCTTAGTAAATATATGGAACGTGGCTTAAGAAAGTAGTCTCCAGGGGACCGTTGATAAAAGTCTGGTTGGGGCCCCATTTTATTTTGGGCTTGGTTTTGGGCCCGGCTAGGCTATCTGTTCAGGGATGTATGGATATGCAAAATGTGGTATATACATAAAATGGCATATTATTTATCCTTAACAAAGGAAGGAAAGTCTAAGATATGGCACACCATGGATGAACCTTCAGGATATTACTCTAAATGAAATAAGCCAGTCACAAAAATACAACCTTGTGTGATTTCCCTTCTATGAGGTTGCTGAAATCGCTAGATTCAGAGAGACAGAAAGTAGAATGGTGTTTGCCAGGGGCTGGGAGGAGGAGGAATGGGGAGTTATTCATGAATGGGTATAGAGTTTCAGTTTTGTAGGATGAAAAGACTTCTAAAGATGGATCGTGGTGATGATTGCACAGCAATATTAATGTCTTCAATACACTTAAAACATACTTAATGTATCTATGGAGCCTGATGACTTGTCCTGGCTGAGCACACGCTTGTGCTGTTGCACATCTTACCCCTCACTGTACAGTTGGGAAACTAGCCCAGAAAGAGGCAAGTACTGGCCCAGACCACAGGAGGGAGTCCGGGTCCCAAAGACTAGAGAGAGCTCCAGCTTCCTTGGCCAAGGCTCCGCCCCTTCCCTCAGGTCTCCTTTGACAATGAGAGGCATTAAGATCTTAGAGGATTGCTGCCCACCCCTCTCCATATGAGATCATTTTCCTCTCCTCATCATAGCATGTGCATAGGCACCCCCACTCACACTGAATTCTCATGTGGGGACCATGGAGGTGCAGTCAAGAAAGAGCTGACCCGGAGGAAGTGACAAGAGGCAGGAGGGAGAGAGATTGGAGGCAGCTCTCCCAGGGGACCATGGCATTCGTTCTCCTAGATACATGCCCAGGGACCCAGAGATGGGCAGAGGAATCCCTAAGGTTCCTAGGTTTCTGCCTATCTGTCTGTTCCAGACCCATCCTTGGCCCAGCCTGGGGAGCACAGGACTGGGATCCTGCAGTCCACCTCTGTGGGCACCCAGAACTGTGATGAGTCCATCCTCCCCTTGTGTAGGCATTGGGAACAGGAGAGAATACCTCAGTGAGGGTCCTCCTGTATAAAATGGAGTGCATCCAGCAGGTGACTCCAAGTGTTCCATGCACTCGCAATGTGTCCGTTGGACCAGGTTCTCTGTTGATGACCTACTGTGCTCTGAAATGTTGAGAAGATGCTTTCCACCCACTTGAGATCATTTAGAACTGAGGAGACATGGGGGCATAGGTGGATGAGAACTGGGGATAAGGAAGAAGATGCCAGAGCACTGGACACCAAGTCTAGAGATGAGGGAGAAGACCAGTTCTTGTTGGATCCTCGGGGTCCTCATCTGGAGGCAGGGGGGAGTCATTGTCCTGGTTGAGGTTGAATGCCTCAGGAATGAAGAAGACACCTGGTAGGGGACAGCAAGATGGGGGGAAAGGTAGGATCCCAAGATTCACTCCACTCTCTCGAAGCCGACAGGTCCTGCTCCTTTACCTCTGGGACCCTGGAGAGCCTCTGCCTTGAGGACATCTGAAGAATGGTTCCTTTCTGTTTGGTGGAGTTTTGGTGAGGGCTGCAGTGCTAGTGCTGGCCACCAGGGGGCAGGCAGCCTCTTGTGTCAGTGGTGGCAAGTTAGATTTTGTTTTTATTTTTTTCAGTTGTATTGAGATATACTTGATATACAGCACTATGCAAGTTAACATTGCTGTGTGGTACATTTGAAAGTTGCTAAGAAAGTAGATCCTAAAACTTCTCATCACCAGGATAAAATCTTTTATGTTTGCTTGGTGATTGATGTTAACTAAACTTATTTTGGTAACCATTACATAATATACATATACATCAAGTCCTTTCCTTCTGCTGTAAACCTGGAATTTACACGGTGTCCACTGAACTTTTCTTGACCTCCTGGAGCAGAGAAGAGTCAAGCAGAGGTCTTTCTGGCTGTCCCTCTGCCTCAGAAACAACTTGTACCTCCTATTTCTAGTGTTCACCTCCACAATCACAGTTGGTCAGAAGCAGGGGGCGGGGTGAAAGATCTTCCCATGTACTCATTCAGCAGCTGTGCACTGAGCACTCACCCTGTGCCAGGTGCCCTGGTGGGCCAAAGTGCAGGATGAAAATGACCAAGTGGTCCCTGCCTGCCAGGAGCTCACAGCCTAGAGGGGAAATGGACAAAAGCAAAAACAGGAGCAAGAAAAGAGCAAGTGCTGTAGAGAAACACAGCAGGGGGCTGTGAGGGAGGGCTGGGCATCACTGGGTAGGAGGGTCTGAAAGGCCTCAGTGGGGTAACGTTTTCTGGGACCAGAATGACAAGAGGGAGCCAGCCCTTCAGGGGTCTGGGAGCAGTGTGTCAGGGGGATGGCACCACTGGTCCTGAGTCTCACAGGCAGAAGTGAGAGGAGGTTAGAAATGTGGCCAGTGCAGCTGGAGGGAGGCTGGGAGGAGAGAACAGGAGCTGGGGTGGAAGGTAGGACCAGGGCCTGGTAGGCTGTGTCAGCTACCTTTCCCTCTCTGACTTCATTGCCCCTAACCTTGCATTTCAAAACTACAAATGTTGACTATCTCACAATTTGTGTGGATCAGCAATCAGGCACGTTTCAGCTTGGTGCCTCTGCCTCAGTGAGTTGAACAGGTTGGTGCTGTGGCCTCAACTGAGGCTCAACTGGGGGAGGACTAGCCCCAAAGGTCACTCTCAGCCTTCAGGGTTCAGTTTGGACAGAGAGTCTAAGTTTCTTTCTGTCTGTTGGCCTGGGCACTCCTGTGCTTCTCTCCTCTATAGGCCTCCACATTGGGCAGTCCCAAAACACTGGTATTTGATTCCTCAGTTACAGGGATTCGACAGAGAAAGAGAGAGAGATGGAACATGAAAGACGGAGTAGGAGGAAGTGAGAGACTTGTGTAGTTAAAATTTAGACAAGACATCCCATCACTTTGGCTGTTATTATGTTCAGAAGCCAGTTACTAAATACTTAGTGGTTCCACGGGGATGGCTATACCATGGGTGGGGCTTACTGGGTACCACTGTGGAGGCTGCCCACCTCATAGGCCAAGATGAGGCACTTGGGTCTCATTCTCCATAAAACAGGAAACAATTGAATGGTTTAATGCCACAGAGTGGCAGTATCTAAATTTCCATTAGTTTCAACCCCCTCATGATGCTGACCTGAAAATGAGACCAAGTTGGAAGTGACTGTTCCAATAGCACAGTGCTAGAACCCAGGCATGTTTTGAGTGGTGTTCTGTGCTACCTGTCACCCCTTCTTGTTATTCTTCCATCTCTAATTTTGTGCCTTAGGTACATGTGACACCAGCCCACAGGGGTAATAGATATTATCTCATATACACCAGGTGAGGTCCCTAGGAAGTAGATTCTAGCCTGAGCCCCCTGGTGTAGGTTTGGAGACTGGGGAGGACCTGAGAGGCACAGGGACTATCCCAGGATGAAGAACTGGTAAGTTAAAGGAAGTCTGCATTCATCTCTGTCTCCTCAAAGCAAGGACCTGAGTTAGGTTTCTAGGGAGCTGGGGCTAGGGCTGTGTAGGCTCCTTGTGTACAGTTCAGGAAGTGACATGAGAGAGGACGGTGAGCAGCCCGGGCTCAGGGGGCAGCTCTGGAGAAATCTGATTGAGGTAAGGGATCCAGGTATAGGAATCTTGAAAAATGTCCCTATCTCCTTGGTCCTAGGCCTCAACAGATCTTTGAACTCTGGTAACCAGGCACACACATTCCCCCATCCAGCTCACTTGACAGGAGACAGTCAAGAGGCAAAAATGTTTTGTTGTTGTATCCCAACTTTTGCAGGATCTGGGCTCAAAAAAGCCCAGAAAGAGAATCTTTTTGATTGTTGCCTACACTGGCTCAGCCCTCATCCCTGATGCCTCTGGGTGTCTGACAGGAGGCAGTGAAGGGTAACATGGGGCAGCCCAGGAAAGGTTAATGCAGACCAGGACACAACGGTGATCCCACCTGATCAACCCCAAAATCCAGGCCCCTCATCGTGTGTTTGTGTGTGTTTGTGTGTCTGTGTGGTGTGGGGAAGGCAGGGTATGTGGGGCAGGCCATTCCTGGGCAGGAGCTGGTTGTTAGGTGTCGGAAGCCTGGTGGGTCTGTCACCTTCATACCCCAGGTCATGGCTGGCAGCATGAGAAGGTGAGCTCCTCAACTCGTATGTTATTGAGCCCTAGAGGTTTAATCCCCTTCCCTTCCTGACCAGAGTTCTTTGCCAGGATGCCCTCTGTGCCTGAACTGAGGAGCAGACTTTCTCTTGGGGGTTGACCACAGTGGCAGTGTGCAGGCAGCCCCTGATTCCCTCTGGCCCAGCTCCCAGGCAGTCTTTGCAGAACTCCACTCAGGAGGTCGTCGAGTAGCTGCCCAATGGCTTCAACTCCACCAACTCACTAGACAAGGGGCAGGTGCATGAGGCCACCCACACCATCCAGTTCTGCTCTGAGATGAGAACAGGAGCAGAGGGCCTCCACACTCAGGACCTTGAGATGATGGGGTTGGACCAGAACTAGGGTGGGACCAGTCAGGAGCTGTCTCTTTTTCAAGCTAAAGGGGATGTACATGCACGTAACCTTGCCTGGTTCAGAGCTGAGCTGCTGTGACCCTCTTTCCTTTGACTGGTGTGAGCTTCTGGAGGCCACTGAGGCAGAGCCAGAGGGTAAGGGGGACTGCAGACTGGCTATTCCTGGAAAGGAAGTGGGATCTTTCCTGTATTTAGAAGGACACATGGAAAGTCAGCTATGTGAGTGAACCTTTCTCTTTATCTCTCTCCAGCGCCAGCTGCAGAGCTCCAGCCAGCAGCAGAAGCAGAGCAGTGGGCAGTGGTGGAGGTAGAGCTGGCTCCAGCTCCGTTGACACCACCCTCTCTAACACTGGAGCCAGTGACCCCTCCATCAGCAGTGTTGGAGCTAGAGCAAGGGCCGACATCGGCTGCAGCAGGAGTGGGAGCTGCTGAGCTGGAGTCACCTGGACCATCATTTCTAGTGGAAAGTCCATCTCCACCTGTGGCTAAGAAGCATGAGAAGAAGCCCAACCTATGGCCTTCCCTCCTAAGCTGGTGGTGGAGCAGTTGACCATGATGGATGCGGTGAGCAGCTGGGCTCTCAGGGCGGGTGGGGTAGGCTTTCACTCTGCCATCATTGCCCCAGACCTCATCCAGTCTCCTATGATCTGGGCCCGAATCCTGTCTCCACCCCTTACCAACCATACGACCTGGGCAACTTTCTGAACCCCCAAACATTTGCTGTCCACCTGTAGACCGTAGAGGTGGACACTAACAAGACCTGCTGCACAGAGTGGCTGTGCCGGCTCCATGAGGTAGAAGAGATGGAAAGGTGAGCAGGGCCTGGCACATCACTGGTGGAGGGGAACTCACTGTATGCAGCCAGGTCCCTGGTGGCCCAACCTTCTGCTCAGGAGGCTCAACAGCCTCAGGACTTATTAGACACCTGATGTGTACTTCACTATTAGGGAGACAGACAAGGCCGGTGGTTGTAGCTGCCACAGGGGAATGTGCATCAGAATGGGAAGTGGGACCAGAGGGGGGATCAGGGTGGTGGAAGATGCCCCCTTGGGATGAGCCGAGCTGAGCCACCATCTGGAGCTTGGAGTTAGCCAGGACGGGCTGGATGCAAATGCCTCTCTCCCTTCCCTGCCAGTATTGGGTCCTGGGTCATCCTCTGCTGGGTGCCTGCAGTGACAGAGAAGAAAAACCAGGGACTCTAACAAGGCTCAGGCCACATCATGAGCTTCCTGAGCTCCAGCTCTAAATTGTGACCCCTGTGTGGGACTTTGCGGGCTGTGGACACAGAGCTGGGGTGTGGCAATGCTGAGTGACACTCACCCTGTTCCCCAGGAGCTCTTCCAGAAGGTGGTGCCCTCTCAGAGCCTTGGCTCCACCTGGGGCAAGAGGAACAAGCCCGGCAATGAGCACCTGGCACACACCGTCCGGGCCAATGTCGACCACTTCAGAAGGGTGGCCAACCTCATCCTCACCACCTGCCTCGGGGACCCGAGCATGATGGCCCAGGACAGGGCGAGGGTGGTGGAGCGCTGGATCCAGGTGGCCCAGGTATGCTGTGGGAGGTCCAGTGGAGCCCCTCTCTGGAGCCTTAGGAACTGCCTCCACCTTTATCAGCTCCCAGGATTGAAGTGTGTGGTCTAAGCCCCTGCAAGTCCCTAGGTCCTTCCTGCCAGGAGCACGCTGACCTTGACTCCAGGTCCCAGTGCGAGGATGCTCACTTCCTACCTGGCTTCCTCCCTGGGTTGAGCTAAAATCCTCCTCCTTGTGAGTGTTACACTTTGGGTCCTAAATGTGCCCTTCTGGGGCTCCCTGAACATCTGTCTCATCCAGGAGGGGAGATTTAAATAGAAGGGGACTGAAGCTAGAGCAAGCAGGGCTCCAGCGCCCCACCTCACAGCTCACTCTCTTCCCTTCCCCAAGGGTGCTCGATCCTGAAGAACTTCTCCTCGCCCCGCACTGTCATCTGTGTTCTGCAGAAAACATCCATATGCCACCTGAAGAACACAGGGGGGATGTTTCCTGGTGGGTAGGCCTCTCTCCATAGGAAGACCAGGGTGGATGGGGGATCTCCTGTATGTCTGCCATTGGCCCCTCAGTCAGGTGGGAACTCCTGGGAGGCAGCAAATGCTTGGGACAGGGCCTGGGCCTTGGCGGTGGGTCTCTAAGTCTCCCGGTGTCCTTAGTGCACCAATTCTGCTTCAGGACTCGGTTTCCCTAAATGCCAGGTACTGGAGTGAGCCACATTGGAGATTTTCAAGTGTTTATAGCAACAGAACTCTATGCCCAGTTGAAACTCAAAGTGGTCAAAAGAGAGCTGCTCTGTATAGCAGGCAAATGGAGACCCCAGTGACCAACAGGAGAGCCCCCTCCCAGTCCCACGAGACCTCAGCGCTCAGAGGAGCCCAGTGAGAGCACTCCTCCAGGCAGTTTGAATCTCTCAGGTTGTCAAAGAAAAGGATTTGCACTTAGACCCCTCACATTATCCCTAAATTTATCCTTCCCTCTTTCCCCTCCCCTCAGGGAGAGCTCTGAAAAATTTAAGGAGCGCTATAGCCAAGACGAGTCCTTGAACAGAGAACTGATGACCAAGGTAGAGTGGAGGCTGGGGGTCTGGAAAGAGAGGAGGGGCCGGGGGGGAGGGGGACTGAGCAAGCTGTGGTTTTGATAATTTCTCACTTGAACTTTCTCTGAAACATTCCCGTCTATCTTGTCCAGGTTAACAAGCAGAGGGATCTTTTCTGCCCATGGGCAGGTGGGGTGCCATTTTTGGGCAGGAGGCCTTGGTCATGGGACACAGTGGTGTTGGCTGGGCTGTTCCAGGACGAGTTGCTGAGCTGGCGCCATCAGCAGGTCTCTGGCTTACATGCACGTCCATCCTGATGGATATAGCTTCTCCCAGGCTGTTGGGTGGTTGGGTGGGTTTATCCCTCAGCCTAAACCTGTCCTCAGGAAGCCAGGCCCCTGCTGCTCCTTCTATCTTCACCATGTCTCCAAGGGGAGGGCACACTGCCTACCCCAGGGACGGGCACAGCAAGGGATTCCCCTGGCCCAGATGGACAAACAGGCTGCTCATCCTTGGATCTGAACAGCTGGACCAGAGACAGATGTGTGTACATTGTGGGACTCCCCACTGGACCCCTAGAGCAGTCACTCGAGTCAACAACAGGAGTCTCACCTGAGTGCCTGGTTGGCAATGATATAGGCCCCAGGTGGCTTATGAGTAGCGTCTAGGCAACTGATGGATTCTTAGTGGATCCTGCTGAAAGGACGTTAGGAGCTTCATGTAAATGGGGAAGCAAAGCGTCCTGTCACCCCCTTCCCTGTTGATCAGAGGTGGCACCTTGTGGGTCCAGTTCCTGAGTGGATAAAGAAAGAGTTCAGTGCAGGCGAATATCCTGAGTGGTTCTTTGGGGAGCAGAAGGGTTTGGTATTGCCTCTGTCCGGCATAGGGGAGAGACACTCCACGGGACTGGGGCAGGCAGGAGCCACTCAACAACTAGACTCCCAAGACACCCCATCCTCTCCATCCACGGCTCGGCCCAGGGCCAAGCTTTGAGAGCTCAGGGGACAGGACTGTTGTCAGTGGTGGGGCTGGGGGTTAAGCGAGGATGTTGGAACAGGGCCTCTGGCTGAGAGGGGCAAGCGGCCTCTCTGTTGGCCCCTCAGCAACTCACTGCCCCTGTTTGGGCCTCTGTCTCCTCATCAGGGAAATGGAGGTATGGTGATTGTGTGGTGCAAGCCTCACAGGGTGGTAATGAGGTAAGAGGGAGGAAAGGAATGTGGGACGTTTCTGCCTGCTCCACCTGGAGGGGTGAGGGCCAGAACAATGATGACAGTCATGCGACAGTGAGTCCTCAGGAGAACCTGTGAGGTAGCTGGAGTTCTCACACTTTCCACATGAGGAAACAGGCTCAAGGAGGCCAGGCCGAAAGCCCAAGCTCACACCCAGAGTGAGAGTTTCAGCTGGGCTTGTTCTGGAATCACAAGACCTTGCAGGGTGGAGTGGCATTGGTACTAGTTCACTCGAGTCAGATGTTCAGGGTCAGAGGCCAGTGGTGCTGGAGAGAAATGGGGTGAAGGGAGTATGGCCTCGCTGACACTGTCCTCGACTCTGGCAGGAGGGGCCCTCCACGTTTGTCCCCCGGAGAGCAACCCCCAGAGAGTGCAGGAGAAGCAGCAGCAGCAGCAGGTGAGTGTGCCTGTGGGGGAGGGGCTCTGCGCTCCCAGCTAGAGGCCTCAAATCAAGAGAGGCGGTCCCCTCCTCCTGGTGCCACAGTGTCTGAATCCCCCAGTAGAAGTGACCAGGAGGGGGGCCTGGAAGAGCTGGTGTAGGATGGATTTGTTGTGGGGAGGGCCAGGGACCGCATACCCTGTGATTTGCCAGAAGCAGGCCCTGGGAGGTGAGGAGGAGGAGTGTGGTGTTCTTGGGGTGTGAAGGGAGGAAGAATTGAGGGGAGGGTGCTAAGGGTCCTAGGCTGCTCCCCGTGGGAACCCTGGGGTGGGCCAGGAGGCTGAGGGTGAGGACTTTTCAGGGGAGGGTCTGCAGGGGGCTGACTTGAGAGCAAGGGCTCATCTCACCCGCACCCCGATGTCACAGGGTGTTGTCCCCTATCTTGGCACTTTCCTCGGTGATCTGCTGGTGCTGCACCTGGCGATGGGTGATTATCTCGAAGTGGATGAATCTGAGGACCAGGCAGGAAGGACCAGGATCCTGAGCCTTGGGATGCGGGAGCCCCCGAACTGAGCCCTGAGCTCTCAGCACTTGGCACATCTCCTCTCATAAGAGCCTCACAGCCGCCCCTGGGAGCTGGGGCATCAGGCCCATCTTAGGGATGAGTGAACAGAGGCTCCGCCTGAGACATCCATTCCCGTTCCTCAGGCTGGGGAAGCTCAGAGCTGCCTGATGGCACGCTGCGTGAGGTTTTATCTGAGCTGGACTCTGCCTGTCCCTCCCATGTTGCCCGTGGAGGGAGAGAGAAGTTGGGACCCCCAAGTCAGGCAGCACATAATTGGCTGAGCAGTCCCCTCTGCCTGAGGCCTCAGCCTCCAAGTCTGTCATCAGAGAGGCTAGTACTGCTAGGTCCCTCAGCCTCACCCCCATGTCCTTCTCTGGAGCCCAGAGACCGTCCTAGGTCCAAGTCCTGTTTTCTCTGCATGCCCCGCCCCCTCTGGGGACCTATCAGTAGTGCCACATGAGAAGGGGTGGGCATAGGGGGCTAGTCAGGCTATGGCTTTCTGTCTGATGAACTCTGGCTGTCTGCCTTCCAGGGGAATGAGATCACCTTGAGAAGAGGACTGAGGTGAGCAGCTGTGGCACTCCTTGCAGGGGAGGGGAAGGAGGTGGAAATCAGAGACCCTCTGGGCAGAACAGTTTCTGGCTCCACCCCTTTTATCTTACATTGAGTGGAAGATTTTGGTAGAAGTCGAGAGCCATCCAGTTGGAGCGTGGGTTGAGGGGAGGATGGCATCAAGGAAAACTTCCTGGAGGAGGGGCTGATTATTCCCATTCTGAGAACAGGTAGAGCCTGGATGGAACTGGAGGGAAGGAGAGTTCCCAGGACTGGTCCTCTGCCCCAGTTCTCACCCTCCACAAGACCCCTGCAGCATCCCCCTGCCAGGCCCTGTCTGCATCCTCTCCTTCCCTCTGGTCCCAGGAATACCGAGTCATGAGGGAGATCCTGCTGCTCCAGGTCGCTGCAAAGAATTATAACAAGACCCCAAGGAGCGATTTGGGGCCTGGTTCCAGGACATGGAGCTGCTCAACGAGAATGAGTGAGGCCGGGCAGGAGTTGGGTGAGGGCAGGGGTGGATTCTCCCCGTTGGCCAGTCCAGAGAGCCTGTTTCCGTAGCCCCCTGGTCAGCCCCAGGCCTTATTGCATGGTGACCTCTGGGACACCCAGGTCCCAGCTGCTGAGGTTTCTTTTGACCAAATTTTAGGATCTTTTAGTTTTCTAGTTGAATCTCTGGAATTGCATCAGCTCTAAGTGGGGAAACCAATGTAAAAAGATCAAAACGTGCACGTGGAGAGGACAAGGCCCGAGGAAGATCATTTGAAAATGGACTAAAGGCAGGCAGGACTTTCCCTCCTGAGACCCCTCTAGGGGCTCCGTGTTCACCCCTGACCTAGATTTGAATCCTGCTGGGATCCTTGTCCAGGACTCTGAATTCCTTTTCCTGCTTGATTTGTATCCAGGAGGAACGATATCTGATGCAGCTTTTAAGGCTAGTGTCGGGTCTTGTTACATAAACATGACTGCTCCCTGTGAACTAGGATTTTCAGCACCCCTGCCTTCCTTATGCCATTCCCTTTAGGGCAGAATTTCCCTAGAAGGCCCCCAGCCTCCTCCCTGGCTTGGCCTGATGGATCCCGAGTGAGCTCTGCTTTGCCAGGATAAGGGACCATAATCCTGGCCAGTCAGTGACCCTACACTGTCCCTTGCTGTCCAAGGTGAATTCTGAGCTCGTGTCCTTCTGAGGTCCAAGGTCTTGGGCAATCCTCCAGTTTACACACTCAGTGTTGGTGTTCTGAACTCGTCCAAATGGGGTAATTGGGCCCGAGTCATTAAAGTGTGTCACCCCTGGGTGGTTGTGTTTTTTTCCCCAGTCTTGTGCTGTGGTTACATTACAACCACCTGATCGGGTGTGAACCCTGTTTGGAGCTTTGAAAAATGAGGCATGACAGGGGTGTGGGGTGGTCCAGCAGGGAATGCCACGGAAGTGATGATCCATGGTCGTGCATGAACACAGCCTTACCAATTAAAATACTGAAATGCTCCCCATCTGGTGGTGAATAGACACTGCTCTGATCTCACACCAAGAACCCGACCAATGACTAGCAGCTTTCAAAGGGTTACCAAGTGGCATTTTGAACCTCTTCCCTTGGGAACACCCTGTAAGACAAGGGCCAGATGAATCGTGTGGCACTTGTGAGCTATCCCCTCCTTTCTGATGGCTGCAAGTGTCACCCAGACACACAGGCTGGACTCTGCCAGGGAAGCCTTCTCAGGACAGCCAGAAGCTGAGGATGAATCCTGGTTCCCAGCATCCCAGGCCCTTCCTGACACGGCACAGCCACCAGGAAAGTGATTTGGTAATGGAAAGACTGGGAAGGCCGTACTTTCCCTCCAAAGAGAAAGAGAAGTGCCAAAAGTGAAAGCTTGATCCCTCAAATAGACAATTAAATCCCAACAAGCAGTGGGTTCTTGTCAGATTACTGATGCTGAAAAGGCCTCTTTTGATAATAGCACGATCCCCCCACTGCCATGTCCACCTTCATGAATCAAACTTCCAACACATATAGATCTAAAAAACTGAGGGAAATCTGGTATTTCCTTAGATGCAACACTGAATTAGCATGCAACAAAGAACATAAAAATGGAGACTTAGAAGTAAATACCTAATTTGAGTACATAGACATCAAAGTGCTTTTGAAACAATATTTTGGAATCTATTGGAATATTACACAAAAAGAATAATCCACTTTTAGTACGTTTTACTGTGACTGTGAGGGGAAAAACTGAATCATCTCGTGACGTTGATAACTCGCTGCTAACTTGAAAGTAAAAATAAATAATGTACGTAGTAAAAGAAAATGAGAGAACAGCATGAAAAAAGAAGATCTTTCTCTCCTCACCTGAAACTCAACCTGTCACCTCAGAAAGAAACCACTGTCTATATTTTCTATGTCACACAGCAGAGTTTAATAAAAGAAACGTATTGGTATGTTTTAAAGTTTCAAGAGCTCAAAGCAAGGAAACATTAGGGACGCTGCCAAGAGACCTCACTGAGGTGCCTGCTCCATTTCATCTGCTGTCAGGAAGTCCTTCTTGGCCCGTCACTTTCTCTGCCTCGCTAGCAAGTCTGTCCGCCATCAGTGTTACCACCAGTCTCTCTCCTGTGCTCCTCACTGCCCTTTCCTCCTTCCTGATACCTTCCTCAGTCACCAGAAATTGTTGGCAGTGAAGCTGTGGAATGCCCAGATCAGCTCCTGGAATCATCTCTGTCAAATCTGAAGACCGGCAGGAGTGGGCATGGGACCTGGAGTGCAGACCACCTGCGAGCACACCTGGCAAGGATTCGCCTGTGTGACTAGGTGCAAGTTTTTGCAACGCTTTGTCAAGATTGAAAGGACTTACCAGTAGTCCTGCACTGCTGCAGGCCTGGAGTCCTTGTGGTCTCTTGGGCCAGCAGACCTGGTGGGGCTGGTCCAAAGTGTCCTCCTAGAGAACCGTCACTGACAGGATGGGATGGGATTCTAGTAACCGGCCCCTTGACTATGTCACTGGACATCCTAAAAGGGATGGAGGTGCTTAAACCACGCTTTGGTTTGGACTGGTTCCCACAGTCACGCTGCTTCCTCTGTGAAGACATGACTATCATCCTTCTTTTCCTCTTACCCTACAAAAATAAATCATGAAATTGGGTCAAATGATAAAGGAAGCCTGCCATTTTAGGACAATTATCCTGGCTGTTTTGTACTTTCACCCTCCCTCTATCCTCTGGGGATAGATCTGACCTGTGTCCTGGGATGTCATCAGGCAGATTTGCATCAAGAACAGAAAGCTCAAGGTCAAACTCAAGGCTACTCCAAATCATTTCCCCCCTCCATCCTGTTAATACCCCCTCCTTGTTTGAGTGTGTTTCTATTCTTTTCTTGTCCTTGTCACTCTCAACCGCACAAGTCCTGGCATTCCCTCTCAGGACAGTCGGTCCCCAGTCCTTTACTAAATCCCAAATCCTACCATTTCTGTGTTTTCTGACTACTCGTTTGCTTAATCCATTGACCACTCGGTGTTCATAGAAGTGAAATCAATAATGATAATGTCAACCAGCCCTTGTTAGCGACTTACTCCCACATCCCAGATGTTCACATAATCCAAATGGTTATGTTCAAAGTAAATAATTCAGAAAACATATTCACTCACTACAAATTCCTGATATCTAATACTTTTATTCAAACTCTCATACAGTGGATACCTGTGCCTCATGATCAGAAGTAATGCCAGATCACCGATCCTTACTTTAATTTCCTCCTACACCTATCAATCCTGGATTCCATGGACTATGATCTCAATAATTTCCTTGGAATAATAAAAAATTCCTTACCACTTAGTTATGTTGTAAACCTCCAAACCCAGAAGATCCCGATTATCTGCCATGCCGCAGCTACTGCTGGTCTTATAACAAGCTGAAGAAAAAGCACGAAACATGATCTTTTGGTACCACTGTAAACACAAAACCATCTGCATCAATTGGGAAGCACTCATAATGCCTGAAAATTTTGTTCTCTTTTTTTTGTGTTGGGTCAATAACAAAAAGAAAAATCAATTAAAAAATGGGGAAGGGACCGGAATAGACTTTTTCCAAAGAAGACATACAAGTGGCCAATAGGTGTATGAAAAGGTGTTTGGCATCACTAATCAGGGAATGCAAATCAAAACCACAATGAGCTATCACTTCACATCTGTTAAGAGGGCGATTATCAAAAAAACTAAAGGTGGCAAATGTTGGTGAGGATGTGGAGAAAAGAAACCCTTGAGGGAATGTAAACTAGTACAGCCATTATGGAAAACAGTATGGAGCTTCCTCCGAAAAGGAAAACTAACATATGATCCAGCAATCCCACTTCTAGCATATACCCACAGGAATTGAAATCAGGGTCTCAACGAGATACCTGCTCTCTAATGTTCATTGCAGCTAATTCACAATAGCCAAGACACTGAAGTAACCTAAATGTAACTGATGGATGAAAGGATAAAGAAATGGAATATTAGTCAACTTTGAAAAAAGAAGCAATTCCTGCCATTTTTGACAACATGGATGGACCTGGAAGACATGATGCTAAGTGAAATAAGGCAGACAGAGAAAGGCAAATACTCACTTATATGTGGAATCTAAAATAGTTAAACTCATACAAGCAGAGGTTAGAATGGTGGTTGCCAGGGGCTGGGAGGATGGAGAATTTGGGATCTGACGGTCAAAGGATACAAAGTTTCAGTTATCAAGATAAATAAGTTCTGGAGATGTAGGCTACGGTATAGTGCCTACAGGTAACAAGACTGTCTTGCATACATCACATTTGCTAATAGAGTAGATATTAAGAGATCTTACCACAGAATAATAGTAATAAAGGGGGTGAGAGAAAACTTTGGGAAGTGATGGATATGTTTGTGGCCTTGATGGTGGTGACAGTCTCAAGGGTGTATACTTATGTCCAAATTCATCAAGCTGTATATGGAAAAGTATGACACCATCGTTGATTCTTCTGCATCTTGAAATACGCCATGTTCTCATCACATGAGAAAATTTTGTAACTATATATGGGGACAGATGTTAACTGGACTTATTGTGCTGATCATTTCAACATATATTCAAACATTGAATCATTAAGTTGTACCTCTGAAACTAATATAATGTTGTATGTCAACTTTACCTCATTTAAAAAAACACAAGAGACAAAATGATATGAATATTGTAAATGAGTTCAGTGAATCCCTGAAACTGCCCCATTCCCATATGAGAGTTACAGGAAGCAGAGAGGATGAAGTAAGATGGAAGAAAGTTGTACAAAACATAAATCAAATTGAAATCATTTGATTTGCTATCAGCTCCTTGTGGCAGAGTTCTGTGAGTCCTGATCTTCTTTCACATTTATCTTGGAAAAGTATACTTTCAGATCCAACCCATGATAGTTCATCATTTGCTCTAATACGAAAATCTCAACTTAATAAATAAAACCAAAAGCATCCCTTATGTATGAATAAAGTTGGTGAAGTTTACAGAGAAAAGAGCATATTTGCACAATCTCAATAAAGGAAACAGAAGAGCTGAATGATGATCGAGTCTCAGTCAAGCTTATCTTTGAAAGCCAGTGAAACCAGGTTATCTTTTCAAGGATGTGTGTAGAGCTGTCAGCCTTGGAAGACAGAAATAGTGGCCTCCTCTGGAGCAAAGGGCAGGCTTGCTTACTGCCCAGTATAATAGAAATAACACCCCTCCCTGGGGCAAATGTCAGCAGACTTCCTGTCCATTATCAAAGATTTGAGTTCCTTAAGCTCTGAGCTCTTGCAACCCTCTGCATGTCAGCTGGCTCACTGTGTATCACCCTGTAGGAAGTGGGATTCAGTGAACCAGTGCAAATGCTGATACTCTGGCCACTGCTATTGCTGTGTCATTAAGTCCTTTGTCTCTGACCCATGGGTCTAGTTTCTTTTGCCAGCATCTATAAGACCATGGTAGGCTGACTTATTAGCTTGCAGGTAAGGTAAAATATCATACCTTTCACGGTTCCTGACAAGCCCTTAATGTAACCAGTACTCTTAGGAACAGAGAGCTATCCAGAATAATATGTATAGATATTCTTCATCGAAGACTTCATGCAACCAAAACTTTAATAAGTCTCTCTGATCTCTTTTATTTCTACCCCAAGTAGAAGGAGAGGCACCAGACTATTACAGACCTAGGGCTTGTGCAAGCCACCTGGAGACCCAGTGACCAGAAACTTCCCATGGGGAGCAAAGACAGATGGGCATATTTCCAAAATGGACCCATATGCCTCCCGATCATCCAAAAGACAGTACATTATCTTAATTTATGATGATTTCATTCATTAAAATCTTGCGATGGGCCAAAGATGCATATCTAAGAGGAGTGAGACACATGGCAGTTGTAAGCAGATTAACACATTTGGTGAGTATCAAACTCTGAACTAAACTTAGTGTTCTAATCAATTATAAGGTACAACAAATTTAATTAGGTCAATTAAATGATATTTAATGGTATGCCTGAATATTACTCTGCAATAATGAACAAGAAACTCATGTAAATAACTATAATTGGTCTTACTGTAAAATATGATAGTCAAGACTGTTTGAGATAAGCTGGAGAGAAGGAAGGGGGGAAAAAGATAAAAGTTAGCTGCTCTGAAGCCACTCTCAAGACCCCTGGATCTACATGTAACCCAGGAGATCGAGGCAGATGGAAATGGACAGAGGGATATTTCATTCATATATACACAGTTTGCACTCTGGCAAAAATAGAGTTATATTTTAAAGAATTAGAATTTTTTGAAATTTTAGAGATTTTAAAGACTTTGTTCTGCTTATACTCCCTTTGGTTCACCAAATCAAACTCACTCTTTAATGGGTATTTCTAGCATTGAGTGCTATTAACAGCAGCTTTTTAAAATTCTTATTTTTCCCAGGTCAAACACCAAGGGTAGAGGTCGTCAAGAGATCAAGTCTAATCTACCTACGGGTGTGGCAGGCTTAACTATGGATGTTCAAGCCAGACATTGCCAGAAGACCTACATCTCTTCACCCATAGGTGAGTTTTTACTAGTAATCACAGAAACTTAAGGATATCAAAGGAAATTTTTTATTAAGAACCCAAGTTATAGATTCCTCTCTTAGGTTCATTACTTTGAATTTTTGACTCAAATCATATATATCGATTGGACCATGTTCAATTCTATGATCTTTAGAAGATGCAGCCTACAGCTGAAGAGAAACAGATACAACACCAATATCTTATCCTCTCTAGCCAAACTGAGAGCCCCTGGAGTCAGAAGTTTTCAAGAAAAGAAAAAGATATCCGTCTTTGGAAGAGAGACAGAAGAGGCTATTCAAACATTCAACTTTAAATTGTTAACATGACTTGTTAGAATGTGATGGAGCACACCTTCTAAGTTTCATGATTTTTTTCCACAATATTGAGATGGATGACCTTGAAGTCCAGTTTCCCCATAAATGTATTTATTCAATGATAAAATTAATTTCCCTATAATTACCATGAAAATCTTATGTCATAGTCTCTGACTAAAAGGAAACAAAGCAAATTGAGCAGTTGAATAGCAGTGTAATTAATTCCATACAAGGATCTTACCGCAGCATTATGTATAATAGTGAAACTGGATGTAATCCCATTTCTATCAAAGAAAAAGTAAACAGATGGTATTCCTGTTCTTTGGAATACCTCTAAAACATCTAAAATGGTAAGTTAGAATGATGTGCACTGATAAGGGGAGACGTCTTTGATATATGATTTGGGAAACAGCAAATTGCAAAACGATGTAGTTATGTAATTTATGTTAAAAAACTTTATGTGTATTTATAAATTCATAGGAAATTTCCAGAAGAATAAACCCCACCCTGTTAACAGTAGTGTCTTCTGAGTAGGGGAGTGAGTTTTCAGGGAAGGGGATGAAAGGGGTGGGTTACACTTTATATAGATCTGTGTACTTTGACATTTTTTGCAATATGTATTTCTTTCATAATTAGAAAAATGAATGATGTGACCATTTGGTGCAGGACAAGAGTATTATATTCACCAGTCTCTGTACTGTATGTTACTGCACAGCATGGACTGTAGGAGAAAGCCCAGAGGAGCAATGAAGACAAAGAAGACACGACACCTGCAAAAAGTCAGTGGAGTATTTCTACATAACAAACCTTCCAGGTGAGTGACGGTCAGTATCTTCCACTGCTCCAGCTCTCGCAAGAAACCTAGTACCTTCCCAGGGTAAGCTGGAGGGCCACGGCCCACTAGTCCACTCCCCGCCCAGGGCCTGTTTGTGCAGGGTGACTGCCATCAAGCAGACAATGGACTCAGGATGGGGCCTGTGCCTTTGGTGAGGCTGGCAGAGAGGCACAAAGTGGAACACCACCTAAGGGCACACACCTGAGAGGTGGAGTTCCAGGTGGAGACTCAAAATGGACCACGAAACTGCGTGAAGGAAGCTACTCCACCTCTCTGAGCCTCAGTGTTCCCCCCTGTAAAATGGGGATCACAGGCCTACTTCACAGAGCTGTTGGGGAAGATACATAAAAGTGCCTGTGACAGCCAGTGTCGACATTATTAACAAAGTCATCTCCGACTTCAGAATAATCGATGAAAAGAGTAATGTTGATGAGACCAAAGACGAGATGCCCAGCTTCATAACAGCCCCAGCAGCATGAGAGTGAGAGGAGCTCCAAGTAAGCAGGGTTCTTCACAGCTCCACTGGAGAGGATGAACATGGGCTACACCAGGATAAGGGGCTGTTGTACAGTGACTCGTGTAGTGAGGGTGGGTCCCTAAAGACACTGTGAAATACAGTTACACACAGTGGCTCCTAGGAAACAACTAAAAGCAATCAACGCAGCAGATAGGAATAGGAAGGGGGCGAGCAGAGGAGGGTCAGAGCCACAAAATCTGAAGGAAGACACCGAACCACGACAAGAGCCCAGCTCTGTCAACAGCTGCTGTGGTTGCACCAGGAGATCAAACATCTGAGACAGCCATTGTGGGGACTGCTGGGAGCACAGTGGTCACTGTGGCCACACCCCAACAGCAGTGCATCGGAGCACACACACCCTGAGACTTTCCTCTCCATTAATCCTTGTTTTAAGATGATGAGGGCCGGCCCCGTGGCTTAGCGGTTAAGTGCTCGCGCTCCGCTGCTGGTGGCCCGGGTTCAGCTCCTGGGCGCGCACCAACTCACTGCTTCTCCGGCCATGCTGAGGCCGCTTCCCACATACAGCAACTGGAAGGATGTGCAGCTATGACATACAACTATCCACTGGGGCTTTGGGGGGAAATTAAATAAATAAATAAAATCTTTAAAAAAAAAACAGGGCCAGCCCCGTGGTTTAGCAGTTGGGTGCGCGCACTCTGCTGCTGGCAGCCCGGGTTCGGATCCCGGGCACGCACCGCTTCTCCGGCCATGCTGAGGCCGCATCCCATATACAGCAGCTAGAAGGATGTGCAGCTATGTAATACAACTATCTACTGGGGCTTTGGGGGGAAAAAATAAATAAAATCTAAAAAAAAAAAATAATAAGATGATGAATATCCTCATGTTACAATGTCTCTTTCCAACCCTTGTGGACGAGTGTAATCAGAACCCCCTGAAGAAGGCACAGGTCAGAATAGGATGGAACACTGGGGGCTGGGGGAGCGGCACTGCACCTGACCACACAGACTATCACCCCGGCCTATTGAACACGAGAGAAGAACCCAAGGATGTGGTCTAATGAGAATTCCCCATCTTGCCACATTCAGAGACACTACAGAGTTTCTCTTCCGTTCTTTACAAAAATGTCAAAGAATTCATGCGTCATTAATTCATAAAGAGGCAAATTCTTGACAAAGTGACAGGGTCCAGATTCCATGACCAGGTTTTTCAGTTGTTTTGATAATATCTCACATTCAGGAATCAGAAATGTAACCTATTGGGATGTGTAATATAAACAAGGACTTTTTTTCATGTAGATCAACGCCCAGATTTTTAGAGATGACATAAATCATGAAAGCTGCTAACCATTCCTCCACAGGTTTCAATAAGACTTTTAAGTTAATTTACCAATCTCAGGAAAAAAGAATTTGGCAATTCAAGTTTTTGTTTCTGCATTCAAGTGTACAGTACAGGCAAGAGAATGAGCAGAAAAAAATTAACAAGAAGGTCTTGTGCCTGCCCGGTGGCTTAGCGGTTAAGTGTGCACGCTCTGCTATTGGTGGCCCGGGTTCGGATCCGGGCACACACCGATGCACCGCTTGTCCGACCATGCTGAGGCCACATCCCACATACAGCAACTAGAAGGATGTGCAACTATGACATACAACTATCTACTGGGGCTTTGGGGGAAAAAAAGGAGGAGGATTGGCAATAGATGTTAGCTCAGAGCCAGTCTTCCTCAGCAAAAAGAGGAGGATTAGCATGGATGTTAACTCAGGGCTGATCTTCCTCACAAAACAAAAGAAAAAAACAAGGTCTTGGTTGCATTTCATCTTTTGCAAATAAGCAGGATATTTTATGTTCTGTTCCTTTCACTACTCTAAACAATTTTTAAAGAATATGGTACATCTGACTATCCCTAGGCGTGTTTATCCTGGAACCTTGCCAGAATCCAAAGCAGAGATGTTAAAGCTGATTGGTTTCAAATGCTGCCCAAGTGTTGTCTACCTTGAACATCCCTCTCTCAAAGCTGGACCACTAGTCTCTTCCTGAGGGATCAGAGTCGTCACCCATGTCCCTGAGAGACTGGCCACTCAGGCCTGAGCTGAGATTAGGCTATCAATCTAAATGGCAAAATGCTTAAGCTATTCTCATCTTAAGGATGCTGTTTCAGAGGCCCCTGCACTGGAATGTACTGGTGAAAATGTTCTACTAGATACTTGCCTGGGAATTGGGTTGTTCTCCGATGCTCTTGGTGGATTATGAGGAAACCAATGATGAACCTCACGGATGCCTCAACTTCCACTTCTGCGAAAAAGGCAAGCAACAGCCACTGTTACCACCCTGCAAAGCTCTTAAGTTGTGCTTGCAAGAGGGGCCACAAGGGCGAATTTCTCCCAAAAGCTGATGAAATGATGGCACTTTGGCTGGAGAAGGCAGAGGGCAGCAGGCAGAGGAAAGTTTCTGGGATGTCAAATCAGTTCCCATAAGCACTTTAGAGAAGCACCTGGCACTGGACTAGGTAGGAGGCTGTGGAAAGACCCACAGACATGCAGGTGGGAGGAGGAATCAAGCAACGGAGGGAGGCGGTGTGGAATAGACGTGAGTCCGGCTTCAATTTTGGACAAAAGCAGTTGCACGATGCAGGCCCGCGGCTGCCCATGCAGCCGTCACACCCTCCTAACTCCTTGGTTCCTCTCGTCCTGTCACATCCCTCTGAGACTCAGTCCACGTGGAGCAGGTGCAGGATCACAGTGCAGAGCACACCTCCTTGCTCCTCCCCTCAGGGCTAGGCACCGCCCCGTGCCCAGAGCATCCGGGGAGTTGTAGTCCTGTAGTCCTGCAAGCTCCCAGCCGGGAGCGGTTGAGAAACAAAAGCTCCCAGCATGCACAGCTAGGGGCCCCAACTCCCTCCTTGTCCCTCCACCCCTGGGCCCCACTCCTCTCCTTGTCCACCCCACCCTCTATCCTGCCTCTTCTCTCTACCACGCCCACCCTCCATGCCCTGCCCACCGCCTGGAGTATGCGCAGCGTGGTTGGCCTGCATCCCTTGAGGCCGGTACTCAGGTAGGGGTGGGGCTCAGCAGCCTGGCTGTTGCTGAGGTTGCTTGCAGCCCTCCTTGAAGCTCCCTGGCCAGTATTTGAAATGTAAATTCAATATCTAAAATGGAAATACCGGGTGACTGGGATCCTGGAATTTGCCTTTTCAAGGCCACTTGTCCTACTATCCCCTCCATGCCTCCAGGCTGCCATGATCCTCGCTCTGGACCCTGTGGTCAGGGTCGCTGCAGAGATCCTCCCTTTGGACCCCACCTGCCTGAAGGGCCCATACCTTGGTCAGGCATCTTAGAAGGACTGCCGTGAGCCATGTCATAAAAAGGAAAAAACATCACAGTGGACAGCCCCAATTCCTGCATATACAGACGGGAAACTCAGGTGCACTGGTAAGTGACTCCTAAGCCACTTCAGGGGACCACACGCACGCCCCTTCTCCAACGCTGCACACAGGCTTGTTCACTGGACTTCCTTATCCCAGTGTGGACCTCGTGGCCTCATTAACACAGGCAACAGCACTGAAACTTCCCGTTGGTCCTTCCCACAATGTCAGGGAAGTTTGTGTAGGAAGGTAATATGCAATTTCTGCTCTACTATAGGGCTGGCTCCTTGGGAACCAGTTTTATTATCTCTTTTTAAATATATCCACAGAATCACAAAATAATTAAGCAAAATAATTTGTTGCTCTTCGGGGTTATAGCGATAATTCTCTTGAGTCGTTTTTCCCTTTAGCTTCTCTGATTGACTCCAAATACTACAGCACCACACGCTTTTAGACTGGTGGATGTGCAGCTCCACTTCTTTGCAGGGAGGACACACAACAGCAGAATATCCATGGCCCAACTCTCTGGAGCACCAGTATTACTACAAGATTTGGAAGAAGCAAAGTTATGTCATTTCCAAGGTATGGAATTAAAAACTTAAGACTAAGATGAGGTGGGAAAGTCATATACCATTAATATTTGTCAGTAATCTGTGCCTGAAATGTCAGACTTTCTCTGAGAAAGAACTCTGAGACTCTATTTCCTATTGTTTTAAATAGGAAACATTAGAAGACATAGCACATCTATCGAAAAATCCTACCAATTTCCTAAGTCACGATATGGCACCTAGACATAAGTTATGAACATCATTGCTCCTCATTTTCTTCCTCATTCAACCCAGTTCCACAGGTCTTGAGTGATTGCTGTGGACACTGCACTGTGCTAGATGTCAAGGCCTTGGTGAGCATCATTATGGGGGTGGACGTTGATGGAAAAAGATTGCATCATAAAAACTCAAAGCCATGACACTTGCCAAATTGAGGCGAAAATGGAAAGACCTAGGGCACCAAGGAAGGGTGAGGGCATTAATAGATACTTGAGAGTATTAAAATCCATGTGATGATGTCATGAGTGAACGTGTTCCACTTTAAAACAAAACACTGCTGTTGATCTCAGATATTGAGTTAGTATCTTTGTGCAAATATACAGGATTTAAAGTGTTTATTGATGTATAACATGCATACAGAAATATATGCAGAGGTCATCCGTGTAAACCTCAAAGAATTATTACAAAGTGAACACACTTGTGTGACCCAGAACTAGCACCAGCTTCATTCAGGCCCCGACAATCCCTTTCTCCCTCCTTCCTCCCCAAAGGTAACCAATATCTTACCAGCAAACACTGTATATCGAGTTTGTCTTCTTATACAAGTGTTTTATTACAGGACAATTTAAACAATATACAAAATAAACAAAATAGCATAGTAGGCCCGTCACCCAACTTCAACAACTACTAATCATCTGCCATTTTTGTTTTATCCAGACTCCATCCCATTCTCACCTCACTTTATTATTCTTTTAGTCCTTTTTGTGTGTGTGGGGGGGTGTAAGATGTACACACACTGAAAGGCACAAATCTCAATCGTACAGTTTTGGCAAATAAACATGCCCATATAACCTTCACCCCTTTAAGAATAAAGTATTTCCATCACCCCCAGAAAACTCCTTCCTGTTCCTTCCCAGGCAATTTTTTCCTTCCCCTGAGGCAACCACTGATCTGTTTTTTTCACCATAGGTTCATCTTGGCAGAAATCAGCCCACGTGTATTGTTTTCTGTCTAGCTTGCATCCCTCAGCACGAGGTAGATGAGACTCACCCAGCACGTGTGTGTCAGCGTTTGCTCCTCAGCACGGCTGAGGGCGTTCTGCTCTGTGGATGCCCCGAAGTGGGCTTGTCTTCCTCCTGGGGACGTGCAGGTCATCTCCTGTGAACATTCTTGTACAAACACTTTTTGTATGCTGTTTAATTCCTTTATTAGCATTTAAGTGACACACCTTTGCAGCTTTTAGTGGTTGATCCAGATTACAATATGCATCTTTAACATATCACAGCCTACCTAGACTTAATAGTGCACCAGTTTAATCAATGTAAAATATGGAAGCCTTGCTACAGAACAGTTCCATTTACCTCTGTCTGTCCTTTGTGCTATGTTGTCATAAATTTTACATCTACCCATGTTATAAATCCCACAATACAGTGTTACGATTTTTCTTTAAATAGTCATAGGTCTTTTAAAGAAGTTAAGAGAAAAATGTTAAGTATTGGGAGGGAAATGTTTTGAGGATCTGCAAATGTACTGTTTCTTCTCTAAGTTTCAGTCACAGTTTTTGCATTCATCAGTTAGTCTTGCCCACAGTAATTATTACTGTGGTGTTCTAGTGGCGATTTTCTATTTCATGCTATCCAGTCGCGTTTATTATTTGGAATTCTGTGAGGAATATTCCCCCCTCCCTCTCCCTGCCTTCTTCCTGTCTTTCTCTCTTTCTCTCATGCTTCCCCCCCCCTTTTTTCTTTCTTCCTTTCTTATTTAATCTTCTTTATATCAGTATAGACTCATGGATATTTATTTCATTCTCTGGGTAATAATCCAATGCTACCATTATTTATTTTGTTGCTCCCAGTTTTCCAGCTTGAGCCATTGGGAAGTCTTTAAGATTGATTCCTTTTGACACAACTCATCATTTTCTGTGTTTTTTTTTGAAAGCACCTTCCTACTTTCTGGCACTACAAGAAGCTCCAGGCTCATATTGTATTTCCCATCCCCAGATCTAGAATTAGCCATTTCTCCAAGAAAACCTGGTTCTTTTTATTGGAGAATGATATTTAGAAAGCAAAATCTGGTAGCTAGGTGTGCCCATTGATACTAGGGTGTCACTGCTTCTAGACCCTCTCAGCAGAGCTTGGAAATGTATGTATGAATATAAACTCAGGTATACACATCTACCTATCGATATATCAATCTATCAATCTATCTATCTATCTGGATATATATATTAAAAGAGACATGGATTCATACTGATACTTCCAACTCCAATCCAGCACCACAGAGTTTATTCTAGCATTCTCCTTTTGTTTATTTGTAACTTCTTTCACCAACAATGAGAAACTTAACTCCGGTTATCTACAATATATTTACTAATGTGTCAACTAGTTTCAGAATCGCTAATCCATACCCTTATGAAAAACAAATTTACCACCTAGAATAAAGTGTTTGTGTCCAGTACTTTAGTTTTACAGTATCCCATCAAAACACTGTCTTCCAAAGTTACTTAGGTCAGGACCTTTCATCCTCACCCCTTCTGTGTGGTTATGTCACATGCCTGTAATACAGTGAGGTTCATTTGTCACTGCATTCCATCTGAGTTCCCCAGCATCCTGATTGATTTTTAAAATTTGCAGAGTAAAATTCACTCTTTGTGGTGTACAGTTCTATGGGTTTTGACAACTTTATGGTCATGTATCCACCTCCACAGTACCATACAAGCTGTTTTTTCACCCCTAAAATTCTCTTATACTGTCTCTTTGTAGTCAACCGCTTCCCCCACTCCATCCCTTGGCAACCACTGATCACTTTGCATCCCTGTAATTCAGCCTTTTCTAGAAAGTCATATAAATGGAATTATATACCATATAGCCTTTTGAATCTGGCTTCCTTCACTTAGAGAAATGCATACAAGATTCATTTATCTTGTTGTGTGAATCAAGAGTTTATCCTTTTTATTGCCAATTACTATTCTAATGTCCCGATGCACCGCAGTTTCTTTCTCCATTCACCTGATGAAGGACATTTAGTTTATTTCCAGCTTTTGGCAATTATGAATAAAATGGCTATGAATATTCATGCAAAGATTTTTGTTTAAACATTAGTTTTCAATTTGCTTCAGTAAATCTCTAGGAGTGGGATATCTGAGTCATATAATAAGTGTATGTTTAACTTTATAAGAACCTGCTAAACTGTTTTCCAAATGCAACTATCATGCTGCATTCCCAGTTCTAGTTGCTCCTAAACCTCACCAGCACTTGGTATTTGCAATTTTATTTTTCATTTTAGCCACCTAATAGGTGTGCGGTATCTTATTGTGGCTTCTGCTTCCTTTTTGAAAGTGAGTTCTGCTAAATACAGATCCTGTGTTGACTTTTGGGTTTTCTTTCTGCACTTGAGAGATGTCATTTTGTTGTTGATTTGTCTCTTTTGTTTTTGATAATATATCATCCATCATTCAGATTATTTCTCCCTGTATGTAATGTCTTCCCCTGTACATATGTATTTCCCTGACTGCTTTCAAGATTTTCTTTTTATCTTTGGATTTTAGCAGCTTGACTATCATGTGCCTAGGTATGGTTTTATTTTGTATTTTATTGTGTGGGTTTCCTGTCTTTCTTGGATCTAAAATTTTAGATTTTTCACCAAATTTTGGAAGTTTTATGCTATTACTCATTGATATGCCTTTCTGCTTCATTTAATTTTTTGTCTCTCCCCTCTCTGATGGGGACTCACTCATCTCACAGGTCTTAAGGCTCTCTTCATTTTTCTCAAAAATTTATGTTCTTTTCTTCAGACTGGATAATTTCTATTGCTCTATATTCATGTTTCTTCTACTGTTTCTAATCTACCGGTAAGCTCAAAAATATATTCTGTATTTCATCTTCGTATTTGGTTCTTTTTTGTAATTTCCATTTCTCTGCTGAGTTTCTATATCTGTTCATTCATTATGAGAATATTTTTCTTTACCACCATGATCATCTTTATAAAAGCTGCTTTCTCATCTTTGTCTGCTAATTGCAACACCTTGGGAATAGTTTCTACTGCCCACTTTTGGTCGTATATGGATTATATTTTCCTATTTCTTCAAATCTCATGATTTTTTAAATTATGTACTGGAAACCATGGATGATAGTTATAGAGACTCTGGATTCTATTGTATCTCTTTGAAGAGTGTTGTTATTTTTCTAGCAGGGAGTTAACTTGGCTGGACTGAAACTCCAATCCTATCTCCTTTACAATGGGCATAGCTGAAATCCTCGTTCAGTTCTTTCATCTTCCAACTGCTGTTTTTACACTAGGCCCTCTGGGGTCTACCCTGCATGTGTGTTGTTCAAAGATCTGCCAATTTGGTGTGTGTGGGGGGCAGACTTTCATACATATTTAAAGATTTTCCTCTTTGTGGTTCCCTCCCTTCCAGAATTTCTCCCCTAACTTTCCAGCTACTCTGCCAGCCCCAAAATACATCCTCTAACATTACAAGTAATACTATAGTTTTTCCCCTGTCTGGGCCATGTACAGATTTTGGAATGCTTTGAGGCCAAAGACTCAAGCTTGCAAATATATCCTCGTAAAATTCCCATGATTCAAGGTAAGACTCCCCCTCGGTTCTGCTTGCCTTTGGAAGAGATTTATGCATACATACATATACACATTTATTGTATGTGTATTACATATAGCTACATTATTCTATATAAATATATATAGTATTTCATGCAGATTTTATCATTGTTATTTGTGAGAGTGTTAGTTCAACAAGCTACTCCACTATTACTGGAAGCTAGACCTCGGTTTTGTTTCTTTTTTGCATTTTATATAAATGGAATTATAAAATATATAGCCTTTTGAATATAATTTCTTTTATGCAGCATTATGGTTGTGATATTCATCCATGTTATTGCATGTAGCTAGTGTTTGTTCATTTGTTGAAAATAATTAATGTTGTTAAATGGTCATAAAATATGCATAACATGAAATTGACCACTTTATCCATTTTTAAGTGTACAGTTCAGTGACATTCAGTACATTCACATAACTGTGTAGTGATAACCTCCAACCATCCACAGATCTATTTTCACCTTGCGCTGAAACTCTGTGCCCATTAAGCAACAACTCCCCGTTGTCCCTCCCTCTTGCCCCTGGGAACCACCATTCTCGTTTCTATTCCTATGAATTTGACTACTCTAAGTACCTTATATGAGTGGAATCATACAGTATTTTTCCTTTCGTGTCTGTCTTTACTTAACTTAGCATAAAGTCCTCAAGGTTCATCCATGTCATAGCATGTGTCAAAATTCCATCCTTTTTATTTTTATTTTATTTTAATTTTTGTTTATTGATGTTTTAATGGTTTCTAACATTGTGAAATTTTTGGGTTGTACATTTTTGTTTGTCCATCACCATATATATGACTCCCTTCACCCCTTGTGCCCACCCCCCACCCCCACTGCCCCTGGTAACCACAGTCCAATTTTCTCTGTCCATGTGTTGGTTTATATTCCACATATGAGTGAGATCATACAGTGTTTGTCTTTCACTTTCTGGCTTATTTCACTTAACATAATACGCTCCAGGCCCATCCATGTTGTTGCAAATGGGACAATTTTGTCTATTTTTATGGCTGAGTAGTATTCCATTGTATATATATACCACATTTTCCTAATCCAATCATCAGTCGAGGGACACTTAGGTTGGTTCCACTTCTTGGCTATGGTGAATAATGCTGCAATGAACATAGGGGTGCATAAGCCTCTTTGGATTGTTGATTTCAGGTTCGTTGGATAGATTCCCAGTAGTGGGATGGCTGGATCATAGGGCATCTCTATTTTTAATACTTTGAGGAATCTCCATACCGTTTTCCATAGAGGCTGCACCAATTTGCATTCCCACCAGCTGTGTATGAGGGTTCCTGTTTCTCCACATCCTCTCTAACATTTGTTGTTTTTTGTCTTGGTGATTATAGCCATTCTAACGGGTGTGAGGTGGTATCTGACTGTTGTTTTGATTTGCATTTCCCTGATGATTAGTGATGTTGAGCATCTTTTCATGTGCCTATTGGCCATCTGTATATCTTCCTTGGAGAAGTGTCTCTTCATTTCCTCTGCCCATTTTTTGATCGGGTTGTTTGTTTTTTTGTTGTTCAGTTGTGTGAGTTCTTTATATATTATGGAGATCAACCCCTTGTCAGATGTATGTTTTACAAATATACTCTCCCAGCTGGTTGGTTGTCTGTTCATCTTGATTCTGGTTTCATTTGTCTTATAAAAGCTCTTTAATCTGATAAAGTCCCACTTGTTTATTTTTTCTTTAGTTTCCCTAGTCTGGGTAGGCATGTCATCCGAAAAGATTCCTTTAAAACCAATGTCAAATAGCGTGTTGCCTATATTTTCTTCTATGAGTTTTATAGTTTCAGGTCTCATCTTCAGGTCTTTGATCCATTTTGAGTTAATTTTTGTGAATGGCGATAGCACATGGTCCACTTTCATTCTTTTGCATATGGCTGTCCAGTTTTCCCAACACCATTTATTGAAGAGACTTTCCTTTCTCCATTGCATGTTCTTAGCATCTTTGTCGAAAATTAGCTGCCTGTATATGTGTGGTTTTATTTCTGGGCTTTCAATTCTGTTTCATTGATCTGTGTGTCTGTTTTTGTACCAGTACCATGCTGTTTTGATTACTATTGCTTTGTAGTATGTTTTGAAGTCAGGGATTGTGATGCCTCCTGCTTTGTTCTTTTTTTTTAGGATTTCTTTAGCTATTTGGGGTCTTTTGTTGCCCCATATAAATTTTAGTATTCTTTTTTCTATTTCTGTGAAGAATGTCATTGGGATTCTGATTGGGATTGCATTGAATCTGTAGATTGCTTTAGGTAATATAGACATTTTAACTATGTTTATTCTTCCAATCCACGTGCATGGGATATCTTTCCATTTCTTTATGTCATCGTGGATTTCTTTCAATAATGTCTTGTAGTTCTCATTGTACAGGTCCTTCACCTCCTTGGTAAGATTTATTCCTAGGTATTTTATTCTTTTTGATGCAATTGTAAATGGTATTATCTTTTTGAGCTCTCTTTCTGTTAGTTCATTATTAGCATACAGAAATGCAACTGATTTTTGTAGATTGATTTTGTACCCTGCAACTTTGCTGTAGTTGTTGATTGTTTCTAATAGTTTTCCAACAGATTCTTTAGGGTTTTCTATATATACAATCATGTCATCTGCAAATAGTGAGAGTTTCACTTCTTCGTTACCTATTTGGATTCCTTTTATTCCTTTTTCTTGCCTAATTGCTCTGGCCAAAACCTCCAGTACTATGTTGAACAGGAGTGGTGAGAGTGGGCAGCCCTGCCTCGTTCCTGTTCTCAGAGGAATGGCTTTCAGTCTTTCCCCGTTGAGTATGATGTTGGCTGTGGGTTTGTCATATATGGCCTTTATTATGTTGAGGTATTTTCCTTCTATTCCCATTTTATTGAGAGTTTTTATCATAAATGGATGTTGTATCTTGTCAAATGCCTTCTCTGCATCTATTGAGATGATCATGTGGTTTTTATTCTTTGTTTTGTTGATGTGATGTATCACGTTGATTGATTTGCGGATGTTGAACCATCCCTGCGTCCCTGGTATAAATCCCACTTGATCATGGTGTATCATCTTTTTAATGTATTGTTGTATTCGGTTTGCCAATATTTTCTTGAGGATTTTTGCATCAATGTTCATCAGCGATATTGGCCTGTAATTTTCTTTCTTTGTATTGTCTTTGTCTGGTTTTGGTATCAGGGTGATGTTGACCTCGTAGAATGATTTAGGAAGTGTTCCATCTTCCTCTATTTTTTGGAATAGTTTGAGAAGGATGGGTATTAAATCTTCTTTGAATGTTTGGTAAAATTCACTGGAGAAGCCATCTGGTTCTGGACTTTTATTTTTTGGGAGGTTTTTGATTACTATTTCAATCTCTTTACTTGTTATTGGTCTATTCAGATTCTCCATATCTTCTTGGTTCAATTTTGGGAGGTTGTAGAAGTCTAAGAATTTATCTATTTCTTCTAGAATGTCCAATTTGTTGGCATATAATTTCCCAAAGTTTTCTCTTATAATCCTCTGTATTTCCGTGGTATCCATTGTAATGTCTCCTCTTTCATTTCTAATTTTATTTACTTGAGCCTTTTCTCTTTTTTTTTTAGTAAGCCTGGCTAAGGGTGTGTCGATTTTGTTTATCTTCTCGAAGAACCAACTCTTTGTTTCATTAATCCTTTCTACTGTTTTTTTGGTCTCAATTTCATTTATTTCTGCTCTGATTTTTATTATTTCTCTCCTGCTGGCTTTGGGCTTTGTTTGTTCTTCTTTTTCTAGTTCTGTTAGGTGTAATTTAAGGTTGCCTATTTGGGCTTTTTCTTGTTTGTTGAGGTGGGCTTGTATCGCTATGAGTTTCCCTCTCAGGACCGCTTTTGCTGCATCCCATATGGTTTGATATGGCATATTATCATTTTCGTTTGTTTCCAGATAGTTTTTGATTTCTCCTTTAATTTCGTCAATGATCCATTGGTTGTTCAGTAGCATGTTGTGTAATCTCCACATTTTTGTCACTTTCCCAGTTTTTTTTCATGGTTCATTTCCAGTTTCATAGCCTTATGGTCTGAAAAGATGCTTGTTATGATTTGAATCTTCTTAAATTTATTGAGGCTTGCTTTGTTTCCCAACATATGGTCTATCCTAGAGAATGTTCCATGCGCACTTGAGAAGAATGTGTAGTCAGCTGCTTTTGGATGGAGTGCTCTGTATATGTCTACTAGGTCCATCTCGTCCAGTTTTTCATTTAAGTCTACTATTTCTTTATTGACTTTTTGTCTGGATGATCTATCCATTGTTGTAAGTGGGGTGTTAAGATCCCCTACTATTATTGTGTTGTTGTTGATTTCTCCTTTTAGGTTTGTTAATAGTTGCTTTATGTACATTGGTGCTCCTATGTTGGGTGCATATATATTTATAAGTGATATGTCTTCTTGATGGAGTGTCCCTTTTATCATTATATATTTCCCTTCTTTGTCTTTCTTAACCTATTTTATCTTGAAGTCTACTTTGTCTGATATGAGTATGGCAACACCTGCTTTCTTTTGTTTGCCATTAGCTTGGAGTATTGTCTTCCATCCTTTCACTCTGAGCCTGTGCTTGTCTTTAGTGCTAAGATGTGTTTCCTGAAGGCAGCATATTGTTGGGTCTTGCTATTTAATGCATCCTGCCACTCCATATCTTTTGATTGGAGAGTTCAATCCATTTACATTTAGGATAATTATTGATATATGAGGGCTTAATGTTGCTGTTTTGTCACTTATTTTCTGGTTCTTTTGCATTTCCTTTGCTTCTTGTCCCATTTGTTTTGGACTGCCAATTCAGTTTGGTTGTTCTGTCTTATGACTCTTCTAGTTTTTTCTTTGTTTATCATATGTGGTTTTGAGGAAGTGGGGAGAGAGGACTCATAAGAGCCACAGGGCTACC
The DNA here is from genome assembly GCF_020826845.1 of Diceros bicornis minor. NCBI lineage: Eukaryota > Metazoa > Chordata > Mammalia > Perissodactyla > Rhinocerotidae > Diceros > Diceros bicornis. The sequence goes on along the minus strand of NC_080761.1, from coordinate 2,357,334 downwards.
ATCAACATCTGAGCACCCCAGAGAGCGGATAAAGAGGGGCAAACTAGAAGCCTCCCACATCAGGGACCCAGAAGGCAAAAGAGAGCTCCCCCTTCCCCGCAAACCAGACCCTGCAGCTCAACCGATCAAACCAGACCTAGCGATCCGTGCAGACCAGACCAAGAGATCTGTGACAGACCAGACCAAGTGATCGATGGCAGACCTCATCAAACGACCAGACCCATAGATCGCAGCGGGAAAAAAACAAAAAACAAAACTGTGGATTGCAGCAGAAAAACTGGGACAGAGTGCAGGGGGCTTAGACTACACAGCCCTTTACCACCAGACAGTGGTGGCAAGTGGAAATTGCAACCAGAGATTTCCAGGATGAGGAAAAACAAAACCAATACAGGAACCACAGTGCAAAAATATATGAAATCACCAGACCAGAAACAAAATGACAAGCACCCAGAAATCAACCCCGAAGACACAGAAATCCATAATCTAAATGACAGAGATTTCAAAATAGCTATCATAAAAACACTCAACGAAATACGAGACAACACAGATAAACAATTCAATGAGATTAGGAGTTTCTTCACAAAAGAGATTGAAATCATAAAGAAAAACCAATCAGTGCTGATGGAGATGAAGAACACAATGGAGGAGATAAAGGAGAATCTCAAATCTTTAAAGAACAGAGCTGACAATATGGAGGAAAGAATTAACACTTTAGAAGATAGGAATACAGATATATTCCAGATGGAAAAGGAGAGAGAACTAAGACTAAAAAGAAATGAAGAGAGACTCCTAGAAATATCTGACTCTATTAGAAAATGTAACATAAGAATTATAGGTATTCCTGAGGGAGAAGAGAGGGAAAGAGGAACAGAGAGCCTATTCAAGGAAATAATAGCTGAGAATTTCCCAAATCTGGGGAAGGAACAGGAAATACCAGTAAGCGAAGCCAACAGGACACCTATATATATTAACAGACAAAGGCCTTCACCACGACACCTAGTGGTAAGGTTAGCCAGGGTCAACGACAAAGAAACCATATTAAGGGCAGCTAGACAAAAACGAAAAATAACGTACAAAGGAACTCCCATCAGGCTCTCAGCAGATTTCTCAACAGAAACTTTACAGGCTAGAAGAGACTGGAATGATATATTCAAAATACTGATAGACAAAAACTTTCAGCCAAGAATACTCTATCCAGCAAAAATATCCTTCAAATATGATGGAGAAATAGTAACTCTCCCAGATAAACAAAAGCTAAGGGAGTTCATGGCCACGAGACCCCCCACTACAAGAAATACTCAACAAGGCACTCAGGCCTGAAAAAAGAAGAGAAAGGGAACACAAAGCTTGGAGCAAGGAGAAAAGTAGGTAGACAAAGTCAGAAAAATAGTAGATCTTTACCGGAATAGGTTAACAACCACTTAAATACTAAATTCAAAGATCAAAGGAAGAAACTCACCAAAAATAAATTTAACCTCATCACTGTAAACACACAGCCACAACACAAGATAGAATAAGATATAACAAAAACAACTTAGAAGGGGAAGAGGAAAGAGAATTCCATCCTTTTTAAGGGTGAATGGTATTCCACTGTGTTTTACACCACAATTTTTGTCAACTCATCCGTTTATGGACACCTGGCCTGCTTCCAGCTTCTGCTTATTTTGAATAATGCTGTTAAGAACACGTGTGTACGTATATGTCTTTATATATGTGTTCAGTTCTTTTGTTTTTATACCCATATATGGTGTTCTGAGATTCATTTTTTCACATGTGGGAGGGTTCCCCACACCTCCAACAAGCAATTCTTGGAATGCCAGCTGGTTGTCAGATAATTCAACTCAATTTGATGCTGTCAACCCAGAGTTACATCAGATTCCACAGTTTAAGGGCTCAGTCCTATAAGACTGCACACTCACCCAACCTCACCTCAACTTCAGATGCCAGTTACAAGCCCAGGCTGTTACCTGTACTTCTGACTGAGTGACTGTAAACCAGAGGTTCCCACAACCTCCTCCTTGGGTTTGATTAATTTGCTAGAGTGGCTCACAAAACTCAGAGAAACATTTACTAGATCACCAGTTTATTATAAAAAGATATAACTCAAGAACAGCCTGATGGAAGTGGTTCAGAGGGAAAGGTATGTGAGAAGGGGCACAGAGCTTTCAAGCCATCTCCAGGTGCACCAGTCTCCAAACAGTCCTTGTCATTGCCAATCTGGAAGCTCTCTGAAACTCATTCTATTGGGATTTTTATGGAGGCTCCCTCACGTAGGCATGATCAATTATTAACTCAGTTTCTAGCCCCTCTCCCCTCTCTGGAGGATAAGGGGTAGGACTAAAAATTCCAAGCTTCTAATCGGGGCTTGGTCTTTCTGGTAACCAGCCCCCATCCAGGAGCCATCCAGGAGCCCACCCAGAGTTGCCTCAATATAACAAATGATTCTCCTAGTGTTCTTATCACTTAGGAAATTACAAGGGTTTTAGGAGCTCTGTGCCAGGAACTGGAGACAGAGATCCATAAATATATTTTCTATTATTTCAGAACCCACAGGTAGAATTTCTAGATCAAATGGTAATTCTATTTTTCATTTTTGAACGAACTGCCATACTGTTTTCCACAGTTTTATATTCCTACCATCCAAGCACAAGGGTTCCAATTTTTCAAAATCCTTGCCAACACTTGTTATTTTCTGATTTTGTGATAGTAAAACTATTTTAATGTGTGTGAAGAGGTATCTCAATGTGGTTTTATTTTGTATTTTCCTGATACTTAGTGATGGTGAGCATCTTTTCACGTGTTTACTGGCCATTTTATATCTTTGGAGAAATGTCTATTCAAGTCCTTTGTGCATTTTTAAATTGGGTTGTTTTTTTATTGTTGAGTTGTGGGTGTTCTTTATATATTCTAGATATTAATCCCTTATCAGATATGTGATTTGCAAATATTTTCAACCATTCTGTGGGTTGCCTTTTTACTTTGTTAATAGTATCTTGTGATACAGAAAACTTTTGCATTTTGATGAAGTCCAATTTGTTGTTTTTTTGTTGTTGCTTATGTCTTTGGTGTCAGATGAAAGAAATCATTGTTGGCAATGGCATTTGGACCCAATGACATGCAGCTTTTACCCTGTGTTTTCTTCTAAAGATTTTATAGCTTCAACTCTAATATTAGATCTTTGACCCATTTCGAGTTAATTTTTGTATATGGTGTAAGGTAAGTGTCCAATCTCCTTCTTTTGCATGTGGTCATCTAGTTTTCCCAGCACTATTTGTTGAAAAACTTATCCTTTCTCCAGTGAATGGTCTTTGCACCCTTGTCAAAAATCATTTGACCATATATGCAAAGGTTTATTTCTGGGCTCTCTATACTATTTCATTAGTATATTGTGTGTATTTATGCCAGTACCACACTGTTTTGATTACTTTGTAGTAAGTTTTGAAATCATGAAGTGTGACTTCTCTAACTTTGTTCTTCTTTTTCTACATTGTTTTGGCTATTTAGGGTCCCTTGAGAGTCCACATGAATTTTAGGATAGATTTTTCTATTTTTGCAAAAAACATCATTGGAATTTTTACCTCCTTGAGTGAGTTTATTCTTAAGTATTTTTCTCTTTTTGATGATATTGTAAATAAAAATGTAAAGTTTGTAAATTTCTTTTTCAGATTACTTATTATTAATGTATAGAAGAACAACTAATTTTTGCATGTTGATTTTGTGTCCTACTAGTCTGCAGAATTTATCAGTTCTAACAATTTTTTTGTGGAATTTTTAGGGGTTTCAACATATAAGATATTATTTGTAAACAAATGTAATATTACTTCTTCCCTTCCAATTTGGATGCTATTGCTTTCTTTTTCTTGCCTAATTGCTTTGGCTAGAACATCTAATACCGTGTTGAATAGAAGTGGTGACAGTGGGCATTCTTGCCTTTTTCCTGATCTTAGAGGAAAAGCTTTCAGTCTTTCACCCTTGAATACGATGTTCTCTGTGTATTTCTATATCTGGCTTTTATTATGTTGAAGTAGCTTCCTTTTACTCTGAGAGTTTTCTAGTGTTTTTAACATGAAAACATGTTTAGTTTTGTTAAGTCTTTTTCTGCATCCATTGAGATGATCCTGTGTTTTTTTTCCTCATTCTGTTAATGTGGTTTATTACGTTGATTCATTTTCATATATTGAAACATCCTTGTATTCCAGAAATAAATCCCACTTATAAATCCCACTTAAAAATGATGTATAATCCTTTTAATATGCTGCTGAATCTGGTTAGTTATTATTTTATTGAGGATTTTTGTATCAATATTCATCAAAGATACTGACTTGTAGTTTTCTTTTCTCTTAGTGTCTTTGGCTTTCATATCAGGGTAGTACTAACTCCATAGGATGACTTTAGAAGTATTCTCTCCTCTTCAACTTTTTGAAAGAGTTTGAAAAGAATTGGTGGTAGCTAATTAAAAAAAGGCTTTGGGCCCACAAACAAATTCAGCATAAAATAAATACAAATAAATATTTTTTTTAAATGTGAAAAAGACTTTTTCTTAAAAAAGATTAAAAATTAAGCAAGTGCATCCCTTATCACTTTATTTCTAAAAGCGTTTTTTAACCTAATAGTAAGCAGAAACAAATCGTTAAAATTAAAATGACTCAAGTCTTAATTTTCTTCATTGTAAATTTTCTGACAGAAGTATATGGTGCCATCATGTACGACATCTTTTATGAAAAAATGGTCATTTTTTGTAGTATTTGAGAATATTATGAATTTCCCCAGTGGCCTTTGACAATACTCTGATATGCAAAGCTATCTTTTCAACATTTATGTCTTATTATTGTCCTTACCAAATTAAAAAATTTTGTCAGGTGCTAATTAATCAACTACTTTTCATATGATTCAGGTTCTCCGCCACCAACTTCCATAACCATCAGGATATTCTACAACTTCTGCAAGATTAACAATTTTACCATACACTGTATTTGTCTCACGTGGTTTAAAACATCCAGAAATCATTGATAAACTGACCCTGCCCAAACTAAAGCATGGTGAGTTATAAAAGATGGTAACTGTTAAGTGGGGAGGGATTGCAGGTTGAACTTAATTTTATAAGTGGTCAATTTATTACAGTATATTGTTCTATTATCTATTTCACTTCTTTTTTTAAAAAAGTGATATTTGAGGGCACTTAGATAATAAAAAGTTGAGAAGATAAGGAACTGATGTACTCTGTAAGCTTGAAATGTTTTCAAGCATAAGATACAATAAGAACTAAAACTAAGAAATGGCAGAGGAAATAGAGATAGGAGGATGAAATTGCAAAACTGAATCTATAATAATATCTCAATGGCTAGCGCTGTGGTGCCAAGAAGGTGGTGAAGTCAAAGAATTCGTAAAGATGATAATAGACTGCAAAGAAAAAAAGACTGAAATTTTTGTAGAGAGAATTTTTACAGACATATTACAGATAGAGAACAGGGAAGAGAAGTTGGAGTGAGAGACTATCTTCTTCTTAAATTACTTCCACTGTAGAGAACAAAAAACCAATTTGCTGAAATCTTTATTCCCTTCTATGACCCTGTGGAAGATCAAGATTTGGCCACCCTGAAATCTATTTCTTTACCTTGGTTGTTTTCTCTGAGGATATTTGACCTCCCCCACTAACTGCCTAAAGAATTTAAAACAAAACATCTGTTTCAGGAAGGAGTTATTATCATGATGGCTGTAAATATAATGTACAATAGATGTTACAATAGAAAAGGCACCAAAAAGCCCATCTTATCAGAAGTTCTGTCTCTGGCCATATTCTTTGTATGGCCCTGCAAGGAGTTGCCAGACAGACATTTACATTTATAAGGGAAATCTCCATTTGTAAAGGTATCTGCCTCTCTGTATTGGGAAGAGGGGGAATGACCTCATTTCTAGAAACTTATCAATGTTAAAGGTGAGGCCTTAAATCTGCATAATAACCTCACCCTTGTTTACTGTGCTTTAGTGGTAATCTCCTGTAACTGACTCCCCCCACCCCCAACATCCTCCTCTGTCATTGGCTGAACATGATATTTAAGACGAGAATTCTGCTATTGTGTTGAGAAACGCAGTGTCCCTGTTTTCCCCCATGCATACGTGTTATAATGTCACATCCCTCCTTTTGCATCCCCGGGGAACAGGACAAATAAGCTCATCTGAAACCTCAACTGCCCAGCCTATGAAATAAGGCAGGCCATCCATTCTCACAGAGGAGCCAACTGGAGGTAGGATTTTTGGTTCTGAATTCAGCTAAACATCTTCAAAGAATTATATCTGGCCTTCCTTATCCAGGGCTATCAGTGAAGGGCTGGCTGGCTTTTAGAGAAGACCAATTCACAGTCAGCTTAGACATTTTCTGTTGGGCTCTCTAGAGAAGGCTGTCGGGCTTGTCAATAAGAGTTTATATCTATGTGGGTTATATATTTTTATTTTATTCAGAGATTTATGAAGAAATTTACATGGTAAGTATTACTTATTATTGTGGGAGATCAAGATTTGGCCACCCTGAAATCTATCTCTTTACCTTGGTCGTTTTCTCTAGGGACATTTGACCTCCCACACTAACTGCCTAAAGAATTTGACATGGTGGCTCCTTCCTGGAACAGATCTATCATGATGGCTGTAAAGATAACGTAGGGTAAATGTTACAATAGGAAAGGCACCAACAAGCCCCTCTTATCAGATGTTCTGTCTCTCTGGCCACATTCTCTGGATGACTCTGCGAAAAGTTGCCAGACAATCATTTACATTTATAAGAGGAATCTCCATTTATAAAGGTATCTTCCTCTCTGTTTGGAGAAGAGAGGGGGATGAGCTCATTTCTAGTGACTTATCAATGTGGAAGGTGAGGCCTTGAGCTACATAATAAACCTTACTCTTGTTTACTGTGCTTTAGTGGTAATCTCCTATAACTGACTCCCCCCACCCCCCAAATCCTCCTTTGTCATTGGCTGAAAATGATATTTAAGACGAGAATTTCTGCTATTGTGTTGAGAAACGCAGTGTCCCTGCTTTCTCCCATGTGTACATGTTACTAAACTTGGTATTATTTTCTCCTGCTAACCTGTCTTGTTGATTATTTGGCCAGCCAGAAGAACCTTAAGGGAAAGGGTAGAGGGAGATTCACTCTCTTCCCCCTACATTATCAAGAAAAATGGTTGTCTATTCTCAGGTCATTTAAGCAAAATCCTCCTCTCAGGGTCCACCCATAGACAAAGCCCAGATTTAATCTCCAAGCGTCTGCCAGGCATTCTGTGGTCAGTGGGAAGCTCTCAAGTTGGCAGCCTGTTCTCTTGTGTCCTTTGCTGGTACTTAATGTTCCATCTCTTCAAGGTACAACTAGACAGAGGCTCAAAGGACTTGACATTGGAGAAATGTACTTTACATTCTCTTTCGACTGCTACACTTTTCCAAAAGACTCTCAGCATTTCCAGTAATTGTGCAGCAGTTTACCCAACACTAAGATTCTCACTATAAAAATTAAAATAAATAAATTTTGGAAAGGAAAAAAGTGATCTTTGCAATTTGGTACAGAATCTATATAATGGGTGCATCCTTATAAATGGAGGAAAAATAACAAATTTAACTATTTTGATTAGTTAACACTGTAAGTAATATACTTTATATATTACTAATTTTGAGATTATTTGTATTTAAAAATACTGTTTCAATCCCCTAAATCATTGTAAGTGGTAGAGTCTGCCATCTGCTTCGGCTGAGCAGTTATATACAACAAGTCAGCCAAAATTCCTCCATTCCTGTATAATCCTATATGTGGGTGGATAGTGTGGGTGGTTAGTTCTTATAGATTGTTTGAACACGTGCATATCACAAAATACAATTGGCCATTAAAAATTAAAATGTTCACCAAATACAAGATTATCTGATTCCCAGAAAAAGAAAACATTACTTTAACATTAAGGCCAAAACTATCAAAAAGGAAGCCAAGATACAGTCAAGTAAAGCTTTTGCTGAAAAGTTAATTGGCTCATCTTTGAAACTTTGTCATGTTTATTATGTAAGCAAGATACTTTCAGAGCCTAGAATATAGAGAGTGCTTATTGGTAAGTTAACATTGTGATCATTTATTTTGTAAATGTTAATATGAGAGATGTAATTCATTTTCTACTATATTCAGATTTTCAAGTTCTGCTAAATCTAAGGCCACATTACTGGCAAGTTGGGATACCTCTAGACATCTGAAAAATATGAGTCCTACACAGAAGCTTATACATTCTCTATTCATCAGATTCTAAATTCTAAAACATTCTAAGGTTTTGGAACAAACCAATGGCATTCCAAATTTACAGTAAGGGTGCACGTGCAATACATGATCGTATAGGAAGAGACATCCAGATTTTAAATAAAGGAGATTGTGGACAAAAATAAAATATATTTTCACATCTGAAAGGGGATTTCAAGAAAGAAGGGACTCTCAGAACATGTGGTAAGTGGTAAATAAGTTACCAAAGGGTCTCTAAAAGAGAACATATTGTGGAAAAAAGACCTTAAACGCAGATAGCTAAAACGGCATCTCTGGAATCCTTACAGTGAAACAGACGCTCAACTACTTTTGCCTAAAATTTAAAATGCATCTTATCCTCTAAACAAATACCACGTCCCTGCCATGCAGCTTACCTGGGCATGGTGACGTGTTTGAATCATTTTCTAATTCATTGGCCCTTAAACTTGATGGGCACCAGAAGCACCTGGAGCCCTTGTTGAAACCCAGATTGCCAGGCCCCACCCCAGAGTTTCCAGTTCTGCAGGTCTGCAGCAGCACATGAGAATTTGCATTTCTACCCAGTTCCCAGGTGATGCTGATGCTGCTGGTCCACGGACCCCACTTTGAGATCCACAGCCTAACTTACACCCTATATATGGTTACCAAATCCATTATTTCATCCTTTGGCTTCTACTTTTCCTTTATCACATCAGCACCTTAGCTCCGAATCTCCTCACCTAACAATGGGAATACTTGGAGAATTTAACAGCTGGTCCTCCTTTCCGGCTCAGTTCTCCCTCTTCCTCTCAATACTACAATCTCTTGCCAGGTAATTGTTCCTTAAACATCAGTTCATCATAGATCTTCCTTGCTCAAAATCTCATGGCTCTTATGCTGAGCACAAGACATTTTAAATTGTCTACTTAGCTCATAAGGTCTGTAATAGCCTGTAGAATATGGACACCCTGTTCCCTGCCCTGCCTACTATAAAGGAGTATGTGAGGATTACATGAGATACAGTCAGTTCTCGTTATGCAGTGTGACATTCTATAAAGTCACTGTGAACAGTGAATTGGTGAATATGACCCACTGCTACTACAGGAAATGCAGGGTTAGGTTGCTGCGAGCCTTAGTTACATTTTCTTCAATTGATCAATACATAACCTTATTTTCTGTGTGTTTCTCTTTAAAGTCACCTTATTTAAGATATATTGTTGATATATTAACATTGAACTCACACCAACAGCACTGTACCTCCTGTCTGAAAGAAGCTTGTTGAACACACATACTTTCTCTGTAAAGGCACAGCCTCTTGCCCTGAGGAACACCAGGCAGCATTGCAGCACTACACATGGGGGACATATTAAACAGCAAAGTCACCAACACAAAGCACAAAAAGATAAGAAATGAGGCACTAAATAGACTGCAAGAAGGACATTTGTTTACAGTATGAGCTGAAACGAGGGCAGAGCGTCACCTGGTTCCCCCTCAGCTGGGAACGTGCACGTCCAGTGAATCAAATTTTTCACCACTTTGTGCATATCTGCAAATGGACATGAAAGCCCTGTGGGTGTTTATTCGGAGGCTGCCAGTACATTTTAGCTAGTGGGCAAGTGTGCAAACATGGAATCCACAAATAATGAGGATCAACTATATTATGAAAGCATCCTTTCAAAACCAGAGTATTGATCAGATATAAGAGCAATAATGATAACATAACAGCTAACATTTAAGTGCCTACTATGTGCCAGCAGCTCTTCTAAGTACTGTACATAAGTTAATGCATTTAAATCTCACTAAAACCCTATGAGACAGGAGTAATCATTAGCCGCATTTTATAGATGAGGAAACTAAGGCTCAGAGAGTAAATACTTTGCACAGGTTCCCCAGTTAAAAGTGGAATAACTGGGATTGGTACCCAGACAAACTGGTCAAAGGTCACAGCCTCAACCACTATGGTAGAAATGTGAGCAGATTTTCTACCACTCCCTGAAAAGCCCCTTCTGCTCCAGTCAGTGTAGTCTCCCACATACTTATTCACTCATCAAACATTTTCTGAATGCCCCAAAGGTGTGAGGTACTGTGTTTAGATACTGGAGGGACAAATAGAATGTCAATGCATATAATCCATAACCAATCTATAAATCAAAATTGAAGTGAGTTTATGATAAGCCAAACTTTGAGGGTCATATAGCCCAGGAGAGTCCTTTCACGAAGAAATGGAGCACTCCAAAGAAGTGGGGTGTACAGAGTGGTTATATACCATCAAAGAGTACGTATCACATGTGATTGCAATGTCCCTTTTACAGTAGTCATGACGTTGACCTCTCGGAATGTCAATTGATGGACACAGTGGGTATCAAGTCTGCTGTCTCCATGGGCGTGGCTGTTGTCTGGAGTTGGGTCATCACAGGATGAGAGCAGCAATCAAATTCTAGCCTAGGGAGAAATGCTTATCCTTAAGGAAATGCCAATGTGGGGGAAGTTGCATTTACATCTTAAGGGCGTTGCTTTTGTCTTTGGGACATGTTAATTGCTTAAAGCAGATATACAATGGATGAACAGAGGCTACAGGCCCCTTTTGGAAAAAAAAAAAAAAAAACAAGGTCAGGCCCAGTTAGTTTTACACTAAATGGCTTCCTCATATGCTCCAATATATCCTATTGCTTGCCATTTATTTATCAAGAAGTAGGATAGTCTCAGCTTTAAGGAGCTCACTGTTTATGAGACATGAATAAAACAACAGTTATGGAAAAGTAGATAAGTACAGGGTCCCAGAGTGGGGACATAAAAAGGGGTCTCTGGATGGAGACCTCTCAGGTAAAGTGTCCAAGAGGAAGGAACATTTGACATGAGTTTAGATTAAGAAATAGGAATTAAGTTGATCAAAAAAGTGGGTGGAGGACAGAAGAAACACATATAAAAATACAGATATAAAGGATGCTAAAGATTTCAGAAAATGCTATTTTTAAGGCTGGAACAAAGCGAACATGTAGGAGACAGTGGGTGATGAGGCTCAAGATGAGGACAGCAAGGCAAAGCCTTCGTGTCCAGCTCTTGAGTCTGAATGTTCTCTCAGATGCTCTGAGCAGTCATTGAAGGAGTCTAAGCAGATGTCAGATTTAAGCAAATTTGGATTCTAGGAGGTAACTCTGGAGGCATTGTGGAGGAACGATTAGAAGAAATTAAGACTGGAAGTAAAGGGACCTGTTGGGAGACTAGGCTGCGATCCAGATAAGATAGGCCTTGGCTCAGGCGGGGGGTCTGCAGGTGGAGGAAGCCAGGAGGTGGAAAGCAGTGCTGGGCTCCTGCAGGAGGAAACTAAGCTGCCTCTCAGTCACGGGAAGACTGTGTCTGTCATGGCCTCCCCACCCCCATGCCCAAATGCCATGTTCCTTTCTATGCCTGTACCTTTCCCCTCTTCCCCCATCTGAAATCCTCACTCTTTCTTCCTTCCACCTGCCCAAAAGTGGTCCCTTTGAGGACTTGATCTAGTTCACCTCTCCTAAGAAGCTGTCCTTAATTACAATTTCTGGATAACATTCCCATTTTTTTAAGTTCTATAATACAACATACACTAATACCTTGGTAGAATCTAATTACATCTTGCAAACCATTTCATGTACGTGGAGGAGCTTGGAACCTTATAATTCTTTGTATTTCCCTCAATACCTACCACAGATACCTTGCATATATAGGTCAATAGATGTCCAGTAAAGTTCAATAAAGAAGCACCCTTTATTAGCTAAAAACTTTTATGAGCTCAGTTATTCCTTTAGATCAGCTGCTTGAACCATTTGTTTTTCTCCACAGGTCAACAGTGTTGCCCAGAACAAATGAATTTTACACCTTCTCAAACTCAATAGAGCAAAGATGGAACTTCATTCCCCCTGCAAGCCTTACTGCCCTAGAGAAAAGCAAAAACAACGTGTGACGTCTAATTTTTCCTCCACATTCTCATCTCAAATTGCAACTGTTTTCCAAATGTTAACTGGTTTTCATTCTTAAAACTGACAGAAAAATTTCTCATTATTTCCTTTTCTTTTTTTTTTTTTTGTGTGAGGAAGATCAGCCCTGAGCTAACTTCTGATGCCAATCTTCCTCTTTTTGCTGAGGAAGATTGGCCCTGGGTTAACATCTGTGCCCATCTTCCTCTCCTTTATATTGGATGTTACCACAGCATGGCTTGACAAGGGGTGCATCGGTGCACGCCAGGATCTGAACACTTGAACCTGGGATCTCCGTAGCGGAGCGCGTGCACTTACCCGCTGTGCCACAGGGCTGGCCCCTCTCTTTATTTCTAAAGCTGAAATGTCTAAATCATTCTCTGGGCTAGTTGGAGTTTCTATAAAATGAAAATATACGTTCCAGAATAATCCTTAACTTTCCAGAATAATCCTTAATATATTATGGTAAACACCTTGGCAAAATGTCACTGATTTTCAATGTCAGTGCCTCTACAAGGGTATCCTCGCATTGTTTCCCTTCCAACCACCTCTCACTGTGCCCCTCCCCAGGCTCATGGGCTCAAAGTGTTTACTGAGCACTAAGAATGATCAGAGTCTGAGGGAGACTTCAAGGATGACAAAGCCATGTTTTCTGACCCCAATCATCTCTCTCCATCTCTCCTTTAACCTCTATTTTTCTTATTCTGGTTTCTATTTTAGTTGTTTACTTGTCCTGTGAATTGATGTTTTGTGGTTTATAATTACTATGTAAATTCATATTACTTTTTGCCTTAGAGTTTAGAAAGAACTTACATTAAACAATGTTTTTTCTCAGCCCTTTGATGTGTCTAATATCTTCCAATGCAATTCAAGTGGCTTCTTGTTTTTACATCTCCATAATTATTCCTTCAGAATTATGTTCACCCCACACTTGTGATCTGACCAATGCTGCTTCACTCTTTAAACTTTTCTATGCCGAGACTCACGGGAGGAATCCCTCAAGCACCATCAACTAGGCGAACCCACATTCCTCACATCTGTTTCCTTGATTTGTTCCTAAATAAAGATGTTTCTTTTTTGTGTGTGTGAGCAAGATCAGCACTCAGCTAACATCCATGCTAATCCTGCTCTTTTTCTTTTGCTGAGGAAGACCAGCTCTGAGCTAACATCTATTGCCAATCCTCCTCCTTTTTTTTTCCCCAAGCCCCAGTAGATAGTTGTATGTCATAGTTGCACATCCTTCTAGGTGCTGTATGTGGGACTTGGCCTCAGCATGGCCAGAGAAGCGGTACGTCAGTGCGCACCCGGGATCTGAACCCGAGCTGCCAGTAGCTAAGCGTACGCACTTAACCGCTAAGCCACGAGGCCGGCCCAAGATGTTTCTGAAAATAATAATGAATTGTATAAAAAGCACTATCACAGATACCTTCAAGAGAACAAATGGAAAAGAATATTCAATTCCTCAGATAAGTTTGCAATCAAATGTGGCATTGAGGGGACGAGGGGGCACTGATCAGAGCAGGATCCTAAGAGAAGAGTTTTAAATCAATTTCAAATGAGGTTAAAACTGGAATGAGATAATATTTTACCAGTTAGCTGAAATCATAAGCATTTTCCTGACCTTTGAGAGTTTATTTGCATATAAACTCTACATGTGGGGTAAGAGAGTGCTGATATTGTTTAATTTCTTTTTATTATTCAGCACTTTGTAATAGATGTGGCTATTCACAATGAATAAACATCATAATGTGGAGAGACTCAACTTTCAACTGCCTGATATCATCAATTCTTACACAAAGCTAGAGTTTTAAAGATTAAATTTCATTCTAGTTACCTGTCAACTAGTCCATTTATATCAGAAAGATGCTGAGTTTTATAAAAATACTTCAAAACACAAATTTTATATGTAATTTCAAAAGCAAAAAATGAGGTAAAAACTGGGTGGTAACCCGTTTTGCTACCATATATTAATCTTTAACATGGGAGCAAACATTTTTAGAGAATATAATTGATATTTGCCTATTTGTATATTGTAGAATGTTATTTACAGTTTTAATAGTTTTTCAAATACCAGAGAATAAAAAACAGAATTGTTTCAGTTTTATGAAATAGTTTTTCAGACATAGCAGATTTTCACAGCATATTACTTGAAAATAAAATAATCAGTTAGTGAGGTTTAAGCAATGTGGTTTTATTTTAAACTTGTTCCTTCCATAGGAGCATCAATAAAAGCCCTCCAGGAGTGGCTGATGCTCTTTCCCTCCACACGAGCACCAGCTGCGTTTGCTTTAAGCATCAGACTCTCGGGCAACACCATAGCCCTCAACTCCGTTTAGTTGAGAAAAGGCTTTATGAGTCGTGTGTTTTTTCTAGGGGTATGGAGCTCCCAGACTTATTAACTACAGGGAGAAAGTAAAAGTCAGAACACATTCAATAAACTCCAGTGTGCTCAGGTGAGAGGATAGGTGCCTGAACTCACATCTGAAGAAGAACTTAGAGGATGCTTTCTCACTCTGCTTCGTGCCTCTGACTAAGCTGTCCTGGACTTCCCCGTTACGGCCACAGAATAACACAGGCAGCCTTGATGGACCAGAAATCCTCCTATGTCCATCATTTGTACAGAGTAAACTGGCTTAAGACCACTCGTTTCCTGCTACAGTGGTAATTTACAGACATACAGAACTGCCATCTAGTGACTAAGAAGAAAACAGCAAGGTGCTTTACATGGAAAGTGAAATTGTGAGTTTTTTAAAAAAGAACAGTGCAGCACTAAAGTTGGTAAAGTTCACACAACGTGACGCACGAAAGTTATAGTAAAACTGAAAAATGTGTAGGTGAATTAATCAGTTGTTCTCTCTGCCTCTAAAACATGTCTTGACATCTGACTCATAAATAGTTTAAATATAATAGGATAACTTTGGAAACAAACTTCTCATCTCATCTCATCCAATGCTGTTGGCAGAAACTGGTATTAAATAGCCAGATGGTGAGTACCCATGTTGAAGCACCATTTTTATCACAGTGGAGAGAATAGAGGCATAAACCCAACAAATTGATGTTCAGATCTTCCCTCTTACCCTTGATCAATTTTGTAAACATGGTCTTATTTTGTTTGTGAGGAAGATCAGCCCTGTGTTAATTCTGCCAATCCTCATCTTTTTTTGCTGAGGAAGACTGGCGCTGGGCTAACATCCATGCCCATCTTCCTCCACTTTATACAGGATGCCACCACAGCATGCCTTGCCAAGCGGTGCGTAGGCGCGCGCCCAGGATCCGAACCGGCGAACTCCGAGCCGGCACAGTGGAGCGAGCACACTTAACTGCTTGCGCCACCGGGCAGGCCCCTAAACATGGTTTTCTTTATCAGTTAAATATGAATTATAACAGTTACTTTAAAGGATTACTGTAAGAATTGCATGAGGTAATACAGTAAAGGGACGGGTGTAGAGTGATAGTTAATTCTCCTGCCTTGTCTCTCTTCTATGAAACATACACAAATCATTCAAGGAGAGAACTCGTCTATACAATAAACTTATGACAAAGAATCAATGGCTCCAGAAGTAAGGGCCACCATTGTTGAGGGCTTAACCTCAACTGCTTCCAAATACTGTTAACTTTCAATTAATTTTATGTATTTTATGTCTTCCAGACACTTCACTGGCTAGAAGGAATGGAGAAGGTGTGAAAATTAAATTGATGTATTTCACCCTTGAATGTCCAAGCTGTAACATCAGGTGTTTTAAATCACCTAGTTTTCTGTTTATTATTATATATTTTACCATGGTTCACAGCCTGAAAAAATAGAAAATCATAATTTTACACACATGAATATATATCTTGACTATTACAGCTGGAATCTTAATGTATAGAGCAATGTTGTACATGTTTTGTCCTTGTTGATAGTACAGAATACTTTGGTCCAGGTTTTCTTTGGCATTATCATATATAATGAAGAACTCAGTAACATATGCCCTGGAGATAAGGATTTAGAAAAATCTAACATGCTATCCTAGTCATGTCTCAAAAAAAATGCTATAAAAATAATGAGAGGCTACTTTGAAGGCGCTATTTTTCTTAATTATTTCCAACTTTATGTCCCTTTACCTGTTTTTAATCATTCTGCATCTTATTTGCTATTGGCTAATCATCTCAAGATAATTAGTAACCCTCAGCTGAGTCCACCATGCCTCTTCAAGTGCCCCAGGCTGATGTCGGTCTCAGCTCTGAAAAAAGAACCTGGGAAAACCTGTTTTGTGGCACTATCCTTAAGGATATCTTTACTCTTACAATAATAGCTATATTTTTGAAAGGCACCAGAGGATTATAAAATCAAGTACTCGACCAATGTCGTATCCTCATTTTCCCTCCAGGGGGAGCACAAATTTCATGTGTAATGCAGGGCTGCTGCTTTATTGGTTTTTCCTTTCAAGATATTTTATTGCTTGTAAAACATGTCAATGTAAATAATCCATAATCAATCTATAAATCAAAATTGGGGTGAGTTTATTATGAGCCAACATTGGGGACCATGGCCCTGGGCCTTCCTTCCCTAAGGAAGGAATGGCACCGCAGAAGTGGAGTGTACAGAGCGGTTATATACTGTGAAAGAGCATGTATCACATGAGATTGCAATGTCCCTTTTACAATAACCACAAGATCGCCCTGCCAGGTTGCCCTGCCAGAATAGCTATTGATGGACACAGTGGGGAGGGCGTGGCTGGTGTCAGGTCTGTTGTCTTGAGCTGGGCGGTCACAGGATGACTGCAGCAGTCAAATCCCAGCCTAGGGAGAAATGCTATCCTTAAGGAAATGCCAAGGAGGGGGAAGTTGCATCCTTGTCTTAAGGGCATTTACTCTTCTCTTTGGGACATGGCAAAGCAGATACACAATGCAGGTGACAGGCCCTTCTGGAAAAACAAACCCAGGCTGAATTAGTTTTACCCCAAACGGCTTCCTCATATGCTCCAATATATCCTATTGCTTGCCATTTATTTATCATTTTCCCTTTTTGATCTATAATATTTTGATAGAAAGCATTGATGATCAAAATATTGTCCCTTGGCGCCAGGGTGGTTGCTGCCTGCCCTAGGTCCATCATGTCCCTCGGTGCCAGGCTTTTACTTCATTTATTTGCCCAGTTGTCCCCCTTGGGGGGAATTAATTGGATATAGTGGACAAGCAAAGAGGTATACATATATTAATAGAGGAAGCATTTCATGGGTTTTGGATTAATTTTAGGTTGTTGCACAAACATTGTGTATGTGCTTTTTATGACTCCTTGTATTTACGCTATTCACAATTATAGAACAAGTACAATAACAATGATAATAATTTAACATCTTTGAAAAGATTATTTTAAAATGAGTTCTTAGGTGTGGTCCTTATCAAAAAACGAAGTTTATCCTAGGTTATAAGATCAATCGGCCACCTCAAGTTTCATTACTCCAGCTTACATGACAGTCTCACAGCACTGAGTAAAGAAAACAGCAATTAGTTTAAGTATTATGACTAGTACAAGAATTCCAGGAAGTAATAGAAATAGGAATTGCAATCCAGATGGAAAAAGGGAACCAATACCAGAAGGGAGCCAACCAAACAACTCAAGACTGAACGCAGGATTGCTTAAGGCATTCACCTGCTTTTTCATGGGCTTTAGCAGAGACGACACATTGGAAGACTCGTCAGGTATGAAAACAGAGCATTCAGTTTGAATGATTGTACACGTACCACCTTGGGATGTAGTTAAAATATCTAAGGCCATTCTATTTTGAAGGACAGTCTTTTTATTAAAGACATTTTAGTATTTAATAAGGCAATTCTTGCTTCACTGTCATTAAGGGCTTCCGTATGTAATGTGACATCCTTTAGCCCTAAAAAAGGAACAAATATAGCTAGCTGCTCGGTGGTCATACAAGGGGAACACTGAATGAGCCCACTTGGCCTTAAGCAGAGGAATGTTGGCAGCAGTTTTCACTGTGAATACTTCCCTGCATTTAAGGGAAGGTCGGTTGCAGTGTTTTAGCCATCAGGCCAGCAGTCAAGGCCAGAGATTTGTTCTATATAACCATTAAGTTATATTAGGAGCCACCCGATAGATGCCTGGACATTAAGACAAGTCTGTTCCAAATCCTTAAGTATGATAGTATTCTGAAAATCTTAAATGTAACAATTATAAAATAGGTATACGGTTTAAGCATAACAAAGGTTTAAATGAGTGGATTTAAGGTTGGGAATACAGGCCTGGTCCGGAGTCTTGAGACAGCTGTCTACAAGCGATGTTGTCTTCTTCTCATCCTGGTTTGGAGATATTCGTATTGGCCAGATGAAGTCAGGTTTCAGAAATAGGAACTGTAACGCGCTCAGATGCAAAAGCCTCTTTTTAAAACAAGAAATGTGAATCCATGAGTCTATGTCTTTTGATTCTGCAGCGCACGAACTGGTTAAAAGTACCTGGTATGGTCTATTCCAATAGGGCTGTAGAGTCTTTTATTTGATGTCTTCTCTGATAAATAAATTTTCTAGGTTTTCATCCGTAAGGTCTGGGAGGGATCTGTAAAAAGAATCGGCTACCGACTTGTCATGTGTATATATTTTTAAGTGTCTCAATGAGACCTTGGCAGTAATTAAGATATTTTCTTTAAGCAAAGTTGATTCATACATTTCTTTATCTAATTGCATAGGCTGTCCAGTTATTATCTCAAAAGGAGATAGCCGATGTTTAGCAAAGGGCGTGGATCTAAGATTGAGGAGCAGTAGTGGAAGAGCTTTCAGCCATGAGATGAAATGTTCCTGAAAGCTTTGCCAATTGAGTTTTGATTGTGCCGTTAGTTCTTTCCACCAATCCTGAGGATTGGGAATGTTAAGCGCAGTGGAAATGCTGTATCATTGGCCCAATATTACAAATAGACTAATTATTTGTCCAGTGAAATGAGTTCCCTGGCCACTATGTAACTCAGCAGGAATTTTCCAGACAGGAATTATTCTCTCTGATAGTAATTTACCTACTATTAGAGCCATTGCTCTTCTGCAAGGAAAGGCCTCAACCCAATGTGAGAACATGCAGTCATTACAAGATGTATTTATCCTTGAGATGGTGGCATTTGGACACAGTCCGATTGCTATACCTCAAAGGGTCCCTTAATAAAGGGAAAGTGGCCTTGTGATTCATGTAGTAGTGTCCCTAGATGATATTTTGGGCATATAACACAATCAGTATAGCTTTATGAGCCGCTGTGGGAGAAGGTTTTTAAAAGCATTGGTCTTCCCACAAAATTATCTTTTCAGGTGCCCAATGGGTTAATTGGTGTATATGCTGGAGCAGTGGCAATTGTGCTCCAATAGATACTATGGGTTTTTTTTACTGGGTGCAAACCACATCTATGAGGGGGTGTGAAAAACTCCCCCTTTTGACTGCTATATCTGTTTCTCTTCTTCCGTGGCGATTTCTTTCAAGCCTGTGGAAAGAAGTCTTCTATTGGGTTAGCAGAGTTAATAGGAATTAGCAGGTGTGGGAGATCAAGATTTGGCCACCCTGAAATATATCTCTTTACCTCGATTGTTTTCTCTGATGGACATTTGACCTCCCCCAATAACTGCCTAAAGAATTTGACATAGTAACTCTTTACTGCAACAGATCTTCTATCTGATGGCTGTAATATAATGTAAAATAGATGTTACAATAGGAAAGACACCAACAAGCCCATCTTATCAGAAGTTCTGTCTCTCTGGCCACGTTGTCTGGATGGCCCTGCTGAGGAGTTGCCAGACGAACATTTACATTTATAAGGGAAATCTCCATTTGTAAATGTATCTCTCTCTCTGTATTGGGAACAGGGGGTATGACCTCATTTCTAGAAACTTGGAAGGTGGAAGGTGGAACATGGAAGGTGAGGCCTTAAATCTGCATAATAGCCTTACTCTTGTTTACAGTGCTTTAGTGGTGATCTCCTGTAACTGACTCCCCCCACCCCCAACATCCTCCTCTGTCTTTATGTAAAGACGGTATTTAAGATGAGAATTTCTGCTATTTTTTGAGAATCGCAGTGTCCCTGGTTTATCCCATGTATACATGTTATTAAACTTGGTATTATTTTCTCCTGCTAACCTGTCTTGTTAATTATTTGGCCAGCCATAAGAACCTTAAGGGAAAGGGCAGAGGGGGATTCTCCCTCTTCCCCCACACAGGCATTCTTGAGGGTAGACAGCATATCCAGCTTGGTAATATCTTGCTTATCACTTAAGTAAGACCCATCTGTAAACCAAATTAAATAGAATGCAGTCGTGGTCCTTCCTCTTGTAATGTTGGAAGCATAGTGAGTAATATTTACCTACACAGCATAACCTAAGAAGTTTTATCATTTACTTGACAATGCCTCTCGTGCAATTTAGCATAGCAAACTAGCCTAATTAGTTTAGTATCTCCCTCTTTATAGGAAGAGATAAAATTTTCTTGAGAATTGTCAGGGTCCTTTGAAAATTCTCAAAGAAAAAAGTTATAAGACAGACTTTAGGATATGAATTTTAGGGAGATTGTCAAAAATATAGAAGGGTTTTAAACACTTGGTCAGACAAGATCAAGGAGTTGCTGCTCTTGTCGCAGTGAAACCATGCTTAGTTAACAAACAACAGTTAAACAGTCAAAAACACCTTAATAGAGAGACCTCAGTCTTTTGAACATAGGAAATTACCTTAACAAAACAGATCTCTGTTCTTTAGATAAACTTAACTCAAAGGTAAAGAAAAATCTTTTTAAGTAATAACCTCTATCAAGAGTAGATTAAGAGTAGAATAGGGCCGGCCCTGTGGCTTAGCGATTGAGTGCGCAGACTCCACTGCTGGCGGCCCTGGTTCGGATCCCAGGCGCGCACCGACGCACTGCTTCTCCAGCCATGATGAGGCCACATCCCACATACAGCAACTAGAAGGATGTGCAACTATGACGTACAAGTATCTACTGGGGTTTTGGGGGAAGAAAAAAAAGAGTAGAATAAAATTATCCTTTTAAAAGGAAGAAGACCAAATTTGAATTTTGTACCAGCTTACTTTTGATATTAAAAATCATTTACTTAATCGGATTTAGTTTAATCTTAGCCAAGTTTTATACACTTGACCGTGTATAAAACTCCTCAGGGTTTCTCTTCAACAAACCTTCTATAACTTTTGTTTACATTCAGAATTTGTGCGATGCGCTCCTTTTTTTTCCTTCTAGTACTTTTCAGGGCAAATTTATCTTTCCTAACCAAACAAAAATATTTCCATTTTTCATATCTTCTTAATGAAAACACACATCTTACTCTCCTTGAATACAAACATATTTTTCTTAAGTTTTTAGTAGCTTAATCACATCTTAGAAATTTTTAACCCTTAGAAACCTTAATTTTTAAGTAAAAACTAAGTAAGCAATTATAAAGTTTCTTTTACAATAGCATTTTGTGGCTTGACAAATTTATATGGACACTTTTTATAATTTTTGGAAACATGTTACTTTATAGTACAATCCTTTAAATAAAACACAAGACATGTTTACCAGTAGACCCAAAACACCTTTTAGTTTTTCTGTAATAAGCCAAAAGTAGATAAACCTATATTTAGCAATCAATGTCTAATATCTTATCTTATTTGGAAATGATCTAGATACTCAATGAATTTTTTTTTTCCTGAGGAAGATCAGCCCTGAGCTAACATCCATGCTAATCCTCCTCTTTTTGCTGAGGAAGACTGGCCCTGGGCTAACATCTGTGCCTATCTTCCTCTACTTTATATGGGACGCCGCCACACCATGGCTTGATGAGCAGTGCATCGGTGCGCTCCCGGGAGCCGAATCCGGGCCGCTAGCAGCGGAGCGTGCGCACTTAACTGCTACGCCATGGGGCTGGCCCCTCAATGAATTTTTATCATAAAATTTGGGAAAACCCTAAAGTTTTAAGTCACCAAAAAGACTTTAGAAGCTATATACACTATAACATATGATTTTTGTCTAAAGATCACTTAATGCTCATTTTTTTCACATCTATTTAGTTATCTGTTCTCAAAAATTATTTAGATTGCCTACAAGACTTTATGAGACATTAGATAATATTAGTCAGTGATGGTGCTCAGATCAAGCTACCCCAGGAGACACCACTCTGGTATGCAGATTGTTTCGAGCTGAGGACAATAAGGACTCAGAAAACTCAGGAAGAATATTTGAGTTTCCCCTCCCAAACTTCCTAAAGAATTTTAAAAAAATATCTGTTTCAGGAAGGAATTATCATGATGGCTGTAAAGAAAATGTAGGATAGAGGTTACAATAGGAAAGGCACCAAGCCCCTTTTATCAAAAACTCTATTTCTCCCTGACCACATTATCTGTAGATGACCCTGAGAAGAGTTGTCAGGCAAACATTTGCATTTCTATCTCCATGTGAGCTGTCTTCTTGCCCTCTGAGGTCCCAGACCACTACCCAACCCCAACACCTTCCTCACCTTTAGCTACAATACTTAAGCAAGCAGCTTAGACAGAGGGACGAGTTGCTCATTTCTGAGTTTCTCCCATGTATACATGTTATTAAACTTGGTATTATTTTCTCCTGCTAACCTGTCTTGTTGATTATTTGGCCAGCCATAAGAACCTTAAGGGAAAGGACAGAGGGAGACTCTCCCTCTCTCCCGACACCATCATTTATTATTTTTAAGACCAGTTTTGTAATAGAAATAACATCAGTTTATTTGACGAATAAAGGCTTCATATCTGCATTATATCCAATGCTGAAAACTAACAAGCTGAAATAAGCTTTTATTTACCAAAGATTATTTCATATCACGTTAACTGGAAAAACATTTGGATTTAGAAACAACTTTTGTAAGTGCTTACTTCAAGTTAATTGAATAGACATCTTGATTTTGACCAAACCCTCTGGAGCTAAAATATCACGCACATATAACATACATGAAAAGACACACACATAAAGAACAGACAAATGCAACAAAGATTTTATAGCCGCTGTTTTAGAAAATTTAGCAGTTTCTATCTGCAGAAAGCTTCTTAACCATTTTTTTCTTTCAGTCTTAGGCCCCCTGCTGTCTTAGCGCTTGCACAAGTCTCCTGGGTTCAGAGGCCAGGCCACCCAGCCGGGAACTGTCCAGCAAACTCAATTTCCCGATTCTCTTTTCTTTTATTTTGCTACAAAGTCTGAACAATTTCTAGGGACTGTGTAGCGGGTCAGGAGTGTACTGCTTGTGAGTGTTACTCGCTAAAGAAAGGTCGTAATCACTCTCTTACGTGCCTCTGTTTCTCCCGCCCGCAGTCTAGGTACTGCCATGGGGGTTTGGACCTCGGGTGACCAACCCTCCTGTGCGCGTCCCCGGACGAACCTGTGATTAATTAACATGAATGGTAGTGGAGCTCCCTATAGGAAGGACCGTTACACGTCGTGGGGTTCCCCTCTGACACCCCCGATGAGATTCTCAGTTGCCTGAGAATGCCCGAAAGGCCGGGAGGAGCAATGTCCCTTTTCTACGGAGCTGAACAGATTCAGTCTCTCATTTCTCTATCAAGCAGTTTTGTTCATACTTTATAAACATAATTCTTCCCAATTTTAAGCCATATTAATAAGTCACCCTGCCCCATTCACTCCAAAAGTGCCCCCTAGGCTCCCCAGGCCTATGAAATTCCCTTTACATTTCTCTTTCCTAGGAATTCCTCCTTAGGTTCCTCTGACCTAGGGAATGTACCAGTACCCCTTTAAGACACCTAGCCTTTAGCCTTGAAAACAGCTCAAATAAATTATTCTTAAAATAAAGTGGTCTAGGTTTCAGGAGAACTCACTGGGGTCGCCTGAAGAATGCAGTGATCTGGGGGGCACAATGAGCCCCTATTGGTACCCAATGCCAGTTCAGTGTAGATTCCAGGTGGTCTCTGGTGGGTTTCTCTGAAATTCTCCCATGACTACACCAACAAATGTCTATGTAAATAATCCGTAACCAATGTATAAATCAAACTTCGGGTGAATTTATTATGAGCCACCTTTTGAGGACCATGGCCCTGGGCCTTCCTTCCATAAGGAAGGAAGGGCACTGAAGAAGTGGGATGTACAGAGCGGTTATGTATCGTTGAAGAGCATGTATCACATAGGATTGTAATGTAACTTTTACATTAGCCACAAGATCACCATGCCAGGTTGCCCTGCCAGAATAGCTATTGATGGACACAACAGGGTGCAGGTCTGCTGTCTCCATGGGCTTGGCTGGTGACAGGTCTGTTGTCTGGAGCTGGGTGGTCACAGGACGAGTGCAGCAGTATAATCCCAGCTTAGGGAGAAATGCTTATCCTTAAGGCAATGCCAATGAGGGGGAAGCTGCATCCTATCTTAAGGGCATTTACTCTTCTCTTGGAGACATGGCAAAGCAGATACACAATGCAGGTGGCAGGCCCTTTTGGAAAAACAAACTCAGGCTGAATTAGATTTACCTCAAATGGCTTCCTCATATGCTCCAATATATCCTATTGCTTGCCATTTATTTATCAAGCTCAGGGCATGTCTTTCAAACAGAAATCATGGAGAATAGCATGAAGTAGTCACTTACCAACAGATGTCACTGTGGCAACAGAATATTAACAAGTGGCCATCAAATATAACCATTTTCCCAAATATTGTATTTCACTGAATTAATCAAAAAGGGATTCTTCTTTCTTATACTCACAAATCTCAACTCTGAACTTAACACTAGAGGTAGCCAATTTTGAATAAAGACCTTTAACATCAAAGCCAGCCAATAGATCTTGTTAAAGCAAATCCAAACTTGGGAACACTTTGTTTTCAGTCACATGCAAATCCTCTCAAACTCAAGACAAGGTCCCAGTTTTCTGCAGATGGAGAAAAGCTTCTCTTCCTCTTTTTCTATTCAGATAGTGCAGGGAAGAGCCCAAAAGATCTCCTGGTGGAACACGAACAGTTCTTTACAATAGAAATGCAGGCAGTGTTTCCTAGCTTCTTTTCTATAGGCCAAGCGAGACCTGCTGACCTGCCCAGAGGAGCAAACTTCTGGGCTCCAACAGTAAATAAGACTGTGTGCAGTTTACTACACCAATGAACTACAAAGATGTATCAAGAAATATTTTGAACACCCACACCTAAGCTCTCCGTTTCCCTCTGTCTAATTCCATGGCTACCTGAACTGAATTCATTCTCCATCCCCATCCCTTTCATGATAGTTTTTATCTCCTTGAATCAGCATGTTATAACATCTAAGAGAAATTTATCAAAACACTTTCTTCAAAATAGCTAGCTGAAGTATAAAAGTTGTAGAGGATCAAGATTTTAAGATGAACGTGATGTACAGAGTAACTGTACTACAAAGTAAAAAGAAAATGAATGAGAACAATAAGAGAAGGAAGAAAAAATTGATAAGGAGAAGGAATATAATAGAGACTAAAAGTAAGAAAGAGAGAAAAAAGAAGAAAGAAGGTGTAGGAAAGAGAAAGAGTCAGGAGAAGCATGAGAAATGGCAAAAAGGGGCACGAGCAGAGGGTAGACACCATGTTCAGAGAGAATGACAAGTCAACTGGCTTTTGTGCTGGGCTCAGGTCTAGAGTCACTGGGCTGCATTTGAGAACTCCACTCAGTTCTAACATCCACGGAATGACCACGCCTCATCCAAACTCTGACGACACTGATTACCAGCGCTGTCCTCTCCCGGGACCTGCTGGAGCTTTGGGAACTGCCTCTGTCAGCAGCTCTGGGACTGACAGAGTCCCCATTAAATATTCATCAACTAGGATGGTGGTTTTTGTTCTGAATTACTTTTTTTTAAATTTTATTTATTTATTTTTTCCCCCAAAGGCCCAGTAGATAGTTGTGTGTCATAGCTGCACATCCTTCTAGTTGCTGTATGTGGGATGCAGCCTCAGCATGGCCAGAGAAGCCGTGCGTCAGTGCAGGCCTGGGATCTGAACCGTGATATTTTAAAAAGAATAGGGCCGGCCCCATGGCTTGGCGGTTGGGTGCGCGCGCTCAGCTGCAGGCGGCCCAGGTTCGGATCCCGGGGGCGCCCCTACGCACTGCTTTTCCGGCCATGCTGGGGCCGCATCCCACGTGCAGCAACAAGAAGGATGTGCAGCTGTGACATACAACTATCTACTGGGGCTTTGGGGGAAAAATAAATAAATAAAAATTAAAAAGTAAATAAAAAGTAAAATGAATAGACACAGAGGTAAATGAAAAAGCATGGAAAGTCCACACATAGACCTCTGCAAATACAGACAAATTGATCTTGGTCAAGACAATAAATGCACTCCAACATAAAAAATAATAGTCTTTTAGGTCTTTAGTCTTTTAGTCTCTGGTCATCATCAACCATGGTGATGATGCAAAAGGATGACCCTATGGAAATAAATGAACAAAGACACAAACTTTGCACCTTAGACATAAATTTACTCAAAATCACTCATCAACTTAAATATAAAATGCAAAACTATAAAAATCATACTGGGAAACAGGAGAAAATCTTCACGAGTTATAGTTTGATGATTAGTTTTCATATACAAGACAAAAAGCACAATCCATGAAGAAACTAATTGATCAGGTGGACTTGGTTAAATTTAAACTGTCCAATCTGGGAAAGACAGCATTCACAGAGTGGAAATACAAACTTCTGATTAGGATAATACATTTGTAAAACACATATCTGCAGAAAGACCTGCATGCAAAATATTCAAAGAACCAATCAAATACTGCAATAAGAAAACAAACTCCCCAAATTAAAATAAATAGACCAAAATATGAATAGACAAGTTACCAGAAATATATATATACATGGGAAATAAACAAATATAAATTTCTCAACAACAAGAAATTATTGGAAAATAAAATCCATTGTGCATTAAGAAAAAGCAAAATTAAAACACCAATGAGATACTCTACTCTTCTTGTAAAATAGCTAAAAACCAAAAACTGACAATACCAATTACTGGTGAGGACGTAGGACAATAGGAAATCTCATTGATTGGTGATGGGAATACACACAGTACAACCACTTAAGAAAACATCTTGCTAATTCTTGTGAAGCTAAATATAGTGTCACTATACGGTGCACCAATTGTGCAGCAGTGTATTTCTCCAACTACTGTGAAAATATACATTCACACACAGACCCCTAAGAACATCTAAAAAGCAGCTTTATTCACAATGGCCAAAACCTAGAAGGAACCAATATGTCCTTTAACAAGTGAATGACACCCAAGCGTGGGACACTGAGTGAAGACACTTGAGGCACACATGGGTTACAGGCACAGGGTAAGGAAACACACGAGTTCAGACAGGGGCTAGAGGAACAGTAAATGAAAACACTGGTTGTCTAGATAGGCTGGAGGCACAGAGAATGTAGACAAACACGAGCTGGCATGGGCTGAAGCACAGCGGACAGGCACGCTCAGGGATGGAAAGGGATGCAGACACATGGAATGAGAGAGACATGTGAGGTCTGGTATAAAATGTGGGCACAGGAGATACAGACACTCGAGGAAATGTATGCGCTGCAGGTACGTGAGTGAATTACATTAGTTGTCTGACATGGGTTTTAGAGAGAGTGGATGGAGACCCATATGGGTTGGCAAGGGCTACAGGAACAAGGAATGGAGACTTTTGAGAGGTGGTATGGACAGAGGGGAGAGAAAATCTTGACAACACAAAAGGGCAGACATGGGCTGCAGTCATATGAGATGGTGTCACTCGACACAAGAGATGAGCTTCAGGTAGAGGGATGGAGACACACAAAGGCTGGCATGGTTGCAGGCTCATGGGCTGGAGACACTATGGGGCAGACATGGCTTGCAGCACAGAGTTTAGAAATACACTAGGGAAGACAAGAGATACCAGCTACATCTGTGTGTAGCCTTAAATGAATGTATGAGTATGGAAGAAAGACAGGAAATCCACAATCTCAGCTTCTGTCTCAAGAATTAAAAGAGAATAACACTGGAAAAAATACAGATAGGAAACAATAATAAAGATAAGAATCAATGAAATAGAAAAATACTAAAGAAATAAATCAAGCTAAAAGTTATTTTTAAAATATTAATAATGTTAATAAACCACTAGCAAAACCGATTAAGGAAAAGAAAAAGAAATGAAACACAAATGACCAGTATCAGAAATCAAATGAGAAGTATTCTCTACAGAGTGCTTAGATCTTAACAAGATACACCATTTTGTGCAATACTTAGCACTATGAATTAGACAGCAAAGGTCAAAATTCACTTTATAAAAAATCCATATACTGAAACTGACACACACAAAAAACCATAAAATAGGAAAACTGACATATCTACTAAATAAATTGAATTGTTAGATGGTCAAACCAACTAACCAACAAGAACAACAAACACTTTCCACAATCAAAACTCTAGGTCTGGGATTATTAACTATTCCAGACAATAGAGGGAGGAAGGAAGGAAAGGTTCAGATTCCAGATTAGACTGAACACAAAACTAATATAATTTTATTCACATTGAATACAGTACAAAGATGATTCTTTACCACACAGGACCTCTGAAGTTACCTTTCCATTATACTACCCAATAAATTGAACCTAGAGAAGAACTGGAGAAAAAAAGCACAACACTTATTAAATATATATATATATTTTATAATTTTATTTATTTATTTTTTTCCCCCAAATCCCCAGTAGATAGTTGTATGTCATAGCTGCACATCTTTCTAGTTGCTGTATGTGGGAAGAGGCCTCAGCATGGCTGGAGAAGCT
Organism: Diceros bicornis minor; assembly: GCF_020826845.1. Lineage (NCBI taxonomy): Eukaryota > Metazoa > Chordata > Mammalia > Perissodactyla > Rhinocerotidae > Diceros > Diceros bicornis. The sequence continues at coordinate 2,328,403 of NC_080761.1, read as the reverse complement.
GTGCGTCGGTGCATGCCTGGGATCCGAACCCGGGCCACCAGCAGCAGAGCACACGCACTTAACCGCTAAGCCATGGGGCCAGCCTTATTAAATATTTTTAATATAGTAAAGAAACTGAGGTGATCTAAACAGAAGAGGAAAATGCTAATAGGTGACAATTACCATCTTCAATGTATGAGGAAGTTCAGAGAATGCTAAATTTAAAAAGTGGATATAAAGTGAAAATTATTTAAATAACACAAAGAAAAATTGTATTATATGGCAAAGTAATATAGCAGACAATCAACCAATCAATAAAAAACCAATTAATTAATGTATATCATTGATTAGAGATATCAGAACTGATTTCTGGAGGTTGTGGAGTTTTTGTCCCTGGAAACTTCTCAGAAACCAACATTAAGCCATTTGTCCTGGATAGACTTTAGACCTTCTCCTGCTGGGGCTCAAGACTCCTTCAAGTTTCTTCTTTAATTTTAATCTACTGCTAAATTAAATGAGAGAAGGCATGGTGAAGTCAAATATAAGTGTGGTCTGGGGGGTTCATTAGAGGAGTGGTAGAGAAACAGTAAACACACCTGGGATGCCGTAGGGTTCTGAGAAGCAGAGCAATAAAAGTCTGTAAAGGGCTTGAGACATATTAGGTCCTCAGAAAATAACCATTGTTATCACTAATAATTCGTTTCCAATAGTGTAGATGAAAGAAAGTTGGCTATTCTGTCAAAAAAATCTTCCTCAAAAATGTCTTAATTGACTGAAGATTGAATAATCAAAGCTGGCTTTGTTTTTAATATTCTTTCCTAGCCAAGTAGGGGTCGAGGGAAGCAAGCAAAGTAATTGGGCAACACTTAGGAGAGCCATAAACCTTGAACTCAGAGTAATCTTTGCTTTAGTCTCTGAAAATTCAGGAGCCTCTATATCCAAATGCCAACACATTCAAGTTGTTGGTGAATCTTGATTAAGATTTTGATAGTTTTGGCTGTCTGCTCAAGAAAAGCATCCTTTGAAACCTAAGGTTTCTAAGCCAGTGGTTCTCAATGTGTAGCTGGTCAGCAGTATCACCTGGAAAATGATCAGAGATGTAAATTCTTGGGTCCGCTATCCTACTGGATCACAAATTGTGGGATGGGCTCAGCATTCTGTGTTAGGGGACCTCCATACGGTTCTAATGCACACTGGAGTTCGACAACCACTGTCTTAGGAGAAGCCAGTCCTAGGTACAACATAGGGTTAGCAAGGATTCCTCTCTCACGAGGGCTTCTCCTGAGGCCCCATGGACAAAATAAGGATTCTTTTGTATGGCCATAGGAAGAAGTATCGGCTCAACTCCAGGTAGCCTTCTTCAGGAATTTTTCTAATATGACCAGGAGCTCTGAAATTTGGATTCAAAAAAGAAAAAAATATTAAAAATTGGTTCAACGTTCAAGAAATTTTCATGCTTCAGATTGAGGGTGGAGAAGTAGCTGAAATAGAAAAATTTTTCCCAGAGCACTGATCTATCATTTCTTGATGGAAACCACTGAGATCTTTCAGTGGAACTAAACAATGACCAGGAAGGTTATGGTTAGTCTGATGTGTTAGAGGAGAAAGAAGCACAAAGAGGGGGGGGAAAAAAAAGGAGAGAAGAAGAGTAAGGAAGGGAGATAGAAACAGCGACCATCAGTCAGAGATAGTGAGAGGAGGGGGAAAGGAATAGAAGATGCAGAGGGAGAGAAGCAGGTGCCACTCGGTAGGAAACATACCTATTGACACTGTGCACGTGTGCCTTTCATAGAAAGGTGTAAGGTTTCTGAAAAGCAAAGAAAATAAAAACAAATCCATCCAATTTAGTAATTTGTCCTAAATATTAATTGATCAGGTCTGACAATCACTCTGATGTCTTCCTTCTCCTTTCTTTCATCCATGTCTCAAATTCTATGTCCTGCCCTTGTCTAAGGCCTCAGAAACACACCACAATTCAAAGTGTCACAAGGTGAACCTTTTAAATCATTTCAACCTCTTCCTTGCCCTTCTGCACAAAATAGATACCCTACGTGTTAGCTTACCCTTCGGTGCCTGTCAAAAAAACTTTATTCTTAAAAGTAGAGTTTTAGATTTACAGATAATTGAACAGATAGTACATAGAGCTCTATACACTCACCGCACTTCCTCTCCCCTCTCTCCCAAACCCCATCTCCCCTATTAATACATTTCATTAGTATGATACATTTGTTATAATGAATGAACAATATTGAAACGTTATGAACTACAGTCCCTAGTTTAAGGGTCACTCTTGGTGTTGTACAGTTTCATGGGTTTTGACTCACATATAGTGACATGTAGCCACCATTACGTACAGAACAGTCTCACTACCCTAACAATCCTCTGAGCATCATATTAGCTCTTAGTGGCTTTTTAAAATATTAACAGTTGTCAGAATAACGTAAATTTTTACGATGAAAAATGCTTCACAGGTGCTAAGTTTTGTTAGTCTCCCTCTTATGATCACTATTAGAAATAACGAAAAAAAATGAACTCCTATATAAATAGCAAAAATCATAGAATTTTAAAGATAAAAAATATCTGAAAGATTAGGAAATCCCACATTCTTCAAGACCCTGCTCTCCAGTCTCTCAGCTTTGTGTGTCATTTATCTGCTGACTCCGCTGAGGAGAAAAAAAACAATCAATAAAGAAAAACAAAGCAAAAAACAAATTTTGGTTCTAAGTAGTCCTCTTGAGCCCAAGTTAATCAAGCATGGATTCTCTATTATTGCCTATTTGCATCAGGAACATAATTATTAGCTAGAGCCTAATTTGAGAACATTCATTACGAATGAATGATGTCATATCTAAGAACAGAATGGAATTCACTGAGGCTTTATTCTTGGGACATTTGTAGGATTAAGTCAGGACATGCTGTGAGAGTGATAAATAAGTTCTATACATTTTTCTTCACCAAGACCATGGATTTCAGCCACACTTTATACCCATGTACTTTGCAACTATGAAAAACAATTAAACACTGACCTTGAATATTTTGCCCTCAGACTCATTAGTCTTTAAAATATAAATTAAGAAATTTAAATCTAGATGAGTGAAAGACTATGGAGACTTCTAGAATGACACGTTAGCTTCTTTAGAAGTGAAGAATTGACTCTATAAAGCATTTCTATTCCTTCTCATACCTTGACAATAGTGCTACTGTGACTCTGTTTTAAAGAGGATAATGGCAGGCTTTACTTTGATTTGCACCTTTTTGTTTTAAGCACACTTACTTAATATTTCTCAGTCTCTTGAAAACTTTTATCATTAAGCTCAACTTTCATTTATATCACCAGACCTATTTGATGAAGGTGACATGAATATTTACTTGCAAACTCCTCAGAAAATTACTAATTTAACCTTACTTCAGATGATCCATTGTCGAACTCAAACTGGATTTCCCAGGCCCTTCAAAACAGCTCATAACTCTGTGTTTGTACATTTATTTGGGAAGATATTATCTAAGGGTAATTAATCTTCCCAAATGCTTTCTTCATCTCAAACAGCAATACTTCCAAAGTGTCGGGGGAAGAGGGAGACTCTCCCTCTGCCCTTTCTCTTAAGGTTTTTATGGCTGGCCAAATAATTAACAAGACAGGCTAGCAGGAGAAATTAATACCAAGTTTAATAACATGTATACATGGGAGAAAGCAGGGACACTGCGTTTTTCAACACAATAGCAGAAATTCTCGTCTTAAATACCATGTTTAGCCAATGACAAAGGAGGATTTGGGGGGGGGAGTCAGTTACAGGAGATTAACACTAAAGCACAGTAAGCAAGTGTAAGGTTTATTATGCAGCCCCAAGGCCTCACCTTCCACATTGATAAGTCTCTAGAAATGAGCTCATCCCCCCTCTTCCCAATACAGAAAGAGAGATACCTTTACAAATGGAGATTTCCCTTATAAATGTAAATGATTGTCTGGCAACTCCTCGCAGGGTCATCCAGAGAATGTGGCCAGAGAGACAGAACTTCTGATAAGAGGGGCTTATTGGTGCCTTTCTTATTGTAATCTCCATCCTACATTATCTTTACAGCCATCGTGATAGATCTGTTCCAGGAAGGAGCCACCATGTCAAATTTTTTAGGCAGTTAGTGGGGGAGGTCAAATGTCCCTAGAGAAAACAACCAAGGTAAAGAGATAGATTTCATGGTGGCCAAATCTTGATCTCCCACAGTCCCACCTTTGAAACTAAAAGTTTCACAGGCCTTTTGAAACTTAAAGAAGTTTCATAGTCTAGAAGCTGAGTAGGTAGGCTGTTTTATCTCACTGAACACATTTTTTTTTGTCCTGATAATAGATCAGTTTAATTAAGTTTATTTTGGAAGGTGGTGATGCAGGTGGGCTCTCAAGGTTATCCCTATATTATGGAAGTAAACAATCAAGTATTTAATGGAAGTATTTTTATGTAAACAAAAAGAAAAACAAGGTTAATGGTTGGAGCAAATTGTAAACCAGTTTCTGAAGTCAGAGGACAGTCACTTAAGATGATTTTTAGATGTCAGCGTCAAAGTATCTCTTGTAGTTTAAAATGTCTCTGATGGTGTCGTCAGGTCATCTCTTAAGTTTATATCAAGTCTATCAGCTTCAGTTTGTAGAGCTTTAGGAAAAAAGGGCAGGTTCAGTTTTCAGTGATTTTAAATGAAAATGATGGAAAAAATTAAAAACGTTAGTTTGGACATCTGTAGCCAGATATTTTAGGAGACTAGAAGAAATCAAGATCCAGTCTAGTCAACAGATATAAAACAAAAACCTTAAAAGACAATTAACAAAACTAGGATCTAATATCTGCAAATGTATATTATAGTTTTTACTGAAATATAATTTTTTTAAAATCACCCTCATTTTTATTAAGATAGCCAAATTAAAACTAACTAGTTTGTAAAATAAGTCTAGTTCCAATAGAGTTGGCCCAATTATTTATATAAGTACAGCAAGAATAGCAATTGATCACATAGGCTCTTTTAAATCTGCTTTGTTGGATCTTTTTATAAAGAATCTTAGATTGAACTTTAAAGGCCTCTCCAGGCCAGGAAAGCCAAGTCAAGGATTTTGTCATCAGACTTCGCCTGTAATATCTACAGATTTGGGTGAATTTTTTTTTTGAGGTTTTTTCAAAATATTTTGAGGTTTTCTGTACCTGCCAGATAAGTGACATTTTTTACTTATCTTGGTAAGTGTTGCTTGGAACTTAAGGTACCAGGCCAATAGTTGTACGTGGCTTTATTCTATAAAGTCCAATCTTTATTTTTCAAAAGCTGTATGGTTATATCGCAAATATGATGTTCTAGTCACAACCTTGGTAATATAACCAGTGTTTCTAATTGTGTCTTGTTATAAGGAGAACAGATTCTTATTGAACTTGTGCAAATAACTATATTGCCATGAAAACAACAATATTCACTTACTAAGAGTTTTTAAATTTGAGGGATCAGATAGAGAGAAAAAGATAAATATTTTAATTTTACTTATAAAAGTATAAGTACCAAATTGTTATAAGTCATAGTTAGTTCAGGAGAAAAGAGAAAAAGTTTTTTTTAAATCTGAAAAAACAAAACATTAAAAATTCAGTAATATTTCAAATGAAAAATCATAAAAATTATAATTTTTAATTATTATCTTTTTTAATCAATCAAACAAAATATTTCTATTCTTTGTTCCTTTTTTATATATCTTATTTTTCCTGTACACAGACATTTTTTTTTAATTTTTAGTAGCTTCAATCATATATATTAATTAGAAATTTTAACCCTTATAGACTTTGACTTTTAAGTAAAAACTAAGTAAGCAGTTATAAACTTTTTCTTTATTAGCATTTTGTGGATTGGAAAATTTATGAACACTTCATAACTTCTAGAAATATGTTACCTTATAGTACAATCTTTTAATAAAACACATGTTTACCCATAGACCCAAAACACCTTTTAGTTTTCTTGTAATGAAAAGCCAAAAGTAGACAAATGTACATTTAGCAATCAATGTCTAATATCTTATCTTATTTGGAAATGATGATATTCAGAGAATTTTTATCATAAAATTTAGCAAAACTCTAAAGTTTTAAGTCACCAAAAAGAGTTTGGAAGCTGTAACCACCATAACACATAATTATCATTTAAAGTTCATCCAACATTTATCTTTTTCACAACTATTTAGTTACTTATTCTCAATAATTATTTAGATTGCCTACAAGACTTCATAAGACTTCAGATAAAATTAGCCATCATTTAAATTACTATTTTTGTTAACCAGTTCTGTAATAGAAATAACATCAGTTTTTTTCTTACAAAATTTCATGTAAATTTTATCACCTCTTATACCTTTAAACGTAGTTATCATTAAGACTTTTATCAATAAGTCTTGGTCTTATAATTTTGGACAAGGGAAGCATTCCCAGTCAGACATTTTAAAACATACTCAGGCAAAGTTGATGTAACCTCTATATAAAATTAGCTCAAACATTCCAACCTTTATAATCTTATCAATACTTACCCTTTTACATGTTCTCAATTTAATTGTAACCTGAGTCAAGGTCTTAAGGCTAGTCAAATTTTTCTGTTCCTTTTTTCTGGCCTTTTCTTTGGTACCAATTAAACAATTATGTGAGAGCTCTCAAAACAATTTTTTTTCCCCCAATTTAGAAGTTTTTCCAATTTAAAGGATCCGTCGTCTGGCCATTGACGAGTAGGATCTTCTTTTGTATATTTATTCTAATAGTGACTCAAACCAATAAGCCTTTTTAAGGAAAGACCCGGAGGTAACTTTCCACGTTTAGAATAAATCTACCATGGACGCAAGAGGCATCTCTGGTGAGGGCGCAGATGATGTAGCCCCCATGATCTACAGAATTTACTCTCAAAGATATTCAGAAAAAGTAAAGACCTTCATTGCACAGGCGGTAAGGATGGTGTAGTGAAAACGGTGTCTCCGGTCTCCCACAATAGTGTGGGACGCCTCCAGTCACAGACCCGCTAATCTGTGACACCGGGCAGGCGATACTGGAATGAGATTTTTCCAGCACTAACAAACAACGAAGTTTAAGACGACAAAAGCCCTTATGGACTGGGCCCTTTATGACAAACTCCCCTGAGAGCTTGGCACAGCCGGACAAAGAGACAGTTCGGAACCCCAGTCTACTCGACTGGCCACCAAGGGGCACCTCGGTAAACGTACCTTCCATATGGTGGAGACCAAGGAGAATATTTTCACTGGTCACAAAGCCAAGTTTTCTCAGGACACAGAACAAGACAGAGACTACTCTGGGAGGAAAAGGGATCAAGATCAAAACCAAGAGTACTCTACCAAATTTAAACCAAGAGTCACTAAAAGCCCAAGAAACTAGTTTCCCAAATATTTTCTCCTGCCAATCTAAATTTAGAAAGAGAAAAAATTCTCACCATTTCCTTCCGTCAGACTCCGCAGATAGAGATTCCGGGAGGCTGACATGGTAAGAAGTCTTACCTTTTGCTGGCTTTCGTCAGGCGTTCCCGTATCTCACCATCTGCAGTAGTCCAGGGAGAAGGCAGGTCTTCCAGCCAGAGAAGGCAACTTGCCAGCCAGTGTGGATCCTGCTGACTACACCAAAACTCTTGAGAAAAGAGGGAGAATCTCCCTCTGCCCTTTCCCTTAAAGTTTTTATGGCTGGCCAAATAATTAACAAGACAGGTTAGCAAGAAAAAATAATACCAAGTTTAATAACATATATACATGGGAAAAAGCAGGGACACTGCGTTTTTCAACACAATAGTAAAAATTCTCGTCTTAAATACCATGTTTAGCCAATGACAAAGGAAGATTTTGGGGGTGGGGGGAGTCAGTTACAAGAGATTACCACTAAAACACAGTAAACAAGAGTAAGGTTTATTATACAGCCCCAAGGCCTCACCTTCCACATTGATAAGTCTCTAAAAATAAGCTCATCCCACCTCTTCCCAATACAGAGAGAGAGATACCTTTACAAATAGAGATTTCCCTTATAAATATAAATAATTGTCTGACAACTCCTCACAGGGTCATCCAAAAAATGTGGCCAGAGAGACAGAACTTCTGATAAGAGGGGCTTGTTGGTGCCTTTCTTATTGTAATCTCCATCCTACATTATCTTTACAGCCATCATGATAGATCTGTTCCAAGAAGGAGCCACCATGTTAAATTTTTTAGACAGTGGGGGAAGTCAAATGTCCCTAGAAAAAACAACAAAGGTAAAGAAATAGATTTCAGGGTGGCCAAATCTTAATCTCCCACAAAAGTTTTAATGAAAATGTGGCCGATTTGGTGAAAACCAAGTGAGTTGTTTGTTTTAACATGCCAATGAGATTAAGAAATAAGTATTTTAATTATTGTTATTGATTACAAATATCAGAAGTTAAGAAAACAAACTTCTTTGTCCAAAGACATTTCTGCAAGTGAAATCATCTGAAAAACTGACAGCTAGCCTCCCGTTTTAACCACTAAACCATAAGAAATGTAATACCACGGGCAAACACTTGAGCCTTGTCACCTGCATGAGTCCCCAACGCTGTGGCCCCATCAGGGCCACAGATCAGGGGAAGGAACCGGCAGAGATGAGACAGCTGTCCTCTCAGTGTCCTTCCTTCCTGGGTCAGAACTCGGTGCCAGCTGCTCGCTGTCTACTCTTCTGGGGAAGCAAAGAATTCTGGGGACACGACACATTCAGTGTTAAGGATGTCATCATTCTTTTTTAAACAAATGTTAGATCATGTGACGAGCTTCTCAGGACAGGAGGAGCCGCCTCAAGGGAAGGCAGATCTTCTCTAGGAGCTGACGATCATCCAGGGAGAGCAGAGTCAAGGGCTGCAGAGCGCCAGCCTGATCCCGCTCTCCCTCTGAGGGACACTTCGATCCTCACCCCCCTCCCAGCGCCCCCCCAACAGTTCCCATTGTATCCTCCGAGGCCCGCGCATGCGCAGAACCAGCGCTCTGAGCGGCAGAGGGGCCGGTGAGCTGGAGAGTGCGGGGGCGCGTGCACTGGAAGTGGGGTCCCTGGTGTGGAAGTGGCTGCCTCAGACGTTTGTGTGGTGGGGGGATTGGAGGTTTCTGGATCCTTCCTCCAGGATTTTCAGCGCTGGGGAGCTCTCCTTTCTGCAGTGTGGAGGAGCGCTGGGCAGGAGGCGGCACCGAGGTAGGCGGTGGGCGGCGGACTCTGTGTGGAGATCTCCACCCCAGATGGCGGGAGCGCGGTGTCGGGGGCGGTGGATGGAGTCGGGGGCGGGGCTGCTGGCGGGCTGCCTGAGGCGGGCGAGCCCAACGTCTGTCCCTTGGAGGAGCAGAGGAGCGCTGCCTGGCCGGCTGGTCTCTCTGCCTTGGCGGGGCCCCACCCAGCGGAGGTGCAGGGGGCGGCAGGGAGTCGCCTGCCCTCTGTGCGCGCCCTTGAGTTCGTGCCCCCGGGGGCCCCGTCTAGGCCAGGTCTCGACATCCCCGGGTGAACACTTTCTTTCAGAAGACGCCCGTGGTCAGCGCTCCTCTGCCTGACTCCACTCAGGCTACTGAGCTCCTCATTGCGTTCTTTAAACAAATAAACATTCCTACTTCTTTGGGACCACCGTTATAGAAAAGACAATCCAATTAATGGTTTCTGATAATTGACTCTATATTTGCAAGGCAAATTTGATGGCTGTGAATGGTTGTAAACTGCATTTAATGAAAGGAGCTTTAAACAATCTTTGGTGAAAATTATGTAAGTCCCTAATAATAACTCACCTTCTGTTAACATAGACTAATGACTGATCAATTGATGATTGACATAATGTGTATGGAATTTTGGTTTCAGTGGAAAGGTTTTTCTTGGCAGTTGGTGCTAAAATTAAAATCAGATAAGGAGGAGGTTTTTAGAAGTAGTATGTAGTGTGTGTTTTGTCTCCATACTCATTTAGAATTGTAAGAATTTAGATTTGGAAAGCTCATAGAACAAGAATTTTCAAATTTTGATTTGACTGAGAGGGTGAAGGGTCAAAAGGCCAAATACGGTAGGATTTCATTTATATGATATTCTAGAAAAGATAAACCATAGGGAAAGACAACAAATCATTAGTTGCCATTAGTTTTAATATTTAGTTAATCATTTAGTTTAATAGTTTAATCATTAGTTTTAATATTTCTGATTTAAAAAAATACATTTTAATGATAGCATCCTAATTATGCTTTTGAATGATACCAGAATTTAACAACCTACGAAATTCTGCAGGAGGAACAAATGACATGTTGGTTATTGGTGTCTTTGAAGTGTAAGTATTGTTGGTAATGAATCTAAATAAGCTTTTTTGGATTGTGAACTACTGATTTTTTTACTAGATCCTGTTGGACATGGCATATTACAAGTTTCAAAAGGCTCTTTAAATTATTGTAGCAGGCTGAAGCTATTAAATTATAATGTAAGATCTTTATAGATGAAACAGGCAAAAATACAAAAAGCCATTCATCTTTTTATCTTTGTTAAAATATCAAGTAAATCTTACCATATACATGAATGACTTTTGGCTAGACAGACCTGAACTTCACAAGTTGGACTCATTAGTATGGTGAATTTGTTTTGGAATGTTAAAATGGGAGAGGACATATGTTTTTCCTGAGGGTGACTCAAATCAATATGGTGGGTTTCGCTGTTTATACGCTCTTTCTGAGTTACGATCTTGATTAAACAGCTCGTCATAGACGTACCAAGAAATTTGGGCCATTTTATGTACCAATATTTTAAGATGTCCAATTTCCCTGATAGTTTCTGATTTCAGGGTGTCTGGGAAAAACAGTTTCTCAACATAGGTACTTTGGAATACAATTTTTGATTGTTGACTTATTGAGTCATAGAATTGTGGAGTTGGAAATAATTTCAGTGGTTGTAGAGCCTAACCTCTTCATTTTCCAGGAAATGGAAAGTGCGATATCTCAAGTTGTCATCCATAGTCTGACTGCTACTTAGTGGCAGAGTTGGAACTAAATGCTCAGATGCTTGTCTCCAGATTCCTAGTACAGTGCTCTCTGTGCTAACTACTATTAAGTAGACAAACCAATGAGTTACCTTCCCAGATCATATACGTAGCCAGCAGGGTTGATTCTTTCCCATATGCATTTTTTCCTTTCTTTTTTAAATAACTACTAACCACAATTAATTCAGTCCCTTATCATGTTTAATGACTATCCTTGTGTGTGTCTCCTTGAGCACATGTGGACTCCCTAGAATGGACACCAGCTTGTGAGTGGATTACAGGAGCAGAGGCTGATGTGCATCTGCAACTTGACGAGCTGCAGCCAAATCATCCTCTGAAGTTTTAAGAATTTTCATTCCCGCCAACAGTGTCTAAGTCATCCTTGCCCTGGGAATTGTCAGATCGGCATTGTCAAATTTTTAAAGTTTTGCCAATCTGATGTGTGAGAAATGATGTATTTGTTTTGTCTTTGTACAACTGTTTTGACAAAGCACAGAGCTGTGCAACTACCAAAATCAAGATACAGAATAGTTCTACCACCCAGAACTCCCTTCAGCTGCTCTTTTGTAGTCAACTCCTCCCCCACCCTTAACCCCTGGTGGCTAATGATCTGTTGCCTTTCCCTGTGGTTTGTCTTTTCTAGAATATCGTATAAATGGAATCCCACAGTATTTGGCCTTTTGAGTCTGGTTTCTTTCATTTAGCAAAATACATTCATTTTAGTGTTCATCCATGTTGTTGCCTGTATCAGCAGTTCCTTCTGTTTTATTGCTGAATGCAGTATCTATTGTATGAATGTACTACAGTTGATCCATCCAGCAGTTGAAGGACATTTGAGTTATTTTCAGTTTTGTCTTTTTTGACTAGCAAAAATCTGATATAAATATTTGCAAACAAGTTTTTGTGTGAACATAAGTCTTCTTCTCTTGGGTAAGCACCTAGAAGTGGAATTGCTGGGTCACATGGTATGTGTATGTTTAACTTTATTTGAAAAACTGTTTGTGGTAGCAAAGTCATGGCCCACAAAGATGTCCTAAACCCTGGAACCTGGGAATATTTTAGTTTACTTGACAAAGGTGAATTAAATTTGCAGATGGAATTAAGGTTGCTAATCAACTGTTTTTAAAATAGGGAGATTATCCTGGATTATCCAGGTGGGCCCAGTGCATCACAAAGGCCCTTAAACGGGAAAGAGAAGCAGTTGAGTAGAAAAAAAGATACAACTAGAGAAGCAGGGCCAGAGAGTTGCAGAGTTCTTGGTCTTGAGGGTGGCAGAGGGGGGCCATAGGCTAAGAAATGTGGTGGTCTCTAGAAACTTGAAAAGGCTAGGAAATGGATTAACTTTTAGAGTCCCCCCAAAAAGAACCTAGCTCTGCCAACACCTTGATTTTAGCCCAAGGAGACCCGTGTCAGACTGCTAACCTACAGAACTGTAAAACAATAAACTGAGTTGTTTTAAGCCATGAAATTTATGGTAATTTGTTACAGCAGCATAACAAACTCCACTTTAAAACTGTTTTCCAGGGACCAGCCCCATGGCTTAGCGGTTAAGTGCTCGTGCTCCGCTACTAGCATCCGGGGTTCAGATCCCGGGCGTGACCGACACACCGCTTCTCTGGCCATGCTGAGGCCACGTCCCACATACAGCAACTAGAAGGATGTGCAACTATGACATACAACTATCTACTGGGGCTTTGGGGGAAAAAATAATTAATTAATAAAAAAAATTTTTATTATAAATAAAATTATAAAAAAAATTTATTGATAAATAAAGTTATTAAAAAAATTTATTTATTTTTTCCCCCAAAGCCCCAGTAGATAGTTGTATGTCGTAGCTGCACATCCTTCTAGTTGCTGTATGTGGGACGCGACCTCAGTGTGGCCGGACAAGCGGTGCATTGGTGCGCGCCCGGGATCCGAACCCGGGCCACCAGCAGCGAAGCGCCCGATCTTAACCGCTACGCCATGGGGCTGGCCCAGGAGTGCACTTCTAAAAGTCCTGACAGCCATTCCTTGAGATGAGGACAGGGTGTCTGTCTCCCAGACTCTGTGAGAGGAGAGAAGTGAAACTTTAATCATTTCCAACCAGCAGACACAACTGGCCAGATCACACTGCACTGACCAACACTCTGTAACTTTTCCCTCCCTGACGCTACTGAGCCCCTGCTCACCCCTCTGCCTGCTCCCTCATTCTCCCTTTCAAATGCCCAGTCACCTCTGTACAAATCAAATTGAGTTCAGTTCACCCTGTTCCCTCTTCCCTAGTGCAGTGGTATATTACTGATTATAATCTGTCCTGACCACTTTCACTAGAGCCTGGCTTTGTTTATACTCTAGGTTTAACACACATACAGATAATCTCATGCATATGCATAGATACGCATATACCAAGACAACCATGGGTCCTCCAGGACCAGTTCAAGTGACCTCATCTTATCAACAGAGTAGCTAAGAGTTTTCTTTCAGGAACTGAGACCCCTCATCCAGATCAGACCAGTTGGGACCACCAACTCATCAACTGGGAGTGCACAAATGCTTTATAAGTGACCTTTGGACATCAAGGAGCTAAAAACTCCATTCTCTGATCATGGTAACACTGCCAATTTGTGAACATACATCCAATGAAGAGCCACAAAGCTTGACTTTGCTTGTGCAGATCATCACTTACCTCACTTCTCCTTACTTCCAATCATGTACCTCAACACGTCAGACCACCCTGCCCTTCATCCCATAAATTGTGCCCCAAGACCTGGATCAGGGAGACAGATCAGAGACAGACACATGCCCCCTGTCTCCTTGCAGATCAATCTCACAAAATAAAGCTACACATCATTTCCCAAAAGCTGATGCCAGAATAATTGGATTTTTTAATGTGCATTGGGCAAGAGAAACCCAATATTGTGCAGTAACATCAATACATATATATGCACTTACTGATTGTTTTATCTTTTTTATTTTCTTTTCTGAGGAGGATTCACCCTGAGCTAACATCTGTTGCCAATCTTCTTCTTTTTGCTGAGGAATATTCACCCTGAGTTAACACCTGTGCCAATCTTCCTCTATTTTGTATGTGGGTGGCCACCACAGCCTGGCCACTGATGAGTGTTGTAGGTCCACGCCCAGGAACTGAGCCAGGACCACTGAAGTGGAGTTCTCTGAACTTAACTACTAGGCCATGGGACCGGCACATCTCTAAATGTTTTAAAGATGTTACTAGATATGCAAATGAAGTTTCACTATGATCTCTGGATTTCCTTTCTGCTCCTTTAGTCCCTCACTTCAGTGTATGTGTTTCTTGCTCCATCATTCATGTTAGAGGAATTCCTCAAATATCAAGTGGTCCTTGGCTACCTGTTCATATTTCTGTGATGGGAAGAAAACAGCTGAGTAGGATCTCTGTGGGCCTGATGGGGCCTGTGAATGTCTGGACTCAATGTTTCTTCAGGGGTGTTGAGTGTTGAACTGGTAACAGGCAAACAATGTTGGTGCCCACACTGATTAATAACATACTTATTCCACACATTCCCACAATGACAGACATCCTCTGAACACGTGGAAATGCTGACAACACACACCCACATACACACTATTTGCAAATGACCATCAGCAGTCAGACTGTAAACTACATCTGATAATGCACACTGATACTCAGAACATACACACAAACTCACACACACATACAGACCACTCACTGTCTCAGAGCCCACAGTGACTTGAACTCTCTAAACACACACACACGTCAACAAAACACACCTTCACATAATGACATAATAGCCATGCACCCTGTGACCATACAGAATTGCTGAACACACACACATCCACATAACAAGGAACGTGGTCGTGCACGAGTGGGCTTGATCAAGAGGTTTTTCACACCTCAGCATCAACATGTACACTCCAGGGCGAGAGGGAGAGGCAGAGGGCATAGGGAAAAAATGTGGGGAGCTGTCAGGAGGCACTTGCATAAAGCAAATATGATACCTGAAAAGCTGGTTGCTAAATGACATGTGACTCAAGGGTAGGAGGACCCAAGAGGATCTGAAATGGTACAAAGAAAGTGACTGATACAAACCCATCACAAGATATTTAAATGTAAGGAACAGTGATATTTTAAATGGCACTGAAGAGAGTGCATCAAAGCTTAGATATAATTCCAAACAATGAATGACATGGAATTCTGGCCAAAGAACAGCCATTATTGCTGTTAAAAGTCCTATTTAAATGTTTCGTATACAATTATAGAAATATTCCTTGAAAAATGACAAATATTCATTGGTTTAAAATATTTAAAACATTTCAGGATAAAATTACTGCAGCTTCCACTTTTATTGAGTAGCTTTTCTTGGGCAGCTATAAGAGCTTGACAAAGCACACAACAGCTGTTTGGAGGGTTGTAGAACATCCTGTGCAGACACGACTTGGGGCTCTACAAGCTCTGAGACAAGGGAAGCACAAGATTGTGAGCACCAGCTCCATGCGGCTTCTCTCCTAAGGCATTTGCTATTTCAATGGTGAGAAAAGAGAGTCTGAGCAGAAAGAGGAGGAAAAATGAACTGAAATTTGGTTCCAGACAAGTCCAGTAACTTCTGCTTCCAGTCAGATGTAAAGGCAGAGCAACAGTTAAACATTGATTTAATAAATACTGTATGTTTGAAAACACCAAAGGGATGTGGAAGCAAACAGGACTAGATGAAATAAAATTTCAAAAAGGAAGGAGCCTTTTTAGGTGAGATTGCCAGACATGCCCTCACCCGGGGGAATTTGCTGAATCTGGACTCTGATAATCAAACCTGTCTTTCCAGAAGACAATTGTAAGTACAGTCTGTCATAGTTGATTTATGTTAGCTTTTAAATAACACAAGTTTTCTTTGTTAATTTTTACTGCCTCCACTAGGAGACTCTATGAAGGGAAAGACATTGTATCATTTGCCACATGATCTCCAGAACATTCTTCAGTTGGGGCTGTATGACTTCTATAAATATTTATTAATTGTTGGTTTCATGAATGCTATGGACTGAATGTCTATGTAATCCAATTTCATAAGTTAAAATCCTAATCCCTGATGTGATGGTATTTGGAAGTGCGGCCTTTGGGAGTTAATTAGCTTAGATGAGGCCATGAGTGTGATGCCCCCATGATGGGATTAGTGCCCTTACAAGGAGATGGAGGGCCAGAGCTCTCTCTGCCAGATGAGGGTAGAGCAAGAAGCTGTCCTTCTGCAAAACAGGAAGAGAGCTCTCATCAAAAGCCACTCAGCTTGAACCTAGATCTTGAACATCCAGTCTTCAGAACTGTGAGGAATGCACTTCTCTTGTTAAGAGTGCCCAGTCTAGGGATGTCCCAATGGTGCAATGGCTAAGTGTGGGTGCTCTGCTTCGTGGCCCTAGGGTTCATAGGTTCAGATCCCAGGCATGCACCGATGCACTGCTTCTCAAACCATGATGTGGCAGTGTCCCATATAAAAAGTAGAGGAAGATGGGCAAATACGTTAGCCCAGGGCCAATCTTCCTCAGCAAAAAAGAGGAGGATTGGCATCAGATGTTAGGTCAGGGCTGATTTTCCTCACACACACACACACACACACACACACACACACAACCCAAAGATGCCCAGTCTAGGGGTCTGCCCCATGGCCTAGTGTTTAAGTTCAATGAGCTCCTCTTCGGTGGCCTGAGTTCAGTTGCTGGACACAGACCTATAACACTCATCAGCAGCCATGCTGTGGGCATGACCCATATACAAACTAGAGGAAGACTGGCACGGATGTTAGCTCATGGTGAATCTTCCTCAGAAAAATATAAATAAATAAAGTGCCCAGTCTATGACTAGGACAATGAGTGTGTGAATAAGTTCATTTAGATTGACGATCCTTCTTCTACATGACACGTTATTGTCAATGATTCCTAAATTGTTGTGAGTCAAATTTCCCTTAAGGATCATAAAGATGTTAAGGCCCTTCTCCCTAGTTATGCACATATTGATACACATGAAAACATGTTGCGTCAAGTGCTTTATTGACACCTTAGTCTCTCACTAGATCCTATTGGCCTTTAGTGAACCTCAGTGTTACAGTCAGTGTATTCCCCAAAGGGCAATAAAGGAAAGTCCCTGGACTGGAGAGGGGTCGGTATCCATCGTGCAGCTCCTGCCCTCTGCCCAGCCAGCTCCAGGGCAGGGTCAATTTACAAGATAGGCTTTTCTCCAGGCAGCTCTGTGTTTCTCCCAGCCTGTTCTCATTTAGGATGATCTCACCAGGAAGAATGAGTGGAAATTTGGAGGGAAGAGCTACAGAAGGCATCTCCCAGGGGAAATTCTTTGTGGTTACATGACCTAGAATGTGGACACCTGACTGCTCTAAGGTGTCCTGAAAATGGAACCCTTCTCGTGTCTGCAATATCCTTCCATGTCCTCTTTCCCCTCCATCTCTCTGTTCTTGGTGGAAAAATTCCCTTGGCAACGAGAATAAAAAAATGAAGGTAGGGAATGGCCCATTTCCAGTCTCAGATTTCTGTGAAATTTTACTGCCTATCTCCAGTCTCCCAGGACTGATACTCTTTTTATTCTTTTAAGATTAGATTACATTTTAATCTCCTTTAATCAGAGTTTTCTCTCATCCTTGTTATGTATATACATGTTCTAATACATAATATTGAAAACATTATTTTTGGCCCTACAATTTCCAGATTCACTCATAGTTGTTTTCTGATGGATGCATGCCTTTGTAATTATGTTTATAACTCCATTAACTATAGAAATTGACTAAATGATGAGTAGTAATGTACTAATACAGGAAAATGGCCCATTTTTATTCAACATAAAGTTTCATGTTTTCATCAAGACAAATACATGAATACTTAATTGTTCAGCAAAAACTCTTACTGTGTACAAGTGAGCAATTATAAATCCATTGGAGTTGGTTTACCTTGTCGATTATTCCTTGTTTCCGAATTGTGCATTCAGCATTTCCATGAACCCATTAGAATCCTGCATCTTTATCCTACCATTTTATTTTTTTTGTTATAATTTTTATTTATTTATTTTTTCCCCCAAAGCCCCAGTATATAGTTGTATGTCATAGCCGCACATCCTTCTAGTTGCTGTATGTGGGACTTGGCCTCAGCATGGCTGGAGAAGCGGTGTGTCGGTGTGCGCCTAGGATCCGAACCCGGGCTGCCAGCAGCGTAGCTCACACACTTAACCACTCAGCCACGGGGCCTGCCCTATCCTACCTTTTTAAATACTAGGTCATTGACAAAAGTCCACATGACTTGTTCAGTTGTGTGCTAATGAGTCCTCCGTAGGGTGTCTTCCCGGGTACGTTTTCCAGTGTGAACTCCAGCTGATGGCCTTGTGACACTGATATAAATACTGGTGTCTCCACAGATCATGGGGCCAATGATGTGTGGTCCTTTACATAGTCATATATAACCTAATACTTTTCATCCTATTAGTGTAAGGAATGCTATGGAAGGTAGATTGGTGACAATTAACAAAAGATGATTGATTATGAACATGCTGTTAGGGAGAAAAATTGGATCTCTGGGTATAAAGTTTTACTTTTTATGCAATTAATCAGCCACCCTAACAAACCCCGTTTATAGGCAGGTCTATATATATATATATATATATATATATATATATATATATTAGATTAAGATTATATCATCTATTAGTTTGAATGTGCCTTTGTAAAGTATGCCTTGTTTCTCTTGCCCTTTTGTACTGGGAGAAATATGGAATAGCTAGAAACTGACTGGATTACTCTGGTCTGAACTCAGATCACGTAGGGCTTGAATCGTTTAACAAATGAGCGATTAATGGCGGCTACACCACTGGGATCTCCTGATCAAACATCGCGGTCATACACCCTATTGTGGATATGGACTGTAGAATAGGACTGTGCTGTTTTCCCGAGGGTAACTTGTTCTGTTGATCAATATTTTGGATCAATAAGTGATAAAATATTTTGACTAGCTGGTCTATATTTTAATCACTCAGAGGTTATTTTATTCTCTGATGTCACCCCACCCAAAATTGCTAGTCCATTTAAGTTTTGTTATCCCTTGATTTGGCTTACCTTTGTTTTTTTTTAATTAACTGAAGCTCCATAGGGTCTTCTCGTCTTACTTTGTCATACCCGCCTCTTCAGGGAAAGGTCAATTTCACTGATTAAAAGTAAGAGAGAGTAAAACCCTCGAGTGGCCGTTCATACAATTCCGCATTTAGACAACAAATGATGATGCTGCCTTTGCAGGGTCCAGTCACTGTGGCCTTTACACCATGTCACTGGGCAAGCAGTGCCTGTAACACCAGAAATGCCAGAGGAGATGCTTTTGGTAAACAGGTGGGGGCTGTGTTTGCCGAGTTTCTTTTACTTTTTTGAATCTTTCCTTGAATGCCTACTTGTGTTGGGTTAACAGTTAATGTAATAAATAATTGTTGGGTTGAATTTATTTTATTGTTAACTTTCGGTGATGATCTGTTCTAAGATTATGCAAGGAGAAATAATTCTTGTTCCTCATAATAACTGTAGTACTTTTATGAATTAATAGATTAATGCAGTATTAGATTAGGAGTTAGTTTCTGTGATTGAAATTAAGATAAGTATATTGTTGAACCTGAAGGCTTTCTTAATTGGTGGCTGAATTTAGGCCAACTAGGGTATTGTTTGTACTCCCTCTCTAACGAAGGTTGTATCCTGTATCTAAAAGGCTGTACCTCTTTAGGGCTGGGTCTGGAGGAGGCAGGAGGCTGGACAAGTGTGGAGCTGGCTCTGGCCCAGAGGGATGAGCAAGAGACACCCGGCACCTGATGCCACACACAGCCGCAGCAGACATCACCAATCAGTCACGACATACTCGGCTGCAGAGCCCAGAGAGCCCCCCAGTCCTCAACAAGTTGCACATGGAAGCCACTCCCGGGCAGAGCAGGGGGCTGTGATGAACCCATTTGCCGCCCCCGCTCCCCTAAGACGTGCTCCAGGCCTCCTTTCCCCACTTACTCCTCCAGCTCCTCACTGTCCTCGGGACTCAGGCCTTCAAGGCCCGCCAGCAGGCTGGCTCCAGCACTTCTCCTTCCTTCCCATCGCCTCCCCTCTCTGCTCCCACTCTAGTTCCAGGGCAAGTTACCTGTGGCTCCTGAGTGCTGCTCCTTGGCCTGGAAGGGCCTTCCTTCACCCCATCCACCCTGTGCACTCCTACTTACCCTTCAAGACTCGACTCCAGTGATGCCTCCTCAGGAAGCCCTCCCTGATGCTCCATCTCCCCAGGCCTGCTCTGGGCCACCACTCTGCCTTCTGTCCACGTCCGTCACTGCCTGGAACCCTGCTGGGCCCCGTTCTGTGGTCTTCACGTGTACCCCAGCCCCTCAGGTGGGAAGGAAATTCTTAGGCTCAGGACAATGGAGCAGATTCCTGGACTGTGGTGACACTGCCCACCTCAGGAGAGGTCATTCTTTGGGCCTCTTCCAGCTGTGGCCCATTGCAGCTCAGCTGGAGCCAGGACACAGGGAGGCTGGCTCTGGGCTCAGTAGATCACAAGGTCGGCCTAGGGAAAAGGCACAGGGGGCCACACAGAGGGGCTCGGGACAAAACTCCAAGTCAACGATACCCTTGCTAAGGGCAGCAGGGGCCAAAGGCAGCTGCACAGGCCACAGGAAGTGCTGGCGAGTTTTTCGTCTGCTCAGAGAGTCCCAGGGCTGGATAGAAGGAACTCAGGAGGCCCATCTGAGGTGGAGGTCACCTCGGGGGCATGCAAGCAGAAGCTCAGGGTCCCATAGCAAGTGGAATCAGAAGAGGTGACCCTGAAACTCCTTGCGGCTCTAACATCTCCGAGTTGGAAGTCAGTCCTCTCTGTCACAACCTCTAGCTGCCCCCTCACAGGGCTGTGGCTCTCAAACACTGCTCCCAAGGCAAGTGGAGGCTGAGGGTGAAGGCAACCTCCTATCCGTGAGAACCGCTGTGGTCACGGCCTCCCACGAGGGGCTAAGGATGATGAGCAAGGGACAGAGGGACTGACCCACATGACTTCCCGTCAGATGCTGAACATGCTTGTGATTCACAGGGCCAATCAGTATCTGTCCTTCTCCTCCACTCCTCTCTCCCCAAAAGGACATGTCAGTGTTTACTATGACATCCACAGACACATCAAGGGCATCTGGGAAGAATCATGTGCACATCTGGAGAGTCAGGAAATGTGAAAACCAGTAATATCTGCATCCATGTGTGCAGATACCGACATCTATATACAGCTGTCACGTTCCTCCAGCAGCCCTGGAATACTCCACAATCATGCTGGCAGGTTTTGGCACATAGTAGCCAAATCAACTGGTGGTGTCCTCATGTGCCACCACTGCTGGGGTCTACCTTGAGATTGGGGGGAGGCAGGGTGCCATGCCCCATCTCACAAAAGTCTGGCTGGTGTCCAGGAGGGTCTCACAGCCTTCGACAATCATGCCCTCCATGGCTATGTTTTCCCGGATGCTCTCTGTCTCGTTTACTTCATTGTACGTTATTCTGCCGGGACAGAAAATGTCAGAGACAGGCTGCCCCCGTCTCTCAGGGAGAAGGGAATGCCGGGCCTCTGGCCAGACCTAGGAAGAAGGCTTGGCACCCAGGATTCTCAGGTGGAGCCTGTGGTCACAAAGGGGGAGAGAGCATGCATATTGAATGCCCGCTCTGCCAGGCACTCTATGGGCATGATCTCACATCATCCTTCTGATAGCCCAAGGAGACAGGTGTTGGAAATGGAAATGGGGATTAATAACTAGAAAGCAGGTCTGATTTAAAAGTTTGAACCACGTGGAACAGAGACGGCAAAACTGGGAGGACAGGAGTATAGGAAACAACCTTTCTTCATTACTCTGCCCCCCACACCACTACTGGCCTTATCTCCATCCATAGAACTCCACCTACCCATCCTTCCTCAGGGTCTTTGCACTTACTGTCTCCACCCGCCCCCCATTGCACGTTATATAGTTGCTTTCTTAATGTTTGGGTCCTGGAATGGCTTAGTTTTGGAGCACCTGGCAATCCAGCTGGCTCACGGAAAGTCTGACTCCAGTAGGCTCCAGCATGTCTGGGGGGAGCAAGACACACCTTGCCCCTTAATCTGAGAATAAGGACAACTCTCCTATTTGTCCTGTTATGACTGCCGCAACACCCCTCCTCCAGGAGGTGACGCCATTTAACTGCTTTTTAAAAATAGCATTGGTGGTGGGGCCGGCCCCGTGGCTTAGCGGTTAAGTGTGCACGCTCCGCTACTGGCTGCCCGGGTTCGGATCCCGGGCGCGCACCGACACGCCGCTTCTCTGGCCATGCTGAGGCCACGTCCCACATACAACAACTAGAAGGATGTGCAACTATGACATACAACTATCTACTGGGGCTTTGGGGGGAAAAAGGAGGAGGATTGGCAATAGATGTTAGCTCAGAGCCGGTCTTACTCAGCAAAAAAAAAAAAAAAGGATTAGCGTGGATGTTAGCTCAGGGCTGATCTTCCTCACAAAAAAAAAAATAGCATTGGTGGGAAAAGAGGCCTGTGAGTTGCAAACTTTGCTAAGAGCCTTGGTGGGTTTTCAGGAGTCTTAGGAAGATAGTAATTTTGTGGGGAGGAGCGTCTGGAGAAAGTACCCCACTTACTCCAAGAAAAGCACAAATGTCTTATTTGTCTGCTGATGCCTCAAATTCTACAACCACGACCAGATCACCAAGAGGGCTGTTTAATATGCATGGCTTCCAAAGTTCTCAAGTAGACACTGTCCAGTTTAACCCTCCCAGCAATGAGAGATGACACTGGTCGAGCTGGATCGGTGATTAACGACCTCAGCGTGATGAGCAAATTACTGGGCCTCTCTGACCCTCAGTTTGCTCGGTTGGAGTGAGGATGGAAGAGAAGGCATTTCACGTGCTGATCTCTGGCCCAACACACAGCAGGCGCTTGAGTAAAGGGCCGTGATCACTGTTGCTAGTATCACTGGTTGCAAAGGTGTTATTATTCAACTATTATTACCTGTTGTTTTCTGGTTATCAGACTGTGGCGTGGAAACGGGATCTCTTCCTTAGGAGCCTCATTCCCTCCCTCCCAGCAATGCTCTTCTCAGCAGCCGAGGCCCTAGCCGTCTTCTGGAAGGGACAGGGCACAGGGAGGCACCTTTCAAGGATATGCTAGTTCCCTGGATAGGGATTCATTTTTGGAGGTTAGCAAAGGTAAGCAGAACCATTTCTTTTGACGAGGGTGGGGATTTTGCTGAGGAGGGCTGTATTTGCTACAAACAAGGGGGCGATCCCACAGTAGCAACACTAGTTTCACCGTTAGACAAGTGCCAGCCCCGGCTGGGGTTTGTGCTGAGAGCCACACCGTCCACGCAGCTGGGGAGGAGTTCCCAGGGCCACGGTCTGCCGAGGGAGCTGGAATTGACGACCTGGGTTACAGTGAGCCCAAGAGATGAGGTTCAGGAGAAAAAGCGGAACAAAGGCCAGAGGTAGGAGAGAGTCAGCCCCAGGGGAGGAGTGTTTCTGAGCACAACCAGGGAGGGTTTGTTATCTGATGGCTTCCTGCTGGGCTGGGAGCTTTCCTCAGTCCCCCAAGGGAGGGAGAGAGGAGGATGAAAGGGCTGCTGTCAGGGCTATAGGAAAACCCTCTTCTGTGCCTCTAGGGTTGTGTTCAGGCCAGATGCAGGTGATCAGGTGATCAGATGAGTAGGCTTCGGGAAAGGGGATCAGGATCTTAGGATAAAGTCCTTGGCACCCATGTGCCTTCCTTGCTACGGCACGCACCGGGACAGGGCATCCCACAGGGATGAGGAGTCTCGTTGTAGTCCCAAGTCTTCTCCTTGGGGAAGTGTGCAGAATTTGGCTCCTTGGGGCACGAGAGGACTGGGGTCTCCACCTCACAATGGTTTTTGTTAGTCTGCAAACACACTCTGATTACATCTGCTCCCTGAATGAACCTCCACTCCATGGCCTGTGCCCTGCCCTAGTCCAGCCTGGTCCTCCCTCTGCCCAGCTGGGAGACGTGGCCCTACTGGCTGCCTTTTGCTGGACTCGGGAAGCCATTTAGGGCACTGAGTGGTTGGCAGGGCTGGGGACTGGACCCCACATGCTGCAGACCGACCCTCCTTTGCAGCTTCTGGCAGCCCATCATTGAGTATGAGGCTGCTCATCATCTCTTGGCCTCCATAAGGTGCAGACCCCAGGGCTTAGCTCTTGGTACGTACCTCGTTCCTGCCTAAACCTACTCCTTTGGTGATCTCATCAGTCTTGTGACTTTAAATACCATCTCTGAGCTGATGGCTCCTGAATGGCTCACTCCCTTACACTCCAGACTCAAACGCCCTCCTCCATCTTGTCCTCTCCACCACTGTTGTCCATCTCAAGCTCAACATGCCCTCAGTCAAGCTTCAGTGAAGCAAGAAAGACTCCCCCTCCACACCTGCCCAGCCTGCCAGTTTTTCCATCTCGGTTAGCAGCAACTCCAACCTTCTGCTTGCTCAGCTAAAAACTCTCGAATCACTCTTGACTCCCATCTTCTCTCTCCCCACATCTAATGCATCAGAAACTCCTGTCGGTTCCATCTTCAAAACACACCCAAAATCTGAACCTCCTCCTCACCTCCACTGCCACCACCTGGTGCCGGCCACCGTCAGCTGCTGCCTGGGCTGTTGTAGGCGCCTCCTCCCTGGTCCCCCTGCTTCTGCCCTGGCAGAGGAAGGTTCCCCCTGGGCTTTGGAGACTGAATGAGGGGCAACAGAGGGGCCTTGACCAGAGGGCTGGGGCCTCTGACACTGGACAAGTCATGGGTTTGTCCATCCATGACACTGCCTGCTGTGATGCAGCCTTGGGCACATGAAGGCCCGTTACCCAGGACCCCCTCTGGGGCTCCTATATCACAGGTTGTGAGACATTGACACTGGAGAACAGAGGAAGTTGGCAGAGTGCCTGCGAGTCCCTGGGTGGATCCCTGTTTTGGCAGGTTGGCCCACGTGAGTGCCCAGGGCCCTTCCTTGAACCCCATCTGTGTCAGGGACAGCACACCACCCACACCATCGCACCAACTGCCCCCTAGTCTTGAGCTGTGAACTCCTCAGATTGCTGGGGGACCCTGCTTCCAGGTGGAACAGGCTGGGGGTGCCCCAACACCCACCTCTTCGGATCCTAACCTGAACATGAGATTTTAGCATCTGGGGCTCAGGAAACTCCCACTGGGGAGCATCCTTAGCCCTGGCCTGTCCACTGGTGGGGGCACCCGGGAGCCGGGCTCACCCAGACAGCTCCCCCAGTTTACCCCTGGCGTCCTCGAGTCTGTTGGCTCTATGTGCTAGTGAAAAGTGGGCCAGGAGTTTGTTCAGTGTCAGAATGTGCCTGGGAATCTGCGGCAGGGAGAAGCAGGGGGACAGGGACAGAGGCAAGGATGGGGAAGGTCAGAGGGACAGGGAGACAGAGGCAAGGAGAGAGACAGTGATGAAGTAAGTCTGAGAGAAAACAGCAATGTAGAGAGGGAGAGAGAGTGACCAAGTGGAAGGAGAATGGTTCTCTCAGCTCCCAACTCTCCTATGAGCAGGGCTGAGGACGGACACCAACAACACTTCTGATCTCAGACTCTAATGTGGAGGCTCTTCCAGGGTCTTGTCTGGGGCAAGAGCCCAGATCTTAAGGCTCTAAGCCAGCAGGAGAAAGGGCCTGGTGGTGGGCTCAGGACTAGGAGCTCCCCCTCACCTTCCCACACTGCCTGCTCTGTGGAGCTGGACAGGCCTGCCATCGGCTGGGTCAGGGGCTGGCTCTAACCCCATTCTCCAGGCAGCCCAGAGCTGGGGCCTGTTAGGGCCTGGGATCTCCCGGCCATGGCCGCATGGTGCCCGGAGCTGTGGCTTGCTCCCAGCTGGGGCCCTCACTGCCATGGACCCCCAGAAGGCTCCCAAGGTATGTGCCCTCAAGGACAGGGCTAGGTGCCAGCTGGAACATGGGGTCAGTGAGGAAGATCTCCAGAACTCTCTCCTTGCAGTCAGTTTGGCCTCATAGTGCTTCAGCAGCTTGTCAAAGTCACTGTTCTGCTTGCAGTGGGCCAGGATCTGCAGGCTGTACTGGTGGCTGGAGACCAACTCCTGATAGAAATTGACCATGGGCAGCAGGATGTCTAATGGGTCTGCACGAGGAGTGGCTCCACAAGCCCTTGGTCACCCAACCCCACCCACAGAGGTCAAGACCAAGTTCAGAGCTCCCACCCAGAGACACCCTTGCCTTTGGGGATGACTCTGGCACCACTGCCCTATCCAGGGCCAGATAGGTGGCCCCAGGCATCAGGACCACATCAGAGTCACAGATCTTTATAGAGATGGGGTCCCGACTAGTCTGTGTCCTGTGTATTGGAAGGTCGGAGAGGGCTGTTGTGGGTGCTCTGGTGTGCCTCGCCGCCTGAAGGGTCTGAAAGCCACCCAGCTCCGGAGTTTTGGGGGTTCAGCTGAGCCCTCTGTGGTCACTGAATTGCAGCTCCACATCCCCCTCAGCCCTGGCTCCTCCAAGAGACCTCCCACCCAGAGTGCCCCACCAGTGACAGAAGTGACCCATCTAAGGTCATAAAGTGAATCAGTAGCTGGCCTGGAACCAGGTCTCCTGAGTCCTCCATTCCAGGGCTTCCCTCCACAAGACATGCCCTCCCGAGTCACGTCCCTTCAGCTGTGTGTCCATTTATCCACATGTCCCTGTCCTTCCATGCCTCCCCAGGTTCAGCAACTTGGATCTGCTGCTGGCCTGCTCTGTCCCAACCACTTGGAAACACAATACCCTGCCTTCCAGCCCCCGAAAGCCCAGCCAATCTCCCCAAACCTGCCCTTCAGTACTTGATTGGCAGGGATGGGTCCACTGAAACCTCTGCTTATAAACTCCATTAAAGAAAAACATGCCTCCTTTGCGATAAACTCTAAGTGGGAGCTTACACAGGGCATTCCACTACCCAAGGGACGGCACCTTCAACCACGCCACTACAGGAAGTGCAGACCTCGTCTTTCTAGGGCCGCTTCCCATTGTGACCTTGGGGAAAAGCAGGGCTCTCTGACTTAGGGAAGTGAACAGCAAAATGTCACACTCAGTGTGGGAGAGGCGCGATGCAGGGGTCCTGCTGTGCAGCCCTCGGGGCCGTCAGGGCGGTGCAGCCAGCTCGGAGAGCAGTGACGCAGGATGGAAGGAGTGGGAGCCTTGACCGTGCTTCTACCCATTGTTTCAGTCGTTCTACTTTTGGAAACCTGTCCCAAGGAAACGCTCTCTCATATGAACATTTCAGATGCAGAGATGAGTGTTTCTAGTAACAAAAATTTGCAACAACTTTAAGAGCCAATGATGGGAGATGGCTGCATGGATGATGGCATGCTCACAGGTACTGGAGCATCATACAGCCATCAAAAAGCATACTTTCAGCATGAGAAAACACTTGTGCTATAATGTTAAGTAAAAAAACAAACACATCAAGATTCAAATTCAGCATTCATATATGTGACGTTATGTAAATAAAGCGGGGGGAAAAAAACCTAAGGTCTGTGCATAGAAAAAAATTTGAAGAAAACACAACAAAGTGTTTACAGTGGTTATCTTTGGAAAGGAGAACTATGGTTGATATAGCTTTTAACATTTTCTGCTTCTCTAGATTGTCAAATTTTCTGAAATGGGTTCATATATATAATTTTTAAAAGGGAAAAGTAGATAAGGAACTAAAAATATATTGCTTCCTCCTAGAAAAATAGCTTTTGCCGACTTGTCTTTCCTCTTCTGCTCCCTCTGAGGGATTCTGTGTGTTTTTAAGGGGCCGCTGTTACACCCCGAGAGGATGGAAGTGCCGCCAGCCTGGAGGAGTGGGCCCTGGAGAGGGACTTCTCAGATGGATTTCAATGCAGGTGGGTCTGGAGACCTCTGCCAGGGCTGCCTGCTCACCCAAGCCCCAGTGGGCCAGCTGGAGATGCAGGTCTTCAGGCCTTGGTAAAGATCTGGTGCAAACACCAGATGGCCTCACTGACAGAGGAGCCACAGGGTAAGCTCCGGCGACGGAGTTCCTGCCCCTCCAAAGCCTCGCCCAAGTCCAGCAGAGCTGAGGGGACTAGGGAGAGGACAGGGGCTGCCACCACCGGTGGGACTCGAGCAACCTTTCTCAAGTGACACCTTATGGGAAAACCCCATCAGCGGGATGGACTATGTAACTTGTGGCCCAGTGCAGAGAAAATATGCAGGACCCCTTCTTAAAAAATGACAAAATTTCAAGATGGTGACAGCAGAGCACTAAATCAAACATAGATTTTTCTAAACATGGATCACACGCCCCAGAAGCTGGCAGAGGATGGCAGCTGCTCTTGCTGCCAGCCTTCCTGGCACCCTCAGTGTCCACCTGCTGCGGTGACCCTAAGGGATCTTAGAGGAACTCAGGGCTCTGGAGAATTCAGAGGAAATGCCACTGATGATGTGAAAAGAGCTAGGGCTTGAGACCCACGCAGAGCAGGCTCAAATCCACCTTATCCTGCTTCTCAGCTGTGGGACCTCCAGCAAGATGCCTAACATCTCTGAACCTCAGGTCTTCCCTGTAAAATATGAAGGTGAAATGACGTCACCCCTGTAAGGGGACAATTTGAGGGCCTGGTACAGAGAAGTTGCTCAGTAAATGCTAGCTCTCGACCACCCCCTTTTGGGGGGACAACTTAGAAAAGTAAAAACACCCAGATTCTCCCATGCACGTGCCCTGTCACCACCTAAAGAGCCCTGGGTATCATGCCTTCTCACTGGCAGCTTAGCACCAGGTTGGGTAATGGGCCTCTGAGCGCTCCTGGCAGCCACATTTGCCGTGGCTCCCCTCCCAGCATCCTCTTCCCCGCCCATGGTTCCAAGCCAGCCAGCTCCAGAACACAGCCTGAGTCTCCTCTCCCAGGATGAGCTGTAAGGATGCCAGAGAGACTTCTGCTACTTCATGCAGCCCCCTCTCCTCCCAACTGTTCCTCCTCTGTCCTTGTTCATCACCCTCAGCTCCTACCACCATGGAGACTTGGGAACCACCCCACTGTGTCTCGGTTTGAGCTGAACGACAGAGGGAAAGCCAAAGGGACTCTGTCATGCACCCCATTTGTGGACAGGAAAACAGGCCCAGAGAGAAAGAGTTAACCCCCCTGGGAGTCAGGGCAGCCCCAGCCTAGGAGCCTGTCCTCACATCCCTGCAGTGGTATCTCTCTTTCTCTGCCACATCAGATGCCCTTCCCTACTGCCATACTCCACGGGTGCTCTCTGCTCCCTCCCTCTGTGATGACCCAGCACTTTGGCTGTTGGAGGCGCCTGGTGTTTTCCTCTTCTGTGAGCTGTCACAGGGGGCTGTCTCCTCTCCTAGCAGTTTTTGCCCTGAGGGCAAACCCCCACCCTGAGTTCTCACTCTCTCAGTACAACAAGAGCAGGGGCGGAACGTGCTGAGTGGACACAGAGACACCCTTGAGCTGTGTGGCACACGTCCAAAGATAGTAGCTCAGGAAATCACAAACATGCCACAGAGCCAGCTCCCCTCCCTTTCCAGGGCATGTGGCTTTGTCCCCTCAAGGCCACTTGCTGAACCACAGGATGAATGGGCTCTGATTGAAGGAATCGAGCACTTTGAAAGCAAAATGGGACAGTTACCCACTCTCCACTTCCGGGTTGCTAAAAGTACCCCAGCCTGTGCTTGAAGAGAGGCTGAAAATATCTAATGGAGAAATATTCAGTGCCAATGCAGGCTTTTCTATTTTTTCCATTCTCTGAGAACCTTGGCACATGAAATAATGGCTGTTCTTGGATCTGAACTCTAAAGAGCTAAGGGACTCACACACAGGCTCATGGAGAGCTCAGAGACACGTGGATGCCCCGTCAGCACCCTCACTGCCCTGATGTCATCACCCCCGTGCCAGTCTGCTCTCTTTGCCAGTTCTGGGATTTGCACGTGGTATCCTTTTCTCTTTAGGATTGTGGGGTATGTGTGTGGGAGTGTGTGTGTGGGTAAATGTAGTCTGTATGTAAAACTGATGGCGCTCTTCTCAGAGGCATCTACAGGACATCTATTCCCCAGGGACCAGAGCAAAAGCCAGATGCAGTCAGGTGAGACGCTCTGCTCCCTACACAGGCAACACAGGCAGTCTGGGAGTCTGATTTAAGGATTGGGCTGGGTGGGCAAAGCTCTGGAGAGCTGTGAGCCTGGGGACCCTGCAGAAGCCTTGGGCTACGGCCCACCCCTGCTAGAAGCCAATGTCAGGATGGTAGCAGGAACCTCTGAGCTCACAGAGCCAACCTTTCCCTTATCCTGCTGGTCCCTTCTGAGGATGCATTTGCTTTGGATCTAGGTTGGCTTGGCTGACATCCAAGACCTGCTCAGTTGACCCTTGTCAGCGATGACAATGGACAGTTGGGAATTTGGCTTATTATCCCAACTCACTGGCTAGAGTCTAGCTCTGGCTACCCAACCTGGCTCAATGTCTGGCGTCTCAGCTGAGCCCTGCCCACTTGCCGCCCCACAGTCTGGCCTTCTTGGCCCATCAGAGGTAAACCCTCATTTGCCACATCCCTTGGCTGCACTGCTCATTGGCTCCTGCCCCACCACAATGCCCTCTCTGGAGACAGTGTCTTTAATCCAGAATGCATTTAGTCAGTGCAGTCATTGATGGAGGAATTAGTCTATGTTTTCTCTCCTTTGTTAGCAGTCAAGGTTTTGCTAAAGATCTCTGTATTTCTTGTTTTTCAAACAGCTGCCACACAACTCAGTTCTCTCTCCTCCCTTCTCCATTCCCTCTGGCCTCTTCCAAGCCTAAGAGATGCCCATCTCTGTCTCCCTTTGTGCCAATGCTGTCAGCATGTCCTGATGCAGTTCGTGTGGTGGGCACCATGCTGGGCATGGGTGAGACACAGCCAGAGGTGGATAAGTCAGATCCCTTCACTGGAGGAGCTTCCAGCCTAAGAAAGGGGTCAGAAACCCACAGAGGTAACTTATACTCCAACAAGGTGAGGCCAGAACAGAGGGGTGCCCCTACTGCAGTGGGAGGGTCTCACCATGGAATCCACAAGCGCTACCCAGAGGTTTTGAAGGACAAAACAGGAGCCCAATTGGTCTGGCCCCGTGGTGTGGCAGTTAAGTGCATGAGCTCCGCTGCTGGCGGCCCAGGATCCAAACTGATGCACCGCTTGTCAGGCCATGCTGTGGTTGTGTCCAATATAAATGTGGAGGAAAATGGGCACAGATATTAGCCCAGGGCCAGTCTTCCTCAGCAAAAAGTGGAGGACTGGCATGGATGTTAGCTCAGGGCTGATCTTCCT
Source organism: Diceros bicornis minor (assembly GCF_020826845.1). Lineage (NCBI taxonomy): Eukaryota > Metazoa > Chordata > Mammalia > Perissodactyla > Rhinocerotidae > Diceros > Diceros bicornis. Next base: position 2,297,147 of record NC_080761.1, on the reverse strand, counting down.
CACAAAAAATAAAAAGAAGGAACTCAACATGTGTGCTAGAGTATAGAAGGAATTGGAGCAGAGGGGCTGATGTGAACAAAGATGCAGAGTACAACAGGGTGTTGAGTGCAGGGCTGCAGGGGTGGGGATGGCAGGAGGAACATGGGAAACAGGACTCAAGGCATAGAGTGAGCCCTGCAGAGGGGCTGCCTGGGGAGGGGTCAAGGTGGCCCTCTCCATGTCAAAGTTGGTTTGTAAACCTGATCCCAAGGCTACAGTTTTACCTTGAACTCTGAACTAAAGATCTCTGCAGTTTCTTGCAGAGTCAGCCTTCCAGGATTCTGAGTGCTCCCAAGCCAGGAAAATACCACGACCATCTCTAAACTCCGACCCTGCCCTTTAGGGCTGCTTGAGCAGTTCCAACTTACTTCCAATCATAAATGGGAGAAAAATAGCTATTAAAACAATGAAATGGTGCCTAACTGAGGATTCTAGAGGAGGGGAGGATTCTTCGCAGAAGAGGATGCTCCCTTTGTTTTAGATGGTCCTTGGAGCTTTTTGGTTACAAAAGATGAAGCCCAAGAGGACTCTTTAGATGGGAGAGAAGAGACTGAGCAGAGCTGGACAGTTTTGCTTAATAACTTTGCTTTTGTTTGGGTGTGATCTCCCCTTACCTCTAGGGAGAGTTGGCTGCTGGTGGGGGCTCTGGGAGTAGAGGGTATAGAGGGACTAGAGACAAGGTAGTGTCCTCGATGTCTGACCTGTGCACAGCCTGCTAAGAACGGCCTAATGCCTGGTTTAAGGCTCTGCTGTTGTTGCCTTGAAATTCTTAAGAGCCCTGCATTTTCAATTTGCACTGGACCCAGCAAAGTGTTTAGCTGATCCTGAAAAAAGGTGTAGACAAGGGTATATTGGTTAAAGATTAATTACCAGCTCTCTGAAAGAAAAACTCTGACTGGTAGCACTGGCCAATTTCCATGCTGTAAACATTCCTACCTTGGCCCATTTTAAGCTACCAAAGTGTGAATAACAAGCTTGCAAGATTCTTGAAAATTTCACAACCGACTTGCAAGTTGGTGTGAGCCAGCTCCAGCACATCACTGGATGTAAGGCGAGGGTCTTGGCAGATAAAGGGATTATGAACACCCCCCCCCACCACCACCAAAATGGCAGTTGGGAGAGTGTGGAGAGAGGCCAGCGTGCGGAGAGGAGGTCAGCAAGAAATCCCTGTAGCAGGAAAGGCTGAGTGACAGGAGGGCAAGGATGTCTTCTATTCAGCTTTCAGTTGTTTTCTGTTTCAGTACTGGAAACCCCCTCGACTGTATCTAAGCCTTTCAGAAAGTCTGGTCCATACTTGGCCCATGTTGGGGGCTTTGGGAGTGAAGGAGGAGCCAGTTGGGTGTCATTAGAGCTTTCCTGGATACTCTGGTTCTCCTCCTGGGACACGGCAGGACTGTACTGCCCAGGGCCCTGAAGTCGGGTGTGGTCATGTGACTCGCTTTGTCCAATAAAACGTGAGCAGAGTTGTCAGGCATCATTTGCCATGTTGCTTCCCCTGCCCTGGGACTGGTGAATTTCCTGATGGTGGGACCCCTGTCAGCCTGTGTCCCTGACTCTGAGTGAGAATGTTGTGGAGCAGAACACACAGTGGACACACAGGGTGAGAGAGAAAGCATTCTTTGTTGTTTTAAGCCTCTGAGACTTGGGGGCTGTTTGTAATTGCAGCAGAATCTAGCTCCACCTGACGGACACATGGAGCGACCACAAGGGGGCAAGGAGCAGTCAAGACTGAGTGGAGACTGGCACTGTGGGAAGTGATACAAGAAGCCAGGAGAGCAGAATTGGAAGCCAGATGTGGCCAGGAAAATGGAAGACCCTGAAAATCCTCAGGAATACGTGGGATGGGGCTTGAGGGAGTTTTCTGGCTATCAGGTGGACCCTGAGAGCTTGAGGTCAGCCAGGTGACACAGTGGTTCCTGAATATGCACCTTTTATATGGCCCGTCTCCCCAGCAAGGAAGGAATAATGTGTGTGGCAGTCACAGGCCAAGGATCTACAGCCAGGAGACCCAAGGTTGAGCCTGGGTTCCAGCACTGGAAGTGACCTTGGAGTGACCTTGGATAAGTCCTTTCCTCTTCTGTGGACCTCCCAGTTCTCAGATCCCTCCCAGCTCTGACGTTCTATGACCCTCTGTCTTTGTCATGGGCATCACTCATCACTTACTTGGCTCCTCAGCACCTCCTGCCTACCTGATGGCCTACTTCCTGGGAAATGGGCTCTGTTTCACCTTCCTGGAGCCCCTCCAGAGCACACAGGTGCCCTCTGCTCTGCAAAGTGTGTGTGTCTGTGTGTGTATGTGAGAGTGAGAGAGAGTGAGAGAGTGAGGGAGTGAGAGAGAGAGAAAGACTACAGCCAGAAAGGTTTACCAAGCTGATCTTGCAAAGTCTTACTTAGGGGCCGGCCCCATGGCTTAGTGGTTAAGTGCACCCGCTCCGCTACTGTCGGCCCGAGTTCGGATCCCGAGCGCGCACTGACGCACTGTTCGTCCGGCCATGCTGAGGCAGCGTCCCACATACGACAACTAGAAGGATGTGCAACTGTGATATACATTTATTTACTGGGGCTTTAGGGAGAAAAAGGAGGACTGGCAATATATGTTAGCTCAGGGCCGGTCTTCCTCAGCAAAAAGAGGAAGATTGGCATGAATGTTAGCTCAGGGCTGATCTTCCTCACACACACACAAAAAGTCTCACTTAAAAAAATTGTTTTCCCTGGAGAGTAATGTACTCAGTTGGAAACGTTGCTCCAAATTCCCATTACAAAGGCCTCTGCTGCCACGCTGACACACAAACACTTTCACCAAAACTGACCAGTTTTGTGCCCCCAGCACCAGAGAGGGCCCTGCCCTTTGCACCCACCCCTTCTCTTGCCTACCAACCCCCGAAAACGTTCAAGGCCATATGCGACTTGAACCCATACCTTCTTTGGCCATAAAATGACTCGTTTTCTACCTGGGTTCACACTGCAAGCTCTATTATGGTGCCAGTCACACTCTACCACAATCAGACCTTAATGCTTGAAACTTCCATCTCTTTACTGCCTCCCACAGAACCTGATGTCCATTCATTCATCAAGTCCTTACAGAGTACCTACTATGTGCAACACAGAAGGGACAAGTGATAAAGGACACACCTGCCCACCAGACCAGGTGAGGGACAGACACCTGAGGAGCCGGCTCTGCCATGGCATGCTGAGGGTGGGAAAGCTGTGGCAGCAGGGGTCATGGAACACATTCTGGGATGAGAGTCCCCAGGAGGAGGCATTTGAGCTTGGTAGGATTCCACCAGTCAGGGAAGCGTGGGAGTGGCAGGGGCACTCCAAACAGAAGCCCCAGCATATGCAAAGGCCAAGGTGTGCACAGCTCATGACCAGAGAGCACTGGCTGGAGCCCCGAGTGATGGGGTAAGAGGAGCCTGGGGAAGAGGATGAGGCAGTGGTCAGCTGATCTTAGGCAGTTAGTGAACGAGTGAGTGAGTGAATGACACCCTTGATCATGAAGCCACTAACCTGGTACTGGTCCCTAGACCTATTCCTTTGTCCCTAACAAGGACTCAGCTTGATTTCAGGGATATGTGTAGGGCTAGGATAGATCTCAGAATGAACCAGATGGTTTAGACACGGGACAAGCCCCCATCCCAGGACCCACTAGTAGTGTGGCAAGACTGGCAAGTAGACACGCAGACCTGGGTTCTAGTCCTGGCTCTGCCACCTCCCAGCTGTGTGAGCTTGGGCAGGTGCCTTGAGTTCTCTGAGCCTGCTTCCTCGTTCCATCCTACGAGGGTGGTTATGGGGACTGACAAATAAAGCATCTCTGACAGTGCCTGCTGCAGTGTAGAGGAGGTGTGTGGAATCTGAAACTTTTGTTCAAGCTGAAGTTTCAAGCTGATGTGACCATTAGTTTAGGGCTTGGCAGCGGCACCATAAGGTGGAATTGGAAACTTCAGATCTTTGAACATTCCAGGCAGAGCTGGCTTCAAGGGCGTGTGATGGGGTCCTATGCTCAGAAGGCCCCATGCTTGGGGCTTCAAGTTCTGCAGTTGCAACCTTGAAGTTATTATTTCTCTTTGAATTTGTTTTCATGAGAAACATCTGATGGAACAATGGAGCACACCCCAGGGGCTTGGAGCCTCAGCCCTCATGTGTTGCTGCCTCCTGCTGCCTCCCTGGGATGGTTTCTCAGCTGCTCGCTCCCCACACGCCGGCACCCCAGAACCCATGACCTCCTCTATCCTCTGTCTGGGAGCAAATGGGTGGAGTCAGCCAGGAAGACTCACATTCCAGAGTGAGTCACTCTCCACCCTCTGAAGGGGCCTTGGGGTAGGTGTAGACAGGACGGGTGCAGTGCACACCCGATCGTGTCTCAGGGCAGGGCAAGGAGACAATGCCTGGGCACTAGGTGGGTGACTCAGCAGGGACATCTTGCCCAACCCTCATCTAAGTACCAAGTGTATCATGGCACAGAGTTTAGAGGAGGTTGGAGATTGATATTGGGGAGTCTCCTGCCTGCCATGGGTGGGTTGGTGGTCTGTGAGAAGCGGAGATCGACTTCCCCGACTCCACCCAGGGCCTTGCATCAGGTCCTACAAATCATGCAGCTAACCCTGGTTAGATCTGTTTCCATTTTCCCATCCTCAGCTCAGAGTCCACGGTCCCTATGTGATGTGGCCAAATTGCTCTGAATATCTGGTGCGCACTGGTGAGATGAGGGGGGAGAGACAATCAGATCATTCAGCGCTGGGGTAGACAACTGGTGAGGGGCGTCTAAGGGACAGAGAGCCAGCACCTCCCAAGCTTTAATGTAAATGGCAATCGACTGGGATGTTGTGAAAGTGCAGATTCTGATTCCGGAGGTCTGGGCAGGGCCTGGATTCTGCATCTCTAACATGCTCTTTCTTCATGGACCACAATTTGAGTAGTGAAGTTCTAGAAGGCTTAACCTAGGAACAGCGTGGCCTCCAGACCAATGCCTGGCGAGCCCCTGTAGGAGCTCTTATGACAGGCAGAGGGAACGACTGCTTAGAACTGAGCCAGCAGCCCACACTATGATGACTTACCAGGAACTCTGTGTCCCCGGACACTTCAGCTGATAATGTGGGAATGCTTAGTCAATGTGGTCATCAGCAGAGTAACTAAAAACTCGCCCATAAATAACCTCACTCAATCCTCACAATCTTGTCAGGCAAGTATAAAAAGGCTGCTTTATAGATGAAGGAATGGAGGCACAGAGGACGGGGGGATGTACTCTAGGTTGCAACTGTCAAGTGGCAGAAGTAGGATCTGAACTCAGATCTGACTAAGGCCCTTCCCACTCTGCCAGCATCACTAAATTTAAGTTTGGAGGCTGGCATAGCTGTGACTGGAAGCTGGTCCCCCTGCCCGTCATGTGCCCCCTGGTGCTCCCTGCAGGAGCCCAGAGTGTGAGGTGTTGGCCCTGTGCCTTGGGCCCCCTGGCCAGCCTCCTCTGCACCCCTAGCCAGCAGTCACTTCTGCCTTCAGTCACTCGATATTGATCTCCCCATCCTCGATCTGCTGCCGTAGCTGCTTGGTCACTGTCTTCTTGTCTCCACGATCTGCAGCAGGTGCAGGTACTTCTGCATCAGCATTTCACGCTCCCTGGCCAGGGTCTGGTAGCTGTGGACAGACATAAGTGGCAAGACACTGTCTTCTTGTCCCCCAGAGATCCAAGCAGAAATGAGGCTCCCCCACTGACTGCAATTAGAAGATCCTGACTCCCAGACATGGTGAACAGGGCCTTGACCTGGCTGCAGTGCTGTTACCGACTGCTCTGGCCCCTTCTCCAACTCCTGTCTCACACTCTGACCTCTAGTTCCTCTAACTGATCCTGTTCTCTCCCCTCCCCCTCCAATCCACCCCCTGTGCCTTTGTACAGGCTCACTCTCTTGTTAAGGGGAATGGATCCGGTGACTTTAAGTTAAAGTCAATGCTCAAATGGAACAACAAAGCCTAGATGACAGCACATCTGTTTACAACACGGTTCACTGAATATTTTGAGTCCACTGTTGAGACCTACCACTCAGAGAAAGAGATTCCTTTCAAAATATGACTGCTCACTGGCAAGTGCTGTTGTTCCCATGGAGAGACTGATGCTGGTGTGTGCCCCCCTCCACACACGCACCGAAGTTCGGAAAAGTCTTATGACTCACATAGTAGAGGTCTCCGAGGAGAGCAGGGCCAGAATCTCAAGCAGCTCTGAAATGGCTTGAGAGAGCAAGGAAAGTGGCCTGGCCTGGTCTTTTATTGTGGTTGGAGGTTTTAAAGAAAAATTATTTAATGACACTTGTCAAAGTCGGTAAGGCATATTTTATTCAGAACCACTGTGATACGCAGAGACCACCGTGATGGGATTCACAGTAGGGGAGAAATGAGATTGGGCTCGACTCTGAATGCAGCATGGGCAAGTGGGAATTCATGGCCAGGCAGCATGGTGGGGTTCAGGGGATGGAAAATTACTAAGAGAAAAAACAAGAGTTGGGGTTTCTGGCTAACCTGACCTAACAGGATTCTTACCAACGAGAGGCCAGAGTGATCAGACACCACCTGAGGGATGGTGGAGGAGGAGGAGGAGCCTGAGCAGATCTCGATGGTGATCAGACATACGGGTGGGGGTTCTGGTTAAACCGACTTAGCAAGATTCTTTCTAAAACTGGATTTTACAAGGAAGTGCACAGACAGGCCTACCAGAAGGTTCAGGAGCCTGACTAAAGTTTGGTCAAAGCAAGAAATCTTTGCCAGGGCTGAGACCAGGGTAAGAGTTCTGCGTACAGACAGGGATTGTGTGGTTGGATCCGAAGCCAATGCCAGAGAAGGGAGACACTGAACTTGTTCCTCAGCTTGTCCAGGTGTGGAACCGAGGGGAAGAGGGAGAGGAGAGGCGTAAGCTGTCAGCACACATCCAAAAGTGTGGAGAGCAAACATGCGTACAAAAATATGCATTCACAATGGCTTGTTTTTATAGAAAGAAACACCAACAGCAACCTCAAGAATGATCAAAACTATGTACTGGGGGTGGCTGGAGTAACAGCGCTGGAGGGGACCCAGAAATGTTGGTAGTGACTCCTCTGAAGTTAGACTTTTCTATTTTACAGATTTATCTAATATAAACAGAAATTTACACATACCATGTTTTCCCATTTCACAGTCTTTCTTTAATTTTAACTTCTGTACATAGGAAACCATTCTAAGATTTAATTCCTTTAGCACACTAACGGTTACAAAACAGTAACCATATGAAATGACATTTTCATATTTCTCGCTAACTACAAGGACAAGCTGCATCCTAGTTTGTCTTCCACTGTGTCTCACACAGGCAGGATTTTCAGGAATCAGTGGCATATTATAATGCAATAGGCGTTTGGGTTTAGCTCCTTAAACATAGTAGGATTAGTTTGATTAGTTTTCTCCACATCAATTAAAATAGAAATTCCATTACTTTAGCTTTTTAAATCTCAATGTACTCTAGGGACATGCACACGCAAACAATGATGTAAAAACGAAAAACGCACCTGAAAACTTCAACACATTCGTTTCACACCTTAAGATTCTCTTGCATAAAAAGAACAAAAATTCTCTTTAGTTCCACAATTTTCTTGCCTTATTGACATTATATCTCTCCATCAATTCACATTTTTCAGCCCAAGAAACTCAAAATGTTATTTCTCATACAGGAAATAAAATTACAAAGAGCTAGGGGAAACCAGAAACATAGGGCTGCACTGTTCAATCCATACAGGAATCCAAAGCAAAGAAACACAAATATTGGGATCAGCACAGATAAGCAGCCTGCTTCCCACAGGACAGAAGGAAAGCCACATGCAGAAAGTTAAACACATTCTAAAATCTCCTGGTGGAGACAGAAGCCCTGGAGTGGGTCAGTTCATGGTGCAGGAGGGTGGGGACACATGAGCAGCCACAGGAATGCACTCTGGGAGCTCACACACCCTCCTCTGCCTGGGGAGGAAGAGAAGGGCTCCCTCTCTCAGCTTCCACTCTCACAAGTGAGGAGACTCTCGACAGGATGCAGTTTAAGGTTGTGACTCAAATGAACCCTAAATTCATAAACCCTAATCCAGACACAGAACTCCTGACATTCACAGACTTTCTCAATGTGCACAAATTACCCTATGCAGGCACCTACTCTGTGGGTGCAAAACTCCACCCTGTGTGTAGACATAGGCCCAAGGAGAGCACAGGGACAACCTCAGGAAGGGCAGCAACTCCCTCCCCCTGTGCAGGTGCCTTCCCAGCTTTCCAGGGCTCTGCAGCTTCTCTCAGCAGAAAGACTCCTTCTGTGGTGGATATGAGCAGAGAGGACATGCAGCAAGAAGGTGTGGCCCTCAAGTACTTCCCTGCGCAGGCTCAAGGGGGGCTTAGCTTAGAGACCCCAGGCCTCTGCTCCCAGTCACGTTGCTTTCGGCTACAGTGATCTTGTAAATGGCACAACCCAGTGCTTGAAGAATCCAGCAAATTCACACAAACCTACACTTTAATGGAAAGGAGAGAAGAAAGTTGTAAAGCATTTTTCTAGTTCAACAAGAAAAGCCACATGTATTTATTACTTTCAGAAAATAATGTTAATTAACTGTTGTTTCCATGGCGAGACACTGTTTTATAAACAATTAAATCATACTTAACACTTGCTGATCAAGTGTAAGCCCTGGAATTCCAGTTGAAAACACTGTATCCCAAAGAAAAGAACAGAACTAACAATATGACTACACACGCTCAGGGGAGGCAGAAAGGGAAACAAGAATTTTTAACACATTCAATGTAATAGTAGAATCTTTTATTTTTTCTGAAATTTACCTATTTCTTGCCTCTTTGGAAATATTTTGTACTGCTTTTCAAGCCCACTGATTACATAAACTTTAACTTTTGAAAACCTGAGGCTCAACTAAGTGAGTAAATCTTTTCAAGGTGACAAACCCAGGGAGGGGCAGTGCTGACAGGCCAGAACACCCAAGAAAGTTTGCACAGAGGAACCTCCACTCCAAGACCTTCCCGTAGGATGTCTGTGCCAGGAGAGAGCCTGGGAGGGGCACAGGGACTTCATATGACAGATTCCAGGTGGCCATTCTCTGCTCTCCTCTCGTGGAAAAGAGCCACAGACAAAATATAAATCTCACAGTCAACTCAGCCAAAAGCAAACTCCCAACAGCTCCCCACCAAGCAGGACAGCCCCCAGCCTCCCCAGCTGAGTTTCTTATTTCTTAGCTCAGGCCATAAACTCAGCACTGACTTCAACTCCCCCCTCCCCAGCCCTCACCATTTCCCATCTGTACACAGTACTACTGTCTCGATCTCCAAACACACCCAGAATTCAACCTCCTCTCTCCACCCTGACCTAAGCCTCCAAGGCCTCTTGCCTGGCTTCTTGGAACAGCCTCCTAACTGATCTCCTTGCCTCTGCCCTGGCCCCTCTGTAGTATATTCTCAACAGAACAGCCAGATCGAGTCTGCTAACCTTTTGTCCAGCCATGTTACTCCTTCTCTCAAAACCTTCCAAATGGTCACCATCTCATTCAGAATAAACGCCCAAGTCCTCACTATGACCAACAAGGCCCCATGATTGGGCCCAAGCCACCACTCTGCCTTCAGCTCCTGCTGCCCTCACCGGCTGTGCCCTGGCCACACTGGCCTCCTTACTGCTTCCAGAGCAGGCCACTTGCCTTTCCTCCTACACTGCTTTTGGGCCTTGTTCAAAACCTACCTCTGCAGTGAGACGTTTCCTGGCCCTCCTGGCTACAACACCATCTCCCTCCAGCCTGGCACACAGCACTCTCCCACAGGAGTCACACCATTGGTGTCACATCTAGAACATCACCCAGGGCACGCTTTTTGTGTTTTGTTCACTTCTCTGGCCCCAGGGTCTAGAACAATGCGTGACACAAACCTTGCACTCAATAAGAAATGTAGCTTAACGAGTGGATGACTGTAAAAACAACAAGGAACTGCCTAACACTTGGGCAAGGAAGGCCAAATCTGTAAGAACACCAGGGGCCAGGGGAGGCTGGTCCATTTATCAGCCCTAAAAGGACGCACAGCATCATGCTAGAAAGAAAACTCCCCACCATATCCTACAAATACCATACATCTTTTTAGCAGCATCAACAGAGCCCTTCAAATGTAAACACCTTTTCTACTTTGAAGCAGCCTTCAGTGTCCCATTACCGCTCATCACATGCCTACCGCTAACTTTAACATGATAACTTTCAGATCTAAGGTAATATGACTGACATTAAACTGTGATTTCTACCTTACCCAAGTCTCTCTTGGGAATGATTGTAGGTATGCAAGCAGTAATAACCTGAGAACAGATGGAGAAGTAAATAATTCTATTCCTTCCCCCACCATGTGCCCCAGCAAACAGTACAACACAGTCTGATTCTTTGTCTTTTTTAAACAAACTTCACCAGAAATACATCTGCTGAACATGCTCCTTTGGAATTCAGGGCTACTGTTTCCTTCAGACACCTAACGCATTTAAGTGTCCAGATGCCACAAACCATTGAAATATTGCTCACATGTCTACCGTACAGTTCCCAAACTGAGATTTCAGTAAACTTACGTTGCAGCTGCCAGGAAAAGAAAAAGGAAGCAAAAACAATGCCATCTGCGATGACAAGTGGAATTAAACCAAATGAAAGTTTTCCTTTACAGATGCAGGGATACTTGAAAGCAAATCACTCCTTACAAGGAGTGAGGGAACTAAAATTGCTGTGGGAAGAAAAAGAGAGCCTGTGTACAAATGCTTTCAAGGCAACTTGCAAAATTCCAAATTATCTTGCCAGCAAAGATTAATGCACTGTCTCCTCTGGAGCAGAAGTGTGCTGGTGATGGTGGCCAGGGCAGGCCACCCCAAGATGCACCACTCTGGTATGTGGATTATTTTGAGCTGAAGACAATAAAGAGTCAGGAGACTCAGGAAGAACATTTGCTTTTCCCCTCCAAAACTGCCTAAAGAATTTAACATAGAAGACCTGTTTCAGGAAGGAGCCAATATCATATGATGGCTGTAATATGATGTAAAATAGATGTTACAATAGGATTGGCACCAACAAGCCCATTTTATCAAAATTTCTGCCTCTTCCTGGTCACATTCTCTATAGCTTGCCCTCAAAAGAGTTGTCAGACAAACATTTGTATTTCTATTTCCATGTGAATTGTCTTCTTCCCTGTAAAATCCCAAACCACTACCCCTCCAACACCTTCCACGCCTTTAGCTACAGTACAATACTTAAGCAAGCAGCTTAGACAGAATGACGAGCTGCTCATTTCCGAGTTTCTCACATGTATACATGTTATTAAACTTGGTATTATTTTCTCCTGCTAACCTGTCTTTTAATCATTTGGGCAGCCATAAGATCCTTAAGGGAAAGAGCAGAGGAGGATTCTCCCTCCTGCCCAACACTAGCATTGACCAAAGCACCAATACCCCACCCCTGCTCCCCCAACACATTGTATTAGGACCCCAAGAAGTTAAGGCCCAACGAGATGGATTGTTTCTCTTTCTCATCACAGAAAAAGAAGTTGGAAGGACCTATCAGTCAACAAAAACATGCATGTGTTGTGAGCATTGGAATATGTCCCTCCCCTCCAGCCTACATCATAACTACAGAGGAGTTAGAGAGCTTCCACTTCTTAAGTCCTAGTGGGGAAGGAAAAAGCCTCCCAAGAACCATTGCCCCAGACCCACCCAGTGCCCCCCCTCCCCTCCCTGACTCCCTGCTGCCCTTCCCGCCCCAGCAGCCATGGGCTTGTCAGGCCAGCGCTGGAGCACCAAGGCTGGATGGAAAGTGCGTCCAGACCCACAGGGACCTGGTTGTCAGATGCACCCGTCTCACTATGGGAGCTGTCCCCGCCTGCTCTGCCTGAGGAGCCACTCCCCACAATGGCCCTGCCCCAAACTGCTCCAGCCAGTCCCAGCTGCTAAGAGCCCAGGCGAGCACAGTCTTCCATACCGACCGGTGCAGGTGCACTTACCCGTGTCCCTCTCCCCGCTGCCCAGGAGAATGAGGACAATGTGATGCTCAGCCGCTGAGGCCAATCCAGGTGAGCAACGTGGGTGCGGCCAGAAGTGCGGGTGGAAGTGCATCAGTCGCCATCTTGGCGTCCGGCGGGGCCCCTCTCGGAAGGCCGGCCACATTCTCCCACCTCCTCGGTCTGTGTCATTTGCTATGAATACCGCAGCAGTGACCCATCAGGGCAGCGGAACAGACGCGTTTTGGCAGCGTGACCCCAGGGTGGGTGCATCAGGCAGCAGTTTGCCTAGGCCCACAGACGTGGCCATCTTGCTTTACGGAGGACAGATGGGCACACGCCGCCATCTTGCCATCCTTTGGGGTCTGGGGACCAGCTTCCACTTGCTGCACAGTGTCGCTTTGAGCCCTACTCTTGTGGCAGTCCCACTGTGGGACAGAGAGGAGGGGGATGGAGCCTGGCAGCATGACAGCCTGAGGCCCGGGATGGTGATCACTGCACTGCCACGAACTGATCCCACCACTGGGCAACGAGGAGAAACAGCCATCTCCTTCCACAGGTAACCAGCTGCTGAGGCCCAGTCAGCCCCCCTGGTGTTCCAGCCCAAGGCAGGCAGCACTCTGTGCTTGGGGCCTTGGGGCCGGTCCAGCGGGTGAGTGAGCACCAGGCGCTATGTGGCCTTGGTCTGTGCCACTGTCTCTGTTCCAGGCACCTCGGGCCACCACGGCCATCCCATGGCTACTGGCGTCCACCTTATGGCCTCCACCACACTGTCACCCCCACCCCCTGGCCACTCTGCTCTCCACTGATTCAGGCTGGGGCCAACAATGTCAAGAAACAGGGTATTCTGGAAACACTCTTTCTTAAGTCACTATCTTCTTGCATTTGCCGTGACTTTTCTGCTCTTTTGATGGCAGGGAGCCTGCCTTGATCTCTGCGATCAGGAATGTGGCTGAGCAGATGCAGCTTCTACCTCCAAATGGACACGCCTCTCAGATGCTCTGTTGCTAGAAGGGTCCTGGCAGTGCAGGGAAAGGTGGCTCTGCACTGGAGGTGAGTCCTGGAGAGGCGTCTGACGCTGCAGACTCTGCATGTGACAGCATCCTGGGTGGAGGAGGTTGTGGCCCACTCCTCACTGGGAGGCTTACCCTGGGGACTCAGGGAAGGGGCTCCTCTCTTCACTTCTTCCTTGGGCTCCCGCAGCGGGATGAGAGGTTTGCCTTCCCCTTGGCCTGGCTCCCTTCATGAGGGCTTCTGGAATTCAGCCAGTTGAGTGAGTCCTTTCCTGCGGGCTCTGCAATGGAGGTCTCAGAACAGTGCACTGAAGATATTCTACTTTGAAAACCTCCTGGCAGATCCTTTTGTTTCATGTTGCAGGTTGTTATTGAATTTTGAAAGACCTGAATGCCACTTGTTGTCTTTAGTCTTATTCAAAGTTAACAGTGGTTTTTTTAAGTCGGAAGTTGTTACAATCTATCCAAAGAACTAGTAATGTGAACTTGTTTCAGAGGTCCGACAACATGCTTTCTTGATAGTTTCCTTCAGAGTCTGTGTCCCAAAAGATTTGTTACTGTTTTTGAGAATGAGGCAAAACACTGCAGAGAAGGTTGCTCTTGGCATGTGTCATTGTTTAACGCGGTCTGGGGGCAAAAGAGGTGGGGGTCCTTTGGTAACTCATCACAAAGCATTGAGAAAGTTTAGAAGGTCAGGTTGTTTGGAACTCCCTGAGGACCTAGTATCCACCTGGTCTGGTCCACAACGGCCTCATGGGGGTTAGATGAACTCAGGAGGAGAAGAAAGCCTCGAGAGAGACCCCCTACGTCCCCATGTGCATAGTTTTCTCTAAATAGAGATTTTACCTTAATGAGGAGAAAAGATTATGAAGTGTCTTGGTCAGTACATTTCAGGGGCTGGTTGCTTGGTACAGGGAGCAGCTTTCCTCCTGGTAGTGGAAGGACAAGAGGAACAACGAGACACAGCTCTTGGGGCTGACCTCCTCTTGGCGGCAGTCCCGCATCCTCAGCTGCTTGAGTAGAGCTGGGGCCAGGCGCCCTGCTGAGTGCCTGGGAGGCTCTGCTGGCCGACACCTGGCCTGGCTTTGAAATAGGGGGACCAACCCTCCCCGTTTTAGTACCCAAAATCCTGCATCCCAGGGACAGCAGGAGGGTTGGACAACCATGAGCTTCTAGGAACTATTTCTGAGGCTTCCTGAAGCCTTTCCTGTTGTCTTGGTGTCATCCTGTGCTCTCTGCCCGAGCATCTGTGGCCCTACAGGGCACTTACCACAGCCTGGGAGGAGGTCTTCACCTTCCTTCCTTCTCTGCCCTACAGATGGTCAGCTCCTTAAGGTAGACAGTGGGTCTTTTATCTTTCTATTCCAGTAATAACTTGCAAGCAGAGGTGTTCCTTACATCTTTCCTAAAGGTTTAAATGGGCAAAGTTCCTAAGTGTGGGTGTTCCCAAAAACACTTGTTTTGCTTTTATAGTTGATTATTTTAGGGGGAGACATTTAATTCTTTCTTTTTAATTACTTTTTCATGTATCCATGCAGGCTCCACATAAAGGGCTCAAAACTTCTGGTCCAGTGGCTAAAAGCTGTTCACAGGGATGACTGGAACCTACTAAGCATTCTTTCATCTGTAGTGAACATTTTACCAAAAAAAACTCTTGGGCAGGCTGGAGGATCAGTACTACGTGCTCAAGCCCACGGCCTTGCCCTCCAACTTCCACTTGACTGAGAAGGAGGAGCTGAAGGCCGTGGCCACCCAGGAGAAATGACACCAAGATAGCCGCCGGGGGCCTGAGGAACATGCGAGTGAAGCAGAGGGGAAAGGAGCTTCAGGTTCATCCTCATCCTTGAGGGAAAACCTGAGGGCCCAGCCAGGGTCCCGCAAGTTGAAGAGAGCCCTTCTGCAGGGCGAACCCGCACCCAGTGCCACCCAGGAAGCCACCAGTCAGGCGCGGGCACAGAGTCTCTGGAAGGAACTCCAGGAGACAGTGTGGCCTCCACAGTGTGTGGCAGCCTGGGAGATGCAAACACTTCTGCTGTGGATGCTGGCGATGAGACCCCCTCTGCCCAGCCAGGGCCGGCTGGGTAAGAGTGGCATTTCCGTGGGTGACTTTATCCCTCAGGATCTGAGGCATGTACATTTATTGGCTGGCTTCCTTCTTACAGTTTCTCCTCAGCACACAATCAAGAGAGGCCATCTGTCCCTTGAGAGGCTGTTGACCGAAAGAGGCTGAAGAGAGATGTGGAGCCCAGCTACAGCGGGACCAGCCCTGGGCCTGGTGAGAGCTTGGCCCAGAGCCCCCACATTCATCATTCACAATGATGCCTCAGAAACCCTCCCAGAGCCCCTTCACCCTCCAACAGATGTCACCCCCGAGCCAGCCGCAGAAGATGTGCAGGGCAAACACAGCGACACCGGCCCCACGTCCCTCAGCGGGGTCATCCTGTCAGCACTGGGGGCCCAAGAACTCCTCGACTCGCTGTCTCCTACTACTTCTGCTCCCGGGGGAACCGGAGCACGGGTGCCGCCTGCGGGAGCAGGTGGAGAAGGACAGCGAGCTGAAGAGGTGCAGCTGCCGACAGCCAGGTGCACACGCTGCAGGAGGAGATGGACGAGCTGAATGAAGGGGGCTCCCTAACTGAGGAGCATGCTGCCCCCCACTGAGGTCAGTCCCGGTGCTCGGGGCTCCCCCACTGCCTGCTCCTCATGAGGGGTTTCCTGCTCCGCAGCAGACGGCCCCTGAGCACTTCTGTGTGCAGCATGCCTGCTGCTGTCTTGGGAGAAGGCTCTGCTGGTAGCCGCCCCTCGCAGACAGGGAGCCCAGGCTGCAGAGCTCACCCTGCTCGCTCTAGGGCGCTCGAGAGGCAGCATTAGTTGTCAGGGTTCAGCAGGTGGGGAAGGAGGCATTGCAGGTCAGCTGAGAAAGCCACACCTACCCAATGAATTGTACCTGGATCGTTGGTTTACCACTTGAACAGGAGAAAATCAGCTTCTATTGCATCCCTCACACAAATGTAAATTCCAATGAGTTAGGATCTAAATGTGAAATAAAATTGACATAGTAAACTATTAGAAAAGTTATAGGAGACTCTTAAAGTCATGGGGAGGTTCTTTCCATTTGTGTTTTAATGAATATCCTTGAACTGAAGTCATTTTGAACATTTTAATAATTTCTTTAAAATTTGAAACATCTTTTTGAGTAGAATACATTCTCTTTTGTAAAATTTAAAACACCAGAGAAATATATAAGCTAAGAAGTGGTAAAAACTCCTATTTCTCACCTACCTCCCAACTTTTATTCCTTGTTGGTAGTAAAATTTGGTGTGTAATCTCCTCGACTGTTCCCTGTGCTTTACATACATATTTCTCCACCTGTACAAATTGGTTGGATATATTTTTGGTGTGTTTCTTGGCTATGTTTCTGATTTTCCTGCTCTCTTACAGTTTAGTAGTTGTAAACATTGGTTTCTCGATATTGCTTACATATTGAGCGTACCACCTTTTGCCTGTTAGACATCCATGGAAAACATTTTCCTACCACATTGTTCATTCAATCTGGATCAGTGCTTGTCTTCCCAGATGCCAGTAACACTTCAGGGGGGAAACGGGTCTATGTGACAGGCTATTCAGGATCTCCGGGACCCCCAGGGCAACAACCAGTAGGACAACCCAAAACAAGAAACAAAACCCATCCCTCGTGTTTCCAGATGTATCCTAGGGAAAGGACAGCTCCAGTTGAGGACCACTGATGTCCTGGTCAGAGTTATCCACTATGTTCTCCTATCACGTTAAAGCTGTTTCTGTAGTTTCTCGTATCTGATGGTACAATCTGGTGCCTTTGTCTGTTCCTCTTGGTGCCTTTGTCTGTTCTTCTTGGTCAGACTGCCCAAGGTTTCTCACTGTTACAGGTCTTTCCAGACAACCAGCCCTTGACTCCATTGCTCAGGTCTATGTTTTTGTTCCTGCCTGGTGAATTCTCACTTCATTCTGCTGTCATTGGTTTTATTGTGGTGTTGTTCTTGCTCTTGGAGGGAAGGGCTCAGCTTCTTCGTTTACAGGTGATATTCCCTGATACCTGCAGTGGAGGCTGTGTCCCTTCCTCTGTCCCCTTGTCCCCACACCATGGATTTGTCTCATGCTCCTCTCATTGCTGTTCATTTCTAAAGAGTTTCTCCTGTCTGTCTGGACTCCCTCTTTAACCTGAGAGATTTAGAAGAGTGTGGACAGATTTTCAAGTGGATAGGTTGGGGGAGGGGAGCCAATATTTTGTGATTACTTTTTACTTTTATTGCTTTAAATTCCAGTAATATGGCCACTTATAGATTTCTGCTTTTTGGACTCTTTAGAGATTTCATTGTGGCTTAGCACACAGTCCATTGTGGTGACTGTTTCATTGTGGTTTGAGGAGAATGTTCACTCTCCACTAGCTGCTTACGTTGTTGTCCCTGGGGCTGAGGCTAGATCTAGCTTTTGTGTGTTCGTCAGCAGATCTGTTTCCTAACTTACTGTATCACTTGACCTGTGGCTTTTTAAGAGAGGTAAGGTAGGTTTCCCTGTGGAAAGGGAAGGCATCTCCCTTGGGGTGCCTGTGTCTTCTTGTTTGTCCAGTTTTGCTTTATGCTTCAAGACCATATTGTTAGGTGCATAAGTGTTCCTGACAGTTATCAACACAGAGAACCCCTTTTTGTCCCATTTAAAGTCTTATTTCTTTATCTCCTCATTTTCAACCATATTATATCCCTTTATTTTATAACAATATTTTAACTCAACTCGAGAGCCTTCATGTTTTTCTAGAGCAATTTGATCCATTTACAATTGTGATTATTGATAAATTGGAATGTGAGTCTACCATTTAATTTAATTTTTAATTTGTTAGGTTTTCTCATGATTTTTCTCTTCTTTTAGTGGGTGTCTTTCAGTTTCTAGGAACAACCATTTCTGCCTCTCTTTTTGTAAATGCTTAGAGTTGATCAGTTCCTGTGTTCTACACTCCCAACTCATCACCTTCTGGTCCCCAACTTGAGAATATCTGATCTTAGTTTTGTGTTCTTATTTTCCCCATCAAGCAACCATGATTGGATGTAAGTATAAGTTTTATTGGTTACTTTGTACACAACAATTTATTGTATCCAAATTTTTCCTCCTTTTGGAAAGATTTGATGTTATTTTGAAACTCATATGACAGTAAAATTTTGAGATGAATCGAGTCTGAGATACTCCTTAGGTGCTGATGCTGGGGACCTAGCACCTAAACTCTTAAAGTTGCATCAGTGTGTCAGCAGAGTCGGGATGAGGTCAGAGATGTTTAAAACCGTGGAATTGAATGAGGTTTCCTGGAGACACTGTAGCTGTAGAAGGGACCAGGGCCCAGCCTAGGAGCAGGCAGTGTTTGCAGAGGTGCGGCTGAAGAGGGTCCAGGAAAGGGAACTGAAATGGTGGGGCATGAAGTTTCAGGAACCATGAGGGGAAAGGGTATTGCAGAAAGGAGGGGTGCTCAGCTGGGTAGGATACAGCTCTGATCAGAATGGAGAAAAGATGGCTGGACTCGGCCACATGGGATCACTGGTGACCTCAGTCTCCTTGAGAGGGTGGGAATGAAGCTGGGTCTAGAGTGAGTGAAGGGGGTCCATGGGAGGGCAGTATGTATAAGGCACTTTATTTAAGAGGTTTAGCCATGAAGGGGAGTTGGGAAAGTGGACAGTAGCCAAAAGGGAGCCTGGGTCCAAGGGAGAGTTTTGTTTGTAAGGCGGAGATGAGCTAGCAGGTGTCTGTGCTGCAGGTAAGACCAGATGGAGAGGAAGAGTGTGCTGGGCCCTGAGGAGGTGCCGGGCTGGGCTCCTGTTATGAGCGGTTTGGGGATTCGATTGGAGACGTAAAAGAAACTTTCCACTCCAAACAAATGGGTTGAAGGTATATTGTATTATAGAGAGGATGGTAAAGGTGATAGTCCACAAACAGATCTGAATAGGTCAAATAATAAGAGGGAAAAAACACCAGCTCGACTGGAAAGGGAAAACATCCACATCAGCTGAGATAGCGGCACATTTGAATAGGTCATATAATAAGAGGGAAAAACATCAGTTCTATCCGATAGGGAAACACCAGATCGACTGAAGGGAAATGACACAAATCAACCAGAAAGAGAAATGCCAGGTTAACTGAAAAGAGAACACATCAGATCAATTATTTCACAATAAATCAATTACTCACAACATCCACGCCCCACTGCCGGAAGAGTCCTGTCAATTGATACGGCTGGGCGGGAATCACATGTCCTGGGCAAGGCGTCCCTTCCACAGGTGGAACTCTCACCGGGTCTCAGTCTCCAGCAATTTATATAAGCAGTTACAGAGTTTACAGAGAAAGCATTCAGTGTTCCCATGCACAAATGGTTATCAGTGGCGTACATTCACTGAGCCCCACACTCTGGCTATCGTCCCAGCCCAGTAGTTGTGTACGTGCATTGTTTACCCTGTTTATCCTCCCAGCCCAGCTCAGACGGCCAGTCTGCCCCAGGCTGCAGTGCCCGAAGGGCCTTGAGTTTTTTACACATTGCAACTATCTCCATGGGAGAAGGGCCGGTTCCCACCATGCAGAAAGCAGCTTTTATATTTCTTTTTGTACTGGTGGCTGTAGGTCAATGGAGCGGCCAAACATGGCTGTACTCATGTCAAGACAGCTCCGCTGCCTGGCGCCGTGCAGAGAGCAAGAGGACAGATGTGCTTGTGGAAAGGGCGCCCTGTGCCTCTGCTCCTGTATTCCTGGAGCGTGAGGTGGGCAGTGGCTGGGAGTGGAGGGGCGATGCAGAGGGTGTTAGGTTAACGGCAGGGGGAGGAGGGAGAGGGAGAGAGGACACCCTGGCTTGGTCTTCATGGCTCACACGGAGCTCCCCACTGGGATCTCCGATCACCAGCTGTTGACTCTCTTTGATGTTTTCATCAAAATGTCGGCTCTCTTGATGGTTCCCAAGGCTATTATGAATTTGTTCATCAATGAAGGAAACTTTGGGTCATGTTTAAGGGATTCTATGTCAAAGGGGCTCTACATGTGTTTATTCAGTCCATCATCTTTACCCAATCTCTTTGTTTTTGGACAGATTCCATACAACAGAGCAGCCGGGCCAGTGGCCTGCAAGTTCCACGGTTTGGGAGATTTGCCCTCCAGAAAGCCGGTGCTGATTGACATTCTCACAGGACGTGGTGCTCTGTCCCAGAGCCCGCTCTAATTCTGGGTGTCATGACATTGCAAATCCTGGGGCAGTTCTGTCAGGGCCGATCGTTGGCATTTCTGTGATCAGTGAGGGCAAACATTTTTCTGTGATCATTATCTGTCACTTCCCTGACTGTGTTGTTGCCTGCCTTGCTCACTGAGTTCTGAACCTTCCTGGTGGAACCAGGACGTTCACTCTTTATCCAGTGTGATTGCACGTTCCCTCAGTGTGCCCCTTGAGTACTTGCTTCAAAAATATCTGTTTTCTTCACATTCTTTGATTCCTTCTATATATAATCTAGATTTAATCTGGAGCTTTAAAAATGTTTTATTGTGGAAAACCTTGAACATACACAAATTAAACAGAGAAGTGCGATAGCCCCCCATGTCTCTATTACCCAACTTCAACATTTATTAATATTCTGATATTCCTGTTTCGTCCATATTTCTACCCACTCCCTACCTTCCATTGATTATTTTTTAATTAATAGATTTTTTTTAGGAATGTTTTAGATGAACAGAGAAATTCAGCAGAGAGAGCAGAACATTTCTCCCTCTTCCCCCACAGTTTCCCCTACGGTTAACATCTTGCGTGACCACCTGTGTTAGTGCAGTTCATTCCTTACAAGTGAGGAGCTGATGCTGCTACAGCGTTCGTAAGCAAGTCCGTAGTTTACATTAAGGTTCATTGTCTTGCTGTCATGTACTTGGATTTTGACAAATGCGTAATCTCATGTATCCACCACAAGAGTATCCTACGGAAGAGTTGGGTTGCCCTAAAATCCCTGTGCTTTACCTCTTCATCCCTTGCCCCCCAACTCCTGGCAACACTGATCTTTATATTTAAGTCCACTATGTCTTTTTGTGACTTGATAGCTCATTTCTTTTTTTTTCTTTTTGTATATTGAGTCAAAATATACATAACAAAAAATGTTTCATCTTAACCATTTCTAAGTGTACACTTCAATGACGTTAAATACATTTCCACAGTTGTACAGTCATCACCATCATTCATCCCTATAACTCTTATAAATCTGAAACTCTATACCTATTAAACAATAACCCTCCCTTCTCCCCTCCCCCCAGCCCTTGGCAGCCACCATTCTACTTACTCTCTCTATGATTTGACTACTCTCAGTTCATACAGCATTCGTCTTTTTGTGACTGGCTTATTTCAGTTAGCATAATATCTCCAAGGTTAATCCATGTATAGCGTATTGGAGAATTTGCTTCATTTTTAAGGCTGAATAATATTCCATTGTATGGATATACTACATTTTGTGTATCCACTCATGTGTCAATAAACACTTGGGTTGCTCCCACGTTTTATCTGTTGTAAATCATACCGCTATGAACATGGATGTACAAATATCTCTTCAAGGCTCTGTTTTCAGATCTTTTGGGTGTATATGCAGAAGAGGAATTGCTGGATCACACGATAATTCTATGTTCAATTTTTTGGAGGAACATCAATACTGTTTTCCATAGCAGCTGCACCATTTTACATCCCTATCAACAGTGTACAAGTGTTCCCATTTCACTGCATCTTGGCCAACACTTGCTGTTTTCTGTCTTTTCAATAGCACTCTTCGTAGTGGGTGTGAGGTGGTGTCTCATTGTGGTTTTGATGTGCATTTCCCTAATGATTAGTGGTGTTGAGCATCTTTTCATGTGCTTATATGCCATTTCTAAGTCCTCTTTCGCAAAGGAGTCTTCAAGTCCATGCCCATTTTTGAATTGGCTTGTTTTTAGTTGTTTAATTTAGGACTTGTCTGTATATTCTGGATACCAGTCTCTTGTCAGAAATATGATTTGCGAATATTTTGTCCCATTCTGTGAGTGCCTCTTGATGTACCAACTTATAAAATTTTCATGGAGTCCAATTTTTCCATTGTTTTTCTTTTGTTACCTGTGCCTTTGGTGTCATATCCAAGAAATCATTGCCAAGGCTGGTGTCATGAAGATTTAATCTTGTGTTTTCTTCTAAGAGTTTTCTTGTTTGAGGTCTTACATTTATGTCCTTGATTCATTTTGAGTTAATTTTTGTATATAGTGTTGGATGGGGTGCAGTTTCAAGCTTTTGCATAGGGATATCCAGTTTTCCCAGCACCATTTGTTGAAAAGAAACCTTTCTCCATTCCATGGTCTTGACACTCCTGTCAAAAATCACTTGACCATATATTTGAGGGTTTGTTTCTGGGCTCGCTATTCTATACCATTGGTCTCTATGTCTGTCTTTATGACAATACCATACTATTGATTACCGTAGCTTTGTAGTAAGTTTTGAAATCAAGAAGTGTGAGTCCTCCAGTTTTTTCTTCTTTTGCAAGATTGTTTTGGCTATTCTGAGTCCCTTGAGATTCCATGTGAATTTTAGGACGGGTTTTTCTATTTCTGCAAAAAACATCATTAAGATTTGGCTAGGGAATACATTGAATCTGTAGATTGCTTTGGGTAATACTGACACTTTAACAATAGTAAGCCTTCCAATCCATGAACATGGGATGTGTGTCCATTATGAATGTCTTCTTTACTTTCTTTCTGAAATGTTTTGTAGATTTTATGGTGTAAGCCTTTCACCTCCTTGGTTAAGTTAATTTCTAAGCATGTTATTCTTTCTGATACTATTATAAATGAATTGTTTTTGTAATTTCCTTTCCAGAGAGCTCATGGTTCGTGTCTAGAAATGCTGCTGATTTTTGTGTGTTGACTTTGTATCCTGCTCCTTTTCTGAATTCATTTGTTAGATCAAACGGCTTTTTTGTGGAGTCTTTTGGATTTTCTACATGCGAGATGATATCATCTTCAAACAGAGACCATTTTACTTATTTCTTTCCAATTTAGATGCCTTTTATTTATTTATTTTTATTGCCTCATGGGTCTGGCTTGAACTTTCAATACTGTGTTGAATAGAAGTGGTGAAAGTGGGCATCCTTGCCTTGTTCCTGATCTTAGAGGAAAAGCTTTCAGTCTTCCATCATTGAGTATTATGTTTGCTGTGTGTTTTTCATATATGGATTTTTTTATGTTGAGGCACTCTCCTTCTATTCCTAGTTTGTTGAGTTTTTTATCATGAAAGGGCGTTGAATTTTGTCAAATGGTTTTCTGCATCAATTGAGTTGGTCATTTTTTCCCCTTCATTTTCTGGATGTGGCTTATTACATTGATCAATTTTTGTATATTGAACTCCCCTTGTATACCAGGAATAAATTTCACTTGGTGGTAGTGTATAATTCTTTTAACATGCTGTTGAATTCAGTTTGCTAGTATTTTGTTGAGGATTTTTACATCTATGTTCATCAGGGATAATGGTCTGTAATTTTATTTTCTTTTAGTGTCCTTGTCTAGTGTTGGTATCAGGGTAATGCTGGCCTCGTAAAGTGAGCTTGGAAGTGTTCCCTCTTTTTCAATATTTGACAGAGTGTAAGAAGTCTTGTTTTTAATACTTATTTATATGTTTGGTAGAATTCACCAGTGCAGTCATCTGGTCCTGGGTTTTACTTTGTTGAGAGATTTTTTTTTAGATTTCTTTAAATATTGGTGACATATAACATAGGTAAGTTTTAGGTGTTCAAGATGATGATTTGTGAAAGGATTACCACAATACGGTGAGTTAACACCTCCATTCCCTCACATAATTAACTTGGTTTTTCTAGTGATCACTTTCAAGATCTACTCTCTTAACAACTTTCAAGTCTATAAGAATATAGTATTGTTAATTATGGTCACCATGCTGTACATTAGATCCCCAAAACTTGTTCATTTTACAGCTAGAAATTTGTGCACTTTGACTCACATCTCCCCATTTCCCCCAACCCCGCGACCCTGGGAAACCCATTGTTGTCTCTATTCCTTTGAGTTGGGCTTTTTTAGATTTCACATATGAGTGAGAATATATAGTATTTGTCTTTCTCCGTCTGACTTATATCACTTAGTGCAATGCCTCAAGGTCCATCCATGTTGTCGCAAAATGCAGGATTTCATTCTCCTGCATGGCTGAATAATGTTCCATTATATATTACATGTCTACATATATCTCACATTTTCTTTATCTATTTATCCATTGATGGACACCTGGATTGTGTCCATGTTCTCTGTGAATAATGTTGAAATGAACATGGGGGTGCAGATATCTCTTCAGAATAGTGATTTCAATTCCTTTGGGTATACAGCCAGAAGTGGAATTGCTCATTTATATATATTTCCATTTTTATTTTTCTGAGAAAATTCCATATTTTTTCCATAGTGACTGTAGCAATTTACATTCATACCATCAGTGCACAGGGTTCTCTCTTCTATACAGCCTCGCCAACACTTGTTGTCTGTTGTCTCTTTGAGAATAATCATTCTAGCAGGTGTGAGGTGATATCTCATTGTAGTTTTGATTTCATTTCCCTGATGGTGAGTGATTACGAGCATCTTCTCAGGTACCTGTTGACCATTTTTATGTCTTCTTTGGAAAAGTATCTACTCAGGTCCTTTGACCATTTTCATATTGTTTTGTTGGTTTCTTTGCTGTTGAGTTGTAACAGTTTCTTATATACTGTGGATATTAGCCCCTTTAGTTTGCCAATTGTTTCACTTGCTATGCAGAAGCTTTTTAGATTGATGTCATCCCACTTGTTAAGTTTTGCATTTGTTGCTTGCACTTTTGATATTATATCCAAAAAAATCTTTGTCAAAACCAGTTTCATGGGGCTTTTTTCTCTATATTTTCTTCTAGTTGTTTTATATTTGGTGTCTTACATTTAAATCTTTAATTCAATTTGGGATCATTTATAGAGTGGTGTAAAATAGGAGTCCAATTTCAGTTTTCTGCATGTGGTTATCCAGTTTTCCCAGCACCATTTGTTGTAGAAACTATCCATTCCCCATGGAGTCTTCTTAGCTGACTTGTCAACTGTTAGCAAACTGTATGTGTGTGGTTTTATTTCTGGATCCTTGATTCTGTTCCATTGGTCTAGGTGTCTCATTTTATACCTGTATCATACTGTTTTTATTACTATAGATTTGTAATAAATTTTGAAATCAGAAATTGTGATGCTTTCAGCTTTTTCTTTCTCTGGGTTCCTTTGGTTATTGGAGGTCTTTTGTGGATCCACATGAATATTAAGATTATTTGTCCTATTTCTCTGAAAAATGCCATGGGAATTTTAATAGGAATTGCATTGAATCTTGAGATGGCATTGAGTAGCATGAACATTTTCAAAATATTAATTCTTCTGATCCATGATCATAAGATATCTTTTCAATTCTTTGTGTCTTTGAGTTCTTTCATCTGTGTCTTATAGTTGTCAGTTTCTAGATCTTTCACCTTCTTGGTTAAATTTATTCATGAGTATTTTACTGTTTTTGATGGTATTGTAACTAGGATTTTTTCTTTATATCATTTTTAGATAGTTCATTGTTAGTGTAGAGAAAAGCAACCGATGTCTATATATTGATTTTTTCTCCTGCAGCTTGAGTGAATTTGTTTATTAGTCCTAACAGTTTGGGGAGGAGTCTTTAAGTATTTCTCTACATAAAATCATATCTGCAAACAGAGACCACTTTGTTCCTTCATTTCCAATTTAGATGCTTTATATTTCTTTCTCTGGCCAAATGTCTCTGGGTGAGACTTGCAGCAGTATGTTGAAGAGTGGTGTTGAGACTGGGCTCCCTTGTCTTGTTCTTTGTCTTAGCAAGAAAGCTTTCAACCTTTCACTGTTCAATATGATGTTAGCCGTGGGTTTGTCATGTAAACCTTTTATTATGTTGAGGTATGTTCCTTCTGTAACCCTTTCTTGAGAGTTTTTATCATGAAGGTGCGTTGAATTTTGTCAAACTGCTTTTTCTGCATTGAGACATTATTTTAGGATTTTTATCTTTCATTCTATCAATGCGGTGTATCACATTCATTGATTTGCATCATGTTGAACTTGATCATGTTGTTTGACCCTTTTTTTGAGTTTAGATAGTTTTGTTCTAATGTGTCTTGGAGAAGAAAGTTTTAGTTTGAAATTTTAGGGTGACCAATCGGCATCAGGACCTTGGATGTCTACATCTCTCCCCATATTTGGGACGCTGTCAGCTGCTACTTTTTTAAGTCAACTTTCTTTTCCTTTCTCCCTGTCTTCTCCTCTGGTACTTTAATAGTGCTTATCTATTTCTTTTCAAGGTATCCCATAATTCACACTGCCTCTCCCCAATCCTATCCGTTCCTTTTTTTCTTTTTGCTCCTTTGACTGGATGATTTCAAATGACACATCTTCTAGTGCACTAATTATTTCTTGTACATGGTTGAATCTGATTTAGAAGCTCTCTATTGAATTCTTCAGTTCAGTCATTGTGTTCTTCAACTCTAGGATTTCTGTTTGTTTTTCCTTAATGCTTTCTGTTTCTATGTTGAACTTCTCACTTGTTCATGCACTATTTCCTTATTTCATTTAGTAGTCTATCTGTGTTTCCTTAGAGTTTTATGAGTTTCTCAAAGAGCATTGCTCTGCAGTCTTTGTCACATAGTTCCTATAGCTCCATTTCTTTGTCGGTCATTGGAGTTTTATTCTTTTTCTTTGGTGGTGTCATGGATCTTTGATTATTCATGATCCTTGTGGCCTTCCGTTGGTGTCTGCAAATTTGAGGAAGTAGGCACTTCTTCCACTCGTTACAGACTGGCTTTAGTAAACCAAAGCCTTCACATTCAGCCCATCTAGGGGCCTTGGGTGGGCCATCTGGTGGTGTCCAGGGGCAGGCTTGTTGCTGGAGTCCTTGAGCAACCTGGTACTGGGGTGAGTGGAAAGCTTGGGTCTATGGTATTGTGTCTGGCCCTGGGCAAAGCTGGGACCCTGAGTTCATGAGTAGCCCCACTGGATCCTGTTTTGGCAGGTCCTCATTGAGAGCCTGTGACCACAGTAGTCATCCAGGGCCATGAGATTTGGCCAGTGCTGGGATTATCTGAGAGTCTCAGCTCACGAGAGCCTGCCAGGAGCTTG
Source organism: Diceros bicornis minor (assembly GCF_020826845.1). NCBI lineage: Eukaryota > Metazoa > Chordata > Mammalia > Perissodactyla > Rhinocerotidae > Diceros > Diceros bicornis. Next base: position 2,269,921 of record NC_080761.1, on the reverse strand, counting down.
TGCCATGAAAGACAGTTTGTGCTGGTGTAGGCCAGAAGTCTGTATTCCTGGGAACCTGGGGCCACAGGAGCTACCTGAGATTGCAGGAGCCAGCAGGTGCTGGGTCAAGATGGAAGCCTGGGTTCATGGGAACCTGCCGGTGCCTGGTGCCATGGGATCTGCCTGGGGCCGCCTGAGTCAGCAAGCACCTGGGTGGGCTGGGGGTTTGGTTCTGTAGAAGCCTGTCGAAAGCCTGGTTCCATGAGAGCTGTCTACGGCTGCTGGAACTGGCAGGTGGTGTGGTGAGCCATGGGCCTGAGTTCCTAGTAGCCCCCGGGGAGCATGGAGCCATGGAATCTACCTGGGGTTGTTGGAGCCAGTCAATGGTAGAGTGACCTGGGGTCCTGGGTTTGTGAGAGCCCACTGGGTGCCCAGTTATGGAAGCTGCCTGTGGCTGTGTGTGCTGCCTGTGGCTGCCTGGAGTAGGCAGAAACTTGGGGGAGCCAGGGTCTGAATTCATCAGAGCCCACCAGGAGCCTGGCGCCAATGACACCACTTGTGGTCACAGGAGCCACCTTGGGCTGCTGAAGATGGCAGCCCCTAGGCTGATATGGGGGCCTGGGTTTCCAGGAGCCTGATGGGAGCCTGGCGTCAAGGATGCTGCTTGGGGCCGCCAGAGCTGGCATGCTCCAGGGTGAGCCAGGGGCCTGGATTTGCAGAAGCCTGCAGGGAGCCAGCTAGTTCTACAAGAGTCAGCCTGGCGCTGGGGCAGGCTGGCTCAGGGATCTGTGGTAAATTCGAGCATTCACTTTACTCTCCTCTCGTTGGGAGGTTTTTGATTACTGATTCAGTCTGCTTGTTTGTTACTGGTCTGTTCAAGATTTCTGTTTCTTCATGATTCAGCCTTCATAAGTTGTTTCTAGGAATTTATCTATTTTGTCTAGGTTACCCAATTTGTGAATGTACAGTTCAGAATAGTCTCTTCTGGTCTTTTTCTTTCTGAAGCATCAGTTGTAATGCCTCCTCTTTCATTTCTGATTTACTTTATTTGAGTCATCTCTCTTTTTTTCCCTAGATATTGTATCTAAGGGTTTGTCAATTTTATTTTTTCAAAAAGTCAACTCTTACTTTTATTGATATTTCATACTGTCTTTCATTTTTTTCCACTCTCCTCTTGGTGACTTCCATCCTTCTGCTAACTTTGGGTTTCATTTTTTCTTTTTCTAATGATGTGTGTTGTAAGTCAGGTTGTTTCTTTGACATCCTTCGTCTCTTATAATGTACAAGTTTGTCACTACAAACTTTCCTCTTAGTACTACTTTTGCTGCATCCTATAAGATTTGGTGTTTTTATTTTTTCTTTTTGTATGTCTTGAGCTATTTTCTAATTTCCCTTTTGATTTCTTCTTTGATCTAGTGGCTGTTTAAGAGTTTGTTGTTGAACTTCCATGTATTATGAATATCCCAGTTTTCCATCTGTTATTGACTTTTGGTTTCATGCCATTGTCTTTGGAAAAGATACTTGGTATGATTTCAGTCTTCTTAATTTAGTTAAGACTTGTTTTGTGACCTAACACGTGATCTGTTCTGGAAAATAATGTGTGCCCTTGAGAAAAGACTGCATTTTGTTGCTGTTCAGTAAAATGTTCTGTGTATGTCTGATAAGTCCATTAATGTTTTCATGTCTGCTGTTTCCTAATTTTCTATCTGGATATTCTATCCATTGTTAAAAGTGAGGTACAGAAGACCCCTACTATTTGCAAGTTATATAACTGAGAATGCTCTAATATTGAGACTATATAAAGATCTCTTAGAACTCAATTATAAAAAACAAAGAAGTTTGAAATGAAACTTCATTCAAAGAAATTTGAAATGAAACCATTTTCATTGGGTAACCAATGAAAATGGGTAACTAGCTGCAATGGACATGTCTCCAGGAGAAACATAGATGGCCAATAAGCACTAGATAGATGTTCAGTATCATAAATTATTAGGAAAATGCAAATCCAAAGCATAGTGTGATACTATTTCACACTCAAAATGAAGGCTATACTCAACATAATGGAAAGTAACAAGTGTTAGTAAAGATATGGAGAATGGGAAACCCACATACATTACTGGTGGGAAAGTAAAATGATGCAGCCACTGCAGAAAACAGTTTGCCATTTTTTAAAATCTTAAACCTAGAATTACCATGGACCAGGAGAGTCACAAGGTAGGTATGTCCAAAAGACCATTGGAAACATATGTTCAAAGAAATACTTTTCCATGGATATTCAAAGCAACATTATTCACAATGGTCCAAAAGTGGAACAAACCCAAATTTCTATCCAGTTATGACTGCATAAACCAAATGTGCCCTATTCATAATATAGGACATTATAGAGCCATAAAAAGGAATAAGCTACTGCTACACGCTCGGCCATGGATGAACCTTGAAACGTGTGCTCACTGAAGTCGCCCACATAGGCCACAGATAGCATGATGCCATTTGAATGAACTGTCCAGAATAGGCAAACCAATAGGGAGAGAAAACAGATGAGTTGTTTTCATGGGCTTGGGTTAGGAGAAAATAGTGTGAATGAGAATGGGTTTGTTTGGGGGCATTGAAAATGTTCTGGAATTAGATAGTGGTGATAACCACACGACATAATCATTGTACTAAATGGCACTGAACTGTATACTTTAAATGCTTACAACAGTGTATTCTGTGTTAAGCAGATTCTCCATAAAAATTTTGAATTTTTTAAATTAATCAGGGTATTGATTAATTTTAATTTAGTTAATTTAAAGTTGGTTGGGATAGTTAATAAGGGTAATTAATAGAGTTATTAGGGGTAGGGCACATTGTAGCCAAGAGAGTAAATATCCGATGATGGCTATAGTAACAGATCCTATAATTGTACAAGCAACAGTCTAAAATCCAGTCTGTTTCCATTGTCCCCAACTTGGAGAGACCAGCCATGAAAATATGTCAGTGATCTCGGGGGCCTTGGGTATCTTTTAAAAGATTTAGGTAACATTACGCAATATTTTAACCTCTCGGGCCATCTGGTGGAGGTAGGTTTGAACTTGTGAGTTGATGTACATTCAGCAAGTGGTTCTAAGAAAGGCAAAAACCCTTCCTTCCTTGGTTGGTATAGACAGTCTAGGGCCAGGCCATTCTCTAAAACCATTTAGACGAGAGACTCATGAGACTGTTCCACAAGGGCTAGGATAGGATCTTATGGAGTTGTTGTCGATGTTGGGTTAAGGTTTTCGATACTTCTTGATTGCCTCAGTTACCTGATTTTGCGTGGGTAGGGCCACCGCACCTGTGTCCAGTCCAGTCAGTCAGTCCTAGTAGAAATCAACACCCAGTCCTATAGGACTGACAATGTCTCTATGGGTTGGTGGTAGCCAGTCAGGGCAAGAACCTCGGGGGACCTGCAACCTGAGGGAAGCAGACTGAGATAGACACAATGATGCATTGCAGAATATAGCCTGGAGAAATCTGCTCAGAGGGCTGGGGAAGAGAGAACCTCACTGGGTGAGAGCCTTGTGATATCAGCCTACAGTAAAACCCAAAAGTGGATGCTCCTGGTGTGAAATATTGATTACGGCCCTTGGAAGTAAAACCAGTAATTTGCACCCATTCACTAGTTACCTATGCTATATGATTTCAGGGGGTATAGTTAAAGTGTTTGTTGGCAAAGAGCTGTTTGGGCCTGGGCACAAAATCACCAAGGTGGCCTCGAAGGCTACCCCAAAATGACCCCTCAAGGAGCAGTTGGGACAGAAAGTGGGTAGAGCATTTTGAAGGAAGCCTGGGGCAAAGATGTTGTTGTGCGATTGAGTTGGGTACAACTGAGTGTCTCCGCAGGGTAAGCCCTTCAGCTGGGGTACAATAGGTGATTGGAGGCCAAGTGACAGACCCTGCGACTCCTGATTCCCAGTGCACAGGCAGGCCTCTCAGCCCATTGGACATAAATGGTGGTGGTGTTTGTGAAGCATCTTGATGGCAGTGTGGAAAGTATAGGGGGCGTGTGGTGGGAGACGTCATGATTGTGTCGGGAGGAGCTGTGTGTGAGATTACGGTGTTGAAGGGAAAGGACTGGAAGCAGGTGCAGTGGGTGTGTGACCAACAATGGTCAGTGAAGGGACAGCTGGGGTGTAACTGGGGAAAGCAGGGACCAGCAGAAGCCATGTGTTTAAAACAAGACACCAGGCCCAAATGGAGCCGCTTAGGCTATGACTCACATAAACAAGTCGAGACTTAATTAGACTTTTGGCCCTCCCAGGAATAGAATCTTAAACCAGTCAATCAGGAATCACCTGAGGCACAGCAGGTAGGTCATCTTCCTGATAGAGCCCTGCCATCCTCTAAAGGAAGGTAACCTTGCAGTAACCAACCCGCTTTTTTATCTAGTGTAACTTCCTTGTTCTTGCTCCCTTCTGCCTATAAAATCCTTCATTTTGTAGAACTCCTTGGAACTCCTTTCTCTCTGCTAGCCTGGACGCTGTCTGATTCATGAACTGTTGAATAAAGCCAATAAGATGTTTAAAATTTACTCAATTTTATTTTGTTTTGTTCCAGTTTGGTGGCAACAGTGGGATCCAAAGGAGACACCTGATGGCTTCAAGGATGAGAAACACAGTCATTGGTACCCTCAAAACCTTTGAGTTCTCCATCTTTTTCGCTGTTTCTGAGGGCTGTGGGTAAGTTCCTCTTGGATATGAGATCCACTCTGTTTGCCTTGAGCTCCTGATCTAACTGGCTTTCCAGTCCAGGGTCAGTGGGTCATCTAGACTGACAGGATGCTCTAAGAGAGCATCAGTCTTAGCACTTGGTTAGTCAGCAGTGCCAGGCAAAGGCTTAGTGGTTCAGCTTGAGCTGCCAGATGGTTCTGCCAGGAACCCGAGTCCCTGGCCCTTAGTTAGTCCACAGTCCCCCTTTGTTGGGGTCTGCTGGTTGAGTCTGCAGTCTCCATGTGTTAGGGTCTATTGCTTCAGTCCGTGGTTCTTGCTAATGGAGAGGAGTGGAAGAAATGTGTGCTCCATGCACATCCAGTCTTTGAAAACTTCCCACGTGCATTTTACATGCATTTTGCCCTCTGTTGACTGTCGATGGGTTCTAAGGAAATGGAGAAGGCACAGTGAGGAGGAACTGTGGGTTTCTGCACGACTACCTCGAGGAGTGCCGCCCCCTCAACCTGAACAGCCACCTGGCACTAGTAGAAATGAAAGACATCCCATCACCGTGGATAGGAAGACTCCTTATTGTGCCAGTGTCAACATTATCCAAAGAGATCAACAAATGCAGTGCAATCCTTATCAAAATTCCAAGGGCGTTTTGTGCTGAAATAGAAAAAAACCCATCCTAAGATTCTTATGGAGCCTCAAATAAGCCCAGATACCAAAAATAATCTTGAAAGGAGATACTAAATTGGAGGACTGATTCTTCCTGATTGAAAACTTACTATAAATCTACAGTATCAAAACAGCATTGTCATGGCATAAAGACAGACATATTAACCAATGGAAACAGAATTGAGAGCCCAGAAATTAACCCTCACCCATGTGATCAAATGATGTTTGACAAGGGTGCCAAGATTATTCAATGAGGAAAAGTCTTTTCAACAAGTTGTGCTGGAAAAAGTGGATATCGACATGCAAAAGAATCAACTTGGACATTTACCTAACACTGTATACAAAACTTGATTCTCAGTGAATCAAATACCTAAGTGTAAGAGCTAATGCTATAATACCCTTAGAAGAAAACATAAGGCAAAACTTGACAAGATAGGATTTGGTAATGATTTCATGGTTCTGACACCCAAGGAGCAGCCAATAAAATAGGAAAATACATATGCTGGACTTCATGGATATTAAAATTTTTGTGCCTCAAAAGTCATTATCAACAGAGTAAAAGCACAGCCCACAGGATGGGCGACCATATTTGCAAACCATGTATCTGACAAAGGCTTAATATCCAGAATAGATAGAGAACTCCTAAATTCAACAACAAAAAACAAACAAATCAAAATTGAACAAAGTATATGAGTAGACATTTGCTCAAAGAAGATCTGCAAATAACCAATAAGCATATGAAAAGATGCTCATCATCAGTAATCATTAGGGACATGCAAATCAGAAACACAGTGACAGACCACCTCACATTCATTAGGATGGCATCTACCAAAAAAAAAAAAAAAAGAAGAAGAAGAAGAAAAAGGATAGAACCACTGTTGGCCAAGATGTGGAGAAGTTGGAACCCTTGTGTACTGTGGTGGGAATATATAGTTGCTGTAGAAATCAGTATAACAATTCCTAAAATAAATTAAAAATATAATTATATAGGACCCAGCAATTCCTCTTCTGGGTGTATACCCCACCAACGAGTTGAAAGCATGTTCTCAAAGACATATTTCAACACCCATGTTCATGGCATCATTATTCATAATAGCTAAAACATGGAAGCCACCCAAGTATTGTAATCAAGGAAGGGCTCACAGCCCAATGCACCCCTTAGCCAAAAGGTATACGCGTTCTTGTAGAAGGGAAAAAAGCTTTATTATGAGGTTGGCCAGCAAGGAGACATAGGTTAATTCTTTCTCCCCAATGGACTGTAGAAAAGGGCTTTTCAAGGGCAAAGGAGCGGGTGCAGTAAGTTTGGGAGCAGTCCTAGGCATTTTGTGCAAGCACAGATTTTCATGTTCGGTCACACATCCCACGTTCAAAAGGCGGTGTCCTTAACATGATTGGCAGGGGAGTTCTTGGTCTCCCAGGTCATCCTCCAGTCACTTATGCAGTTGCAGTTTGAGTCTTGCAAGCCGTCTTGTTGTCTCATTGGCTCAAAGTAGTTGAAACTTGCTTAAGGAAGAGAAATAGAGTTTCTGAAAAGCAACTCTCGGCCCAAGATTAGATCCTTAGTAAATATCATATGCGATATGGCTTAAGAAAGTAGTCTCCAGGGTACTGTTGAGAAAAATCTGGCAGGGGCCCCATTTTATTTTGGACTTGGTTGTGGGCCTTGCTATGGTATCTGTCCAGGGATGTATGGATGAGCAAAATGTGCTATATACATACAATGGCATACTATTCATGCTTGAAAAATGAAGGAAAGTCTAAGATATGGCACACCATGGATGAACCTTCAAGATATTACTCTAAATGAAATAAGCTAGTCACAAAAATACAACCTTGTGTGATTTCCCTTCTATGAGGTTCCTGAAATCACCAGATTCAGAGACAGAAAGTAGAATGGTTTTTGCCAGTGGCTGGGAGGAGTGGGAATGGGGAGTAACTCATGAACGGGTATAGAGTTTCAGTTTTGCAAGATGAGAAGTGTTCTGAAGATGGATCATGGTGATGATTGCACAGCAATATTAATGTCTTCAATACCCTTAAAGCATACTTAATTTATCTATGGGGCCTGATGACTTGTCCTGGCCGAGCACATGCTTGTGCTGTTGCACATCTTACCCCTCACTGTACAGTTGGGAAACTGGCCTAGAAAGAAGCAGATACTGTCCCAGACCACAGGAGGTGGTCAGAGTCCTGAAGACTAGAGAGAGCTCCAGCTTACTTGGCCAAGGCTCCACCCCTTCCCTCAGGTTTCCTTTGGCAATGAGAGGCGTTAAGATCCTAGAGGATTGCTGCCCACCCCTCTCCATATGGGGTCATGCTCCTCTCCTCATCATCACATGTGCACAGGCACACTCACTCACACTTGAATTCTCATATGGAGAACTCGGAGGTGCAGTCAAGAAAGAGCTGACACCGGGGAAGTGACAAGAGGCATGAGGGAGAGAGGTTGGAGGCAGCTCTCCCACGGGGCAGTAGCATCCATTCTCCTAGATTCGTGTGCAGGGGCCCAGAGATGGGAAGAGGAATCCCTAAGGTTCCTAGGTGTCTACCTGTTCCAGATCCATCCCTGGCCCAGCCTGGGGAGCACAGGACTGGGGTCCTGCAGTCCACCTCTGTGGGCACCCAGAACTGTGATGAGCCCATCCTCCCCTTGTGTAGGCATTGGGAACAGGAGAGAATACCTCAGTGAGGGTCCTCCTGTATAAAATGGAGTGCATCCAGCAGGTGACTCCAAGTGTTCCATGTACTCACAACATGTCTGTTGGACTAGGTTCTCTGTTGATGACCTACTCTGCTCTGAAACCCTGAGAAAATGATTTCCAGCCCCTGGAGATCCTTTAGAACTGAGGAGGCTAGGGGGCTTGGGTGGAGGAGAACTGAGGATAAGGAAGAAGATGCCAGAGCACTGGACACCAAGTCCAGAGTCCAGGGAGAAGACTAATCCTTGTTGGACCCTTGAGGTCCTCATCTGGAGGTAGGGGGAACCATTGTCATGGCAGCAGTTAGGATGCGTTAGGAGTGAAGAGGACACCTGGTGGGGAACAGCAAGAGGGGGGCATGGTAGGCTCCCGAGACACCTCCCACTCCCTCGAAGCTGACAGGTCCTGCTGCTTTACCCCTGGTACCCTGGAGAGCCTCTGCCTTGAGGACACCTGAAGAAAGGTTGCTTTCTGTTTGGAGTTCCTGCGTGGGCAGCAGTGCTACTGCTGACCACGAGGGGGCGGGCAGCCTCTTGTGTCAGTGGTGGCCAGTGAGTTTTTGTTTTTATTTTTTTCAGTTGTATTGAGATATACTTGATATACAACACTAAGTTAACATTGCTGTGTGGTATATTTGAAACTTGCTAAGAGAGTAGATCCTAAAACTTCTCATCATCAGGAAACAATCTTTTATTTCTGTTTGGTGATTGATGTTAACTAAAATTATTTTGGTAACCATTACATAATATATATATATCAAGTCATTCTGCTGTAAACCTGGAATTTACTCGGTGTCCACTGAACTTTTCTTGAGCTCCTGGAGCAGCGAAGAGTCAACCAGAGGTCTTTCTGGCTGTCCCCCTGCCTCAGAAACAACTTGTACCTCCTATTACTAGTGTTCATCTCCAAAATGAAAGTTGGTCAAAAGTAGGGGGCGAGGTGCAAGATCTACCCATGTACTCATTCAGCAGCTGTGCCCTGAGCGCTCATCCTGTGCCAGGTGCCCTGGTGGGCTGAAGTGAAGGATGAAAATGACCAAGTGGTCCCTGCCTGCCAGGAGCTCACAGTCTAGAGGGGAAATGGACAAAAGCAAAGACATGAGAAAGAAAAGAGCAAGTGCTGTAGAGAAACACATCAGGGGGCTGTGAGGGAGGGCTGGGCATCACTGGGTAGAAGGGTCTGAAAGATCTCACTAGGGTGACAATTTCTGGGACCAGAATGACAAGAGGGAGCCTGCCCTGCACAAGTCTGGGAGCAGTGTGTCAGGGAAATGGCACCACTGGTCCTGAGCCTCACAGGCAGAAGTGAGTTTGGCCAGAGGAGGTTAGAAAGGTGGCCACTGCAGCTGGAGGGAGGCTGGGAGGAGAGAACAGGAGCTGGGGTGGAAGGTAGGACCAGGGCCTGGTAGACTGTGTTCGTTACTTTTCCCTCTCTGACTTCATTGCCCCTAACCTTGCATTTCAAAACATCAAATGTTGACAATATCACAATTTTTGTGTATCAGCAATCAGGCATGTTTTAGCTGGGTGCCTCTGCCTCAGTGAGATTAATAGATTGGGGCTGTGGCCTCAACTGAGGCTCGACTGGGGGAGGACTGGCCCACAAGGTCACTCTCAGCCTTCAGGATTCATTTTGTATTGAGAGCCTGAGTTCCTTTCTGTCTGTTGGCCCAGGCACTCCCTTGCTTCTCTCCTCAATGTGCCTCCACATTGGGCAGCCCCAATACACCGGTATTTGATTCCTCACTTCCAGGGATTTGACAGAGTGAGAGAGAGAGAGATGGCACATGAGAGAGGGAGCAAGAGGAGGTGAGAGACATTTTTAGTTAAAATTTAGACAAGACATCCCATCACTTTGGCTCTTATTATGTTCAGAAGCCAGTTACTAACCACTTTGTGGTTCCACGGGGATGTGTATAACATGGGTGGGGCTTACTGGGTACCACTGTGGAGGCTGCCCACCTCATAGGCCAAGATGAGACACTTGGGTCTCATTCTCCATAAAACAGGAAACAGTTGAATGGTTTTATGCCACAGGATGGCAATATTTGAATTTCCATTAGTTGCAACCCCCTCATGGTGCTGACCTGAAAATGAGGCCAAGTTGGAAGTGACTGTCCCAATATCACATTCTTGGAGCCCAGGCCTGTTTTGAGTGGTGTTCTGTACTACATCCCACCCCTCCTTGTTATTCTTCCATCTCTAAGATTGTGCCTTAGGTACATGTGACACCAGCCCACAAGGGTAATAGATATTATCTCATATACACTGGGTGATGTCCCTAGGAAGTAGATTCTAGCCTGATCCCCATGGTGCTGGTTTAGAGACTGGGGAGGACCTGAGAGGCACAGGGACTATCCCAGGATGAAGAACTAGTAAGGAAAAGGAGGTCTGCATTCATCTCTGTCTCCTCAAAGCTAGGTCCCTAGTTAGGTTTCCAGTGAGCTGTGGGTAGGGCTGTGTAGGCTCATTGTGTACAGTTCAGGAGATGACATGGGGTCATAGACCTCAACAGATCTTAGAACTCTGGTAACCAGGCACCCATAGCCCCCCATCCAGCTCACTTGATTGGAGACAGTCAACAGGCAAAGATGTTTTGTTGTTGTTTCCCAACTTTTGGAGGATCTGAGCTCAAAAAATCCCAGAAAGAGAATCTTTTTGGTAGTTGGCGATGTTGGCTCAGCCCTCATTCTTGACGCCTCTGGGCGTCTGGCAGGAGGCAGTGAAAGGTAACACGGGACAGCCCAGGAAAGGCTAGTGTAGGGCAGGGCACAGCTGTGATCCCACCTGATCAGCCCCACACCCCTTGCCCCTCTTTGTGTGTGTGTGTGTGTGCATGTGTCTGTGAGGAGGAGAGAAGGCAGGACATAAGGGGCGGGTCATTCCTGAGCAGGAGCTGGTTGTTAGGTGTCGGAAACCTGGTGAGTCTGTCATGTTCATACCTCAGGCCATGCCTGGCAACATGAGAAGGTGAGCTCCTCTAATCATATGTTCCAAGTACTAGAGGATTCATCTCCTTCCTTCCCTGACCACAGTTCTTTGCAGGGATGCCCCTCTGTGCGTGAACTGAGGAGCAGACTTTCTCTTGGGCGTTGGCCCCAGTGGGAGTGTGCATGCAGCCCCTGATTCCTTCTGGCCCAGCTCCCAGGCAGTCTTTGCAGAACTCCACTCAGGAGGTTGTCGAGTAGCTGCCCAATGGTTTCAACTCCACCAACTCACTAGACAAGGGGCAGGTACATGAGGCCACCCACACTTTCCAGTACTGCTCTGAGATGAGAGCAGGAGCAGAGAGTCTCCACACTCAGAAGCTTGAGATGACGGGGTTGGACTAGAACTAGGGTGGAACCAGACTGGGGCTGTCCCTTTTTCAAGCTAAAGGGGATGTACATGAATGTCACCTTGCCTGGTTAGGAGATGAGGTGCCGTGACCCTCTTACCCTTGTCTGGTGTGAGCTTCTGGAGGTCACTGAGGCAAAGCCAGAGGGTAAGGGGGACTGCAGGCTGGGTATTCCTGGAAGGGAGGGGGATCTTTCCTGTGTTTAGAAGGACACATGGAGAGTCAGCTATGTGGGTGAACCTTTCTCTTTATCCCGCTCCAGCGCCAGCTACAGAGCTCCAGCCAGCGGCAGAAGAAGAGCAGTGGGCAGTGGTGGAGGTAGAGCTGGCTCCAGCTCCGTTGACACCACCCCCTCTAGCACTGGAGCCAGTGTCCCCTCCACCAGCAGTGTTGGAGCTGGAGCAAGGGCCAACATGGGCTCCAGCAGGAGTGGGAACTGCTGAGCTGGAGTCACCTGGACCATCATTTCTAGTGAGAAGTCCATCTCCACCTGTGGCTCTTAAGGAGCGTGAGAAGCTTAATCTCACGGCCTTCCCTCCTAAGCTGGTGGTGGAGCAGTTGACCGTGATGGATGTGGTGAGCAGCTGGGCTTTCAGGGAGGGGTGGGGCAGGCCTTCCCTCTGCCATCGTTGCCCCAGACCTGATCAAGACTCTTATGATCTGGGCCCAAATCCAGGCTCCACCCTTTACCAACCATAAGACCTGGGCAACTTTCTGAACACTCAAGCCTTTGCTGTCCACCTGCAGACCGTGGAGGTGGACATTAAGAGGACCTGCTGCACAGAGTGACTGTGCCAACTCCATGAGGTAGAAGAGACGGAAAGCTGGGTGGGCCCCGGCTCATCTGTGCAGGGAGGGGCTCACTGTGTACAGCCCGGTCCCTGGTGGCCCAACCGGCTGCTCAGGAGGCTCAACAGCCTCAGGACTTATTAGACATCTGATGTGTACTCCACTACAAGGGAGACAGACAAGGCCTGTGGTTGTAGCTGCCACGCGGGGATGTGCATCAGAATGTGGAGTGGGACCAGAGGGGGGATCAGGGTATTGGAAGATGCCCTCTTGGGATGAGACGAGTTGAGCCACCGTCTGGAGCTTGGAGTTAGCCAGGACGGGCTGGGTCAAAAGCCCCTTTCCCTTCCCTGCCAGTATTGGGTCCTGGGTCATCCTGTGCTGGGTGTCCTCGAGGGACAGAGAAGAAAAGCCAGGGACTCTCACAAGGCTCAGGCCACATCCTGAGCTTTCTGAGCTCCAGCTCTAAACTGTGACTCCTGTGTGGGACTTTGGATGCTGTGGACACAGACCTGGGGTGTGGCAGGGCTGGGTGACACTCCCCCTGTTCCCCAGGAGCTCTTCCGGAAGGTGGTGCCCTCTCCGTGCCTGGGCTCCACCTGGGGCAAGAGGAGCAAGCCCGAAATGAACACCAGACACCCACCGTCCAGGCCACCGTCGACCACATCAGAAGGGTGGCCAGCTTCGTCATCACCCCCTGCTTCGGGGACCCGAGCATGACGGCCCAGGATAGGGTGAGGGTGGTGGAGCGCTGGATCCAGGTGGCCCAGGTGTGCTGTGGGAGGCCCAGTGGAGCCCCTCTCTGAAGCCTTGGGAACCGCCTCTCCACCTTTATCAGCTCCCTGGATTGCAGTGTGTGGTCTAAGCCCCTGCACAGTCCCTAGGCCCTTCCTGCCAGGGGCCCGCTGACTTTGACTCCAGGTCCCAGTGAGAGGATGCTCACTTCCTACCTGGCTCCTTCCCTGGGTTGAGCTAAAATCCTGCTCCCTGTGAGTATTACTCTTTGGGTCCTAAATGTGCCCTTCTGGGGCTCCCTGAGCATCTGTCTCATCCAGGAGGGGAGATTTAAATAGAAGGGGACTGAAGCTAGAGCAAGCACAGCTCCAGCGCCCCACCTCACAGCTCATTCTCTTCCCTTCCCCAGGAGTTCGAGATCCTGAAGAACTTCTCCTCGTCCTGCACTGTCATCTCTGCTCTGCAGGAAACCTCCACAAGCCACCTGAAGAACACACGGGGGAAGTTTCCCGGTGGGTAGGCCTCTCTCCATAGGAGGGCCAGGGTGGATGGGGGATCTCCCGTATGTCTGCCATCGGCCCTCAGTCAGCTGGGAACTCCTGAGAGGCAGCAAATGCTGGGGACCGGGCCTGGGCCTTGGCAGGGGGTCTCTAAGCCTCCCGGGTCCTTAGTCACCAGCTCTGCTTCAGGACTTGGCTTCCCTGAGTGTCGGGTACTCAGTTGAGCCACATTGGAGATTTTCAAGTGTTTATGGCAACAGAACTCTATGCCCATTTGAAACTCAAAGCAGTCAAAACAGAGCTGCTCTGTAGAGCTGGGGAGTGGAGACCCCAGTGACCAACAGGAGAGCCCCCTCCCAGTACCATGAGACCTCAGCGCTCAGAGGAGCCCAGTGAGAACACTTCTCCAGGCCGTTTGAATCTCTCGGGTTTGCAAAGAAAAGGGATTTGCATTCAGACCCCTCACATTATTCCTAAATTTATCCCTCGTTCTTTCCCCTCCCCTGAGAGAGAACCCTGAAAATCTTAAGGAACTCAATAGTCAAGACAAGTCCTTGAACAGAGAACTGATGATCAAGGTAGAGTGGAGGCTGGGGGTCTGGAAAGAGAAGAGGGGTGCGGAGGAGGGGCACTGGGCAGGCTGTGGTTTTGATAGTTTCTCACTTGAACTTTCTCTGAAACATTCCCATCTATTTCATCCAGATTAATAAGCAGAGAGATCTGTTCTGCCCATGGGAAGGTGGGGTGCCGTTTGTGGGCAGGAGGCCCTGGTCATGGGACACAATGTTGTTGGCTGGGCTGTTCCAGGAGGAGTTGCCGAGCTGGCGCCATCAACAGGTCTCTGGCTTCCATGTATGTCCATCCTGCAAGATGTAGCTTCTTCCATGCTGTTGGGTGGTTGGTGTGGGTTTAGCCCTCAGCCTAAAACTATCCTCAGGAAGCCAGGACCCCTCTGCTCCTTCTATCTTCACCACATCTCCAAGGGGCTGCAGCCTGCCTGCCCCAGGGATGTGCGTGGCAGAGGATTCCCATGGCCCAGGTGGACAAACAGGCTGCTCATCCTTAGGTGGCAGATGTGTGTGCATTGTGGGACTCCCCACTGGACCCCTAGTGCAGTCACTTGAGTGAACCACAGGAGTCTAACCTGAGTGCCTGGTTGGCAATGACATAGGCCCCCGGTGGCTTATGAGAAGTGTCTAGGCAACTGATGGATTCTTAGTGGACCCTGCTGAAAGGAAGTTAGGAGCCTCATGTAAACAGGGAATCAAAATGTCCTGTCATCCCCTTCCCTGTTGATCAGAGGTGGCACCTTGGGGGTCCAGTTCCTGAGTGGATAAAGAAAGAGGTCAGGGGCCTGCCCGGTGACGCAAGTGGTTAAGTGCGCGCACTCCGCTGCGGCGGCTCAGGGTTCACCGGTTCAGGTCTCCGGCGCGCACCGACGCACCGCTTGTCGACCTATGATGTGGCAGCGTCCCATATAAAGTGGAGGAAGATGGGCATGGATGTTAGCCCAGGGCCAGTCTTCCTCAGCAAAAAAAGAGGAGGATTGGCAGATGTTAGCACAAGGCTGATCTCCTCACAAAAAAAAAAAAAAAGGATTCAGTGCAGGGGAATGTCCTGAGGCGTTCCTTAGGGAGCAGAAGGCTTTGGCTTGGCCTCTGGCCCAGCCTGGGGGCCAGACACTCCACATGACTGGGGCAGGCAGGAGCCACTCAACCAGACTCCCAAGACACCCCATCCTCTCCATCCATGACTCGGCCCAGGACCAAGCTTTGAGAGCTCAGGGGACAGGACTGTTTTCAGTGGTGGGGCTGGGGGTTAGGCGTGGATGTTGGAACAGGGCCTCTGGCTGAGAGGGGCAAGCGGCCTCTCCTCTCTGGGCCCCTGAGCACCTCTCTGCCCATGTTTGGGCCTCTGTCTCCTCATCAGGGAAATGGAGGGATGGTGATTGTGTTGTGCAGGCCTCACAGGGTGGTGTTGAGGTAAGAGGGAGGAAAGGAATGTGGGAGCTTTCTGCCTGCTCCACCTGGAGGGGTGAGGGCCAGAACAAGGATGACAGTCTTGTGACACTGAGTCCTCATGAGAACCTGTGTGGTAGCTGGAGTTCTCACACTTTCCGGATGAGGAAACAGGCTCAAGGAGGCCAGGCCACGAGCCCAAGCTCACACCCAGAGTGAGAGTTGGAGCTGGGCTTGTTCTGGAATCACAAGACCTTGGAGGATGGAATGACATTGGTACCAGTTGACTCAAGTCAGATGCCCAGTGTCGGAGGCCAGTGGTGCTGGAGAGAAATGGGGTGAGGGGAGTATCGCCTCGCTGACACTGTCCTCGACCCTGACAGGAGGGGCCCTTCACGTTTGCCCCCCCAGAGTGCAACCCCGAGAGAGTGCAGGAGAAGCAGCAGCAGCAGTAGGTGAGTGTGCCTGTGGGCCAGGGGCTCTGCGCTCCCAGCTGGAGGCCTCAGATCAAGAGAGGAGGGCCCTTTCTCTTGGTGCCACAGTGCCCAAATCCCCCAGTAGAAGTGACCAAGAGGAGGGCCTGGAAGAGATGGTGCAGGATGGGTTGTTTTGGGGAGGTCCGGGGAAGGCACACCATGTGATTTGCCAGAAGCCGGCCCTGGGATGTGAGGAGGAGGAGTGTGGTGTTCTTGGGGTGTGAAGGGAGGAAGAATTGAGGGGAGGCTGCTGAGGATCCTAGGCTGCTCCTCGTGGGAAACCTGTGGTGGGGCAGGAGGCTGAGGGTGGGGACTTTTCAGGAGAGGGTCTACATGGGGTCTACTTGAGAGCAAGGGCTCATCCCACCCCACCCCGATGTCACAGGGTGTCTTCCCCTATCTTGGCAATCTGCTCAGTGACCTGCTGATGCTGCACCTGGCGATGGGTGACTATCTCGAGGTGGGTGAACCTGAGGACTAGGCAGGAAGGACCAGGATTCTGAGCCTTGGGATGCGGGAGCCCCCAAACTGAGCTCTGAGTTCTCAGCACTTGGCACATCTCCTCTCATGAGAGCCTCGCAGCTGCCCCTGGGAGCTGGGGCATCAGGCCCATCTTAGGGATGAGTGAAAAGAGGCTCTGCCAGAGACACCCATTCCAGTTCCCCAGGCTGAGGAAGCTCAGAGCTGCCTGATGGCACAGCTGTGTGAGGTTTTATCTGAGCTGGACTCAGCCTCTAACTCCTATGCTGCCCATGAAGGGAGAGAGAAGTCGGGCCCCCCCAAGTCAGGCAGCACATAAGTTGCTGAGCAGTCCCCTCTGCCTAAGGCCTCAGCCTCCAAGTCTGTCATCAGAGAGAGTTGTGCTGCCAGGTCCCTCAGTCTCACCCCCATGTCCTCCTACTCTGGAGCCCAGAGCCCAGCCTAGGTCCAAGTCCTCTTTTCTCAGCATGCCCGGCCCCCTCTGGGGACCTGGCAGTAGTGCAACATGAGAAGGGGTGGGCATAGGGAGCTAGTCAGGCTAGGGGGCTTTGTCTGATGGACTCTGGCTGTCTACCTTTCAGGGGAATGAGATCAACCTTGAGAAGAGGACTGAGGAGCAGCTGTGGCACTCCCTGCAGGGGAGGGGAAAGAGGTGGAAATCAGAGACCTTCTGGGCAGAACAGTCCCTGGCTTCACCCCCTGTATCTTACATTGAGTGGAAGAGTTTGATAACAGAGGAGTGGGAGACCCATCCAATTGGCGGGTGGGTTGAGGGGAGGATGGCATCAAGGATATCTTCCTGGAGGAGGAGCTGATTATTCCCATTCTGAGAACTGGTAGAGCCTGGATGGAACTGGAGGGAAGGATGGTTTCCAGGACTGGTCCCCTGCCCCACTCCTCACCTCCAACAAGGCCCCTGCAGCATCCTCCACCCAGGCCCTGTCTCCCTCATCTCCTTCCCTCTGGTCCCAGGAATACCGAGTCATGAGGAAGATCCTGCTGCTCCAGGAGGCTGCCAAGAATTACAACCTAGAACCCGAGGGAGCAATTTGTGGCCTGGTTCCAAGACATGGAGTTGCTCAACGAGAATGAGAGGTGAGGCCGGGCAGGAGTTGGGTGAGGGCAGGGGTGGACTTTCCCTGTTGGCCAGTCCAGAGAGCCTGTCTCCATGGTCCCCCACTCATCCCCCGGCCTTATTATATGGCGACCTCTGGGACACCCAGACTCCAGCTGCTGGGCAGGCAGTAGGGGGACACCTGAGGTGTGGTTCCTGGTAGGCTCACAGGTGCCTCTCTGTCCTGTAGCTACAACCTGTCCTGCCAGCCAGAGCCCTAGACCTAGTTGGCCTGCAAAATACGCAAGGCCAAGAAGAACCGGCCATCATCAAGGTCTGGGGTGAGTGAGTGTCTGGGCCGGGGTGACTGACTCCTGGGGGTTCAGTAAGGCTTCGGGCTAAGCGTGGCCTTTGGGAGTCGGATAGCTGGCACTGGGATCCCAGCTCCACTATTGACCAGTCCTGCGACTGGGGTGACTCTCTTCAGCTTCCTGAGACTCCGTTTCCCTCTCTGTGAAATAGGTGATACTAAATGATCGCTCACGTGGCAGGGACGAATGGGGTACTGGTGGCTGACAGCACTGAGCACAGGGTCTGAAGCACCCAGTGCAGTGGGGACAGGGTGGGGGGCCATGATTCAGAGGGAGGCTGCAGAAGATAACCCGACTCTTCTACTCACCCCCAGGCCCCAACGCCGAACCCCGTACCAGTGGCCGATCACAGCCCCATCCTCAGCAGCAGGGACACAGTTGGGATGCTTGCGATGCACCGGGCCAGCTCCTCCCACTTGATGGGAAGGGGAGCATTTTAAGCTGATTCCTGGGGTCCCCTGAAGCCCAAGAGAGAAGGGACGACCCCATCCCAGCTCCCTGACATCTCTACCTCAGCACCTACTCACCCATTGGGGAGGGTCAGTGGTTATTTGTTGTAAATAATAAATGACATATTTGAATATTATATTAAAGTCCTGTTCCCTTTACAGCTTGGGAGTTGTGGTGTGGTTCTGTAGCTTTCTGTAGGCATGTGAGTGAGACACAGAATCTCACATTTCTCCTTGAATCAAGAACTCTTCTGAGTCATCAACTTATTGTATGTTGGAGAAGGGAGAAAGGCCAGCCCCTTTTTTGGCTAGTGACATCACTCCCAATTCTCCCTAACTCCGAGGGCAAGATCATTTCAGTATCATTCAGCTGCTCCAGGGGCGGACACTGCCCCCCGCCCGTTCTCTTGGGATTTAAAGGTTGATGGTACTTTCCCAGGCAAAGCAACAACCACTGAAATGTGGGTGTCTTTAAAACAGCACTACCCAGGACCAGGTCGTGCCATAGGCAGGGGGTGCCTTTCTACATTCTGGAGGAAGAGGGAATGTTTTCTGCTTCTCTTGTTGAGGTTTCTTTTGACCAAATTTTAGGAACTTGTAGTTTTCTAGTTCAATCTCTGGAATTGCATCAGCTCTAAGTGGGAAAAACAATATAAAAAGATCAAAACATGCACATGGAGAGGACAAGGCCTGAAAAGGTGATTTGCAAATGGACTAAAGGCAGACAGGACTTTCCCTCCTGAGACCCCTCTAGTGCCTCCATGTTCACTACTGACCTAGAATTGAATCTTGCTGTGATCCTTGTCCAGGACTCTGAATTCTGTTTCCTGCTTGTTTTGTATCCAATGGGAAAGATTTGTGATGCAGCTTTAAGGCTACCACTGGACCTCATTCCATAAATACGACCACTCTCTGTGAACCAGGATTTCCAGCACACCTGCCTTCCTTATGCCATTCACTTTAGGGCAGAAATTCCCTAGAAGGCTCCTCCCTGGCTTGGCCTGATGGATCCCGGGTGAGCTCTACTTTACCAGCATAAGGGACCATAATCTTGACCAGTGAGTGACCCCACACTGTCCCTTGCTGTCCAAGGTGACTTCTGAGCCCATGTCCTTCTGAGGTCCACGGTCTTGGACAGTTCTCCAGTTTACACATTCAGTGTTGATGTTGCCAACTTGTCCAAATGGGGCAATGGGGCCCGAGCCATTAAAGTGTGTCACCCCTGGGTGGTTGTGTTTTTTCCCCCAGTCTTGTGCTGTGGTTACATTACAACCACCTGATGGGGTGTGAACCCTGTTTGGAGCTTTGAAAGATGAGGCATGACAGGGGTGTGGGGTGGTCCAGCAGGAAAAGCCACGGAACTGATGATCCATGGTCGTGTATGAACACAGCCTTACCAATTAAAATACTGAAATTCTTCCCATCTGGTGGTGAATAGACACTGCTCTGAGCTCACACCGAGAACCCACCCCAGGACAAGGGCTTTCAAAGGGTTACCAAGTGGCATTTTGAACCTCATCACTTGGAAACACCCTGTAAGACAAGGGCCAGATGAATCACTTGGCACTTGTGAGTTATCGCCTCCTGACTGATGGCTGCAAGTGTCACCCAGACACACAGGCTGGACTCTGCCAGGGAAGCCTTCTTAGGACAGCTAGAAGCTGAGGATGACTCCTGGTTCCCGGCATCCCAGGCCCTTCCTGACATGGCACAGCCACCCAGGAAAGTGGTTTGGTAATGAAAAGACTGGGAAGGCAATACTTCGCCTCTAAAGAGAAAGAGAAGTACCAATAGCGAAAGCTTGATCCCTCAAATAGTCAATTAAATCTCAACCAGCAGTGAGTTCTTGTCAGATTACTGATGCCGAAATGGTCTCTTTTGATAAGAACATGATCCCCCAGCTGCCATGTCCATCTTCATGAATCAAATTTCCAACACATATGGATCTAAAAAACTGAGGGAAATCTGGCATTTCCTTAGATGCAACTCTGAAGTAGCATGCAAGAAGGAACACAAAAATGGAGACCAAAAGTAAATATCTAATTTGAGAACATAGACATCGAAGTGCTTTTAAAATAATATTTTGGAATCTATTGGAATATTACACAAAAAGAATAATCCACTTTAAGTAGGTTTTACTGTGACTGTATGGGGCAAAACTGAATCATCCCGTGACGTTGATAACTCGCTGATGACTTGAAAGTACAAATCAATAACATACATAGTAAAGGAAAATGAAAGAACAGCATGAAAAAGGAAGATCTTTCTCTCCTCACTTGAAACTCAACCTCTCACCTCAGAAAGAAACCACTGTCTATATTTTCTGTCAAGCAGCAGAGTTTAATAAAAGAAACATATTGGTATATTTCAAAGTTTCAAGAGCTCAAAGCAAGGAAACATGAGGGACGCTGCCAAGAGACCTCACTGAGGTGCCTGCTCCATTTCGTCTGCTGTCAAGACGGCCTTCCTGGCCCCTAACTTTCTCTGCCTCGCTAGCAAGTCTGTTCACCATCAGTGCTATCACCAGTCTCTCTCCTGTGCTCTTCACTGCCCTTTCCTCCTTCCTGATACCTTCCTCAGTCGCCAGAAGTTGTTGGCAGTGGAACTGTGGAATGCCCAGATCAGCTCCTGGAATCATCTCTGCCAAATCTGAAGACCGGCAGGAGTGGGCATGGGACCTGGAGTGCAGAACACCTGCGAGCACACCTGGAAGGGATTCACCTGTGTGACTAGAGGCAAGTTTTTCCAACGCTTTGGCAAGATTGAAAGGATTTACTAGTTGTCCTGCACTTCTGCAGGCCTTGAGTCCTTGTGGTCTCTCGGGCCAGCAGACCTGGTGGGGCTCATCCAAGGTGTCCTCCCAGAGACCCTTCACTGCCAGGGTGGGATGAAATTCTAGTAACTGGTCTCTTGAATATGTCACTAGACATCCTCAAAGGGATGGAGATGTTTAAACCAGGCTTTGGTTTGGACTGGTTCCCACAGTTATGCTGCTTCCTCTGTGAAGACTTGGCTATCATCCTTCTTTTCCTCTTACCCTACAAAAATAAATCATGAAATTGGGTCAAATGATAAAGGAAGCCTGCCTTTTTAGGACAATTATCCTGGCTGTTTTGTACTTCCACCCTCCCTCTATCCTCTGGGGATAGATCTGACCTGTGTCCTGGGATGTCATCAGGCAGATTTGCATCAAGAACGGAAAGCTCAAGGTCAAAACTCAAGGCTCCTCCAGATCATTTCTCCCCCTCCATCCTGTTAACACCCCCTCCTTGTTTGAGTGTGTTTCTATTCTCTTCTTGTCCTTGTCACTCTCAACCTCATAAGGCACTCCCTCTCAGGACAGTCGGTCCCCAGTCCTTTACTAGTTCCCAAATCCTACCATTTCTGTGTTTTCTGACTACTCATTTGCTTAATCCATTGACCACTTGGTGTTCATAGAAGTTAAATCAATAGTGACATTATCAACCACCCCCTGTTAACGACTTACTCCCATATCCCAGATGTTCACATAATCCAAATGGTTATGTTCAAAAGTAAATAATTCAGAAAACATATTCACCCACCACAAATTCCTGATCTCTAATATTTTTATTCAAACACTCATACAGTAGATACCTGTGCCTCATGATCAGAAGTAATGCTAGATCACCGATCCTCACCTTAATTTCCTCCTACAACTATCAATCTTGGATTCCATGGACTATGATCTCAATAATTTCCTTGGAATAATAAAAAATTCATTACCACTCATTTATGTTGTAAACCTCCAAACCCAGAAGATCCCGATTATCTGCCATGCCGCAGCTATGGCTGGTCTTATAACAAGCTGAATAAAAAGCATGAAACATGATCTTTTGGTACCACTGTAAATACAAACCCATCTGCATCAACTGGGAAACATCCATAATGCCTGGAAATTTTGTTCTCTTTTTTTGTGTTGGCTCAATAAGAGAAAGACAAATCAATTTAAAAAATGAGCAAGGGACCAGAGTAGACTTTTTCTAATGAAGACATACAAGTGGCCAAGAGGTGTATGAAAAGGTGTTCAGCATCACTAATCATCAGGGAATGCAAATCAAAACCACAATGAGCTATCACTTCACACCTGTTAAGATGGCCATTATCAAAAAAACTAAAGATGGCAAATGTTGGTGAGGATGTGGAGAAAAGGAACCCTTGTGGGAATGTAAACTAGTACAACCTTTATGGAAAACAGTATGGAGCTTACTCCAAAAATGAAAACTAGCATATGATCCAGCAATCCCACTTCTGGTATATGCCCACAGGATTGAACTCAGGGTCTCAAAGAAATACCTGCACTCTAATGTTCATTGTAGCTAATTCACGATAGCCGAGATATGGAAGTAACCTAAATGTCACTGATGGATGAATGGATAAAGAAATGGAATATTAGTCAACCTTGAAAAAAGAAGGAGATCCTGCCTTTTTTGACAACATGGATGGACCTAGAAGACATTATGCTAAGCGAAATAAGGCAGACAGAGAAAGGCAAATACTCACTTATATGTGGAATCTTAAATAGTCAAACTCATACAAGCAGAAGTTAGAATGGTGGTTGCCAGGGCTTGAGGGGATGGAGAAATGGGGAGCTGATGGTCAAAGGATACAGAGTTTCAGTAATCAAGATAAATAAGTTCTGGAGATCTAGCATATGGCATAGTGCTTACAGCTAACAAGACTGTATTGCACACATCACATTTGCTAATAGTGTAGATATTAAGAGTTCTTACCACACAATAATAGTAATAAAGGAAGTGAGAGAAAACTTTGGGAGGTGATGGATATGTTTGTGGCCTTGATGGTGGTGACAGTCTCAAGGGTATATACTTATGTCCAAATTCATCAAGCTGTATATGGAAAAGTATGACACCATCGTTGATTCTTCTGCACCTTGAAATATGCCGTGTCCTCATCACAAGAGAAAAAAATTTGTAACTATGTATGGGGACGGATGTTAACGGGATTTATTGTGGTGATCATTTCAACATTTATACAAACATTGAATCATTATGTTGTGCCGCTGAAACTAATTTAATGTTGTATGTTAACTTTACCTCAATAAAAAAAAAACACACAACAGAAAAAACCATTTTAATATTGTAAATGAGTTCAGTGAATCCCTGAAACTGCCCCATTCCCATATGAGAGTTACAGGAAGCAGAGAGGATGAGGTAAGATGGAAGAAAGTTGTACAAAACAGTATTCAAATTAAAATCATTTAAGTTGATATCAACTCCTTGTGGCAAAGTTCTGTGAGCACCGATCTTCTTTCACATTTTTCCTGGAAAAGCATACCTACAGATCCAACCCATAATAGTTTCCTCATTTGCTCTAATAAGAAAATTTTAACTTAATAAATAAAACCAAAAGCATCCCTTATGTATGAATAAAGTTAGTGAACCTTACAGAGAAAAGAGCATATTTGCACAGTCTCAATAAAGGTAACAGAAGAACGGAATGATGATGAAGTCTCATTCAAGCTTATCTTTGAAAGCCAGTAAAACCAGGTTATCTTTTCAAGAACGTGTGTAGAGCTGTCAACCTTGGAAGATAGAAATAGTGGCCTCCTCTGCAGCAAAGGTCATGCTTGCTTACTGCCCAGTATAATAAAAATAACACCCCTCCCCAGGCCAAAGGTAGGCAGACTTCCTGCCTGTTATCAAAGATATGAGTTCCTTAAGCTCTGAGATTTTGCAACCCTCTGCATGTCTCCTGGCCCACTGTGTATCACCCTTTGGGAAGTGGGATTTAGTGAACCAGTGCAAATGTTGATACTCTGGCCACTGTCATTGCTGTGTCATTAAGTCCTGTGTCTCTGACCCATGGGTCTCGTGTCTTTTGCCAGCATCTGTAAGACCATGGTAGGCTAACTTATTGGTTTGCAGGTAAGGTAAAATATCAGACAATTGACAGTTCCTGACAAGCCGTTAAAGTAACTAGTAGTCTTAGGAACAGAGAGCTATCCAGAACAATATGCATGGATGGTCTTCATAGAAGACTTCATGCAACCAAAACTTTAATAAGTCTCTCTGACCTCTTTTATTTCTACCTCAATTAGAAGGAGAGGCACCAAGCTTTATAGACCTAGGGTTTATGCAAGCCACGTGGAGACCCAGTGACCAGAAACTTCCCATGGGAGCAAAGACAGATGGGCATATTTCCAAAATGGACCCATATACCTCCCGATCATCCAAAAGACAATACATTATCTTAATTTATGATGATTTGATTCATTAAAATCTTGTGATGGGCCAAAGATACACTTCTAAGAGGAATGAGGCACATGGCAGTTGTAAGCAGATTAACACATTTGGTGAATATCAAACTCTGAACTAACTTTAGAGTTCTAATCAATCAAAAGGTACAACAAATTTAATTAGGTAGATTAAATGATATTTAATGGTATGCCTGATTATTACTCTGCAATAATGAACAAGCAGCTCATGTAAATAACTATAATTGGTCTTTAAAATATGATAGTCAGGACTGTTTGAGATAAGCTGGAGAGAAGGAAGGGGAGAAATAGATAAAAGTTATCTGCTCTGACGCCACTCTCAAAGCCCCCGGATCTACATGTAACCCAGGAGATAGAGGCAGATGGCTGTGTGCCTAGATCCTCCTGCACTGTGGTTCTCACGGATGTCACAGGGCTGAAGCAGCTTCCTGAATCGTGTTTACACGTCCATGTGTACAATACCCTTGACCAAGGGGATGAACCACCATTCAATCATCCCTTACACCCCTCTAACTAACAATTAGATTTCAGAATCATTGTACCATTACATGATAATTTATTTCTCAAACCTGTAGGATGGCGAGCTAAAAGAAAATCAAATTTCAATGGCTTCTTTTCTTTGAAGGACCAAGATGTTCTTTCACACTTAGAATCCGGATTAGAGGATAAATCCCTCAAGTCAATGGAAACAACTTAAAAAAATGGACAGAGGGATATTTCATTCATATATACACAGTTTGCACTGTGGCAAAAATAGTTATATTTTAAAAAATTAGAATTTTTTGAAATTTTATACATATTACTGACTTTGTTCTGCTTATACTCCCTTTGGTTTACCAAATCAAACTCACTCTTTAATGGGCATCTAGCATTGAGTGCTAATAACAGCAGCTTTTTTAAATTCTTATTTTTCCCAGGTCAAAGACCAAGGGAAGAGGTCGTCAAGAGGTCAAGTCTAATCTACCTATGGATGTGGCAGCCTTAACTATGGATGTTCAAACCAGACATTGCCAGCAGAACCACATCTCTTCACCCATAGGTGAGTTTTTACTAGTAATCACAGAGACTTGAGGATATCAAAGGAAATTCTTTATTAAGAACCAAAGTTATAGATCCCTATCTTGGGTTCATTACTTTGAATTTTTGACCCAAATCATATGCATCTATTGGACCATGTTCAATTTTATGATCTTTAGAAGATGCAGCCTACAGCTGAAGAGAAACAGATACAACACCAATATCTTACCCTCTCTGAAGCACAACTGAGAGCCCCTGGAGTCAGAAGTTTTCAAGACAAGAAAAAGTCATTCTTCTTCCGAACAGAGAGAGTAGAGGCTATTCAAACATTCAACTTTAAATTGTTAACATGACTTGTTAGAATGTGATGGAGCAAGCCTCACACCTTCTAAGTTTCATGATTTTTCTCCAGAATACTGAGAGGGATGACCTTAAAGTCCAGTTTCCCCATAAATGTCTTTATTCAGTGATAAAATTAAATTCGCTATAAAATAATTCCCATAGGGCTGGCCCCGTTGCTTAGTGGTTAAGTGCTCTGCTACTTGTGGCCCGGGTTCAGATCCGGCATGCACTAACACGCTGCTTCTCCGGCCATGCTGAGGCCACATCCCACATACAGCAACTAGAAGGATGTGCAACTATGACGTACAACTATTTACTGGGGCTTTGGGGGAAAAAAAGGAGAAGGATTGGCAACAGATGTTAACTCAGAGCCGGTCTGCCTAGGCAAAAAGAGGAGGATTGGCATGGATGTTACCTCAGGGCTGATCTTCCTCACACACACACAAAAATAATAATAATAACAATAATAATAATAATACCCATAAAATTGTTAAAAATATATCATAGTCTCTGACCAAGAGGAAACAAGGAAAATTGAGCAGTTGAATAGCAGTGTAATAAACTCCATACAAGGATCTTACTGTAGCATTATGTATAATAGTGAAACTGGACATAATCTCATCTCTATCAAAGAAGAAATAAACAGATCATGGTATTCCTGTTCTTTGGAGTACCTCTAAAACTTCTAAAAAGCTAAGTTAGGGTGGCGAGCACTGATAAGGAAAGACATCTATGATATATGGTTTGGGAAACAGCAAATTGCAAAATGATGTAGTTATGTCATTTATGTTAAAAAAAACTTTATGTGTATTTATATGTTCATAGGAAATGTCCAGAACAATAAGCTGCAACCTCTTAACTATAGTTCCTTCTGAGTAGGGGAGTGAGTTTGCAGGGAAAGGGATGGATGAGGGAGGTTTCACTTTACTCTAAATAGATCTGGGTAACTTGACTTTTTTTATAGTATGTAATTCTTTCATAATTAGAAAAATGAGTGATGTGACCTTTTGGTGCAGGGCAATACTATTATGTTCTCCAGTGTCTGTACTGTATGTTATTGCACAGCACGGACTGTAAGAGAAAGCCCAGAGGAGCAATGAAGACAAAGAAGACATAACACCTGCAAAAAGTCAGTGGAGTATTTCTCCATAACAAACCTTCCAGGTGAGTGACGGTCAGTATCTTCCACTGCTCCAGCTCTCACAATAAACCTAGAACCTGCCCTGGGTAAGCTGGAGGACCATGCCTGACTAGTCCACTCCCTGCATGGGGCCGGTTTGTGCAGGGTGACTGTCATCAAGCAGACAATGGACTCAGGATGGGGCGTGTGCCTTTGGAGAGGATGGCAGAGAGGCACAAATTGGAATGCCAGCTAAGTGCACACACTTGAGAGGCGGAGTTCCAAGTGGAGACTCAAAATGTACCAAGAAACTGTGTGAAGTGAAGGAAGCACTCGACCACTCTGAGCCTCAGTGTTCCCCCCTGGAAAAGGGGGATCACAGGCCTGCTTCACAGAGCTGTTGGGGAAGATACATAAAAGTGCCTGTGACAGTCAGTGTCACATTATTAACAAAGTCGTCTCCGACTTCAGAAAATCAATGAAAAGAATAATGTGATGAGACCAAAGACAAGATGCCCAGCTTCGTAAGCAGCCCCAGCAGCATGAGAATGAGAGGAGCTCCGAGTAAGCAGGGTTCTTCACAGCTCCACTGGAGAGGATGAACATGGGCTACACCACGATAAGGGGCTGTTGTACAGTGACACGTGTAGTGAGAGTGGGTCCCTAAAGACACTGTGAAATAGTGTTACACACAGTGGCTCCTAGGAAACAACTACAAAGCAATGAATGCAGCAGATAGGAGTGGGAATGGGGCAAGCAGAGGAGGGTCAGAGCTACAAAATCTGACGGAAGACACTGAACCACGACGAGTGCCCAGCTCTGTCAACAGCTGCTGTGGTTGCGCCAGGAGATCAAACGTTTGAGACAGCCATTGTGGGGACTGCTGGGAGCACAGTTGTCACTGTGGCCACACCTCAACAGCAGTGCATCGGAGCACACACACCCCGAGACTTTCCTCTCCATTAATCCTTGTTTTAAGATGACGAATATCCTCATGTTACATTGTTTCCTTCCAACACTTGTGGACGAGTGTCATCAGAACCCCCGAAGAGGGCACAGGCCAGATTAGGATGGAACGCTGGGGGCTGGGGGAGGGGCGCTGCACCTGACTACACGGATTATCACCTGGGCCTATTGAACACGAGAGAAGCACCCAAGGATGTGGTCTAATGAGACTTCCCTGTCTTGCCACATTCAGAGACACTACACACTTTCTCATCCTTTCTTTACAAAAATGTTAAAGAATTCATGTGTCATTAATTCATACAGAGGCAAATTCTTGACAAAGTGACAGGGTCCAGTTTCCATGACCAGGTTTTTCAGTTGCTTTGATAATATCCCACATTCAGAAATCGGAAATGTAACCTATTGGGATGTGTAATATAAACAGGGACTTTTTTTCCTGTAGATCAACGCCCAGATTTTTAGGGACGACATAAATCATGAAAGCTGCTAACCATTCCTCCACAGGTTTCAATAAGACTTTTAAGTTAATTTATCAATCTCAGGAAAAGACAATTTGGCAATTCAAATTTTTTGTTTCTGCATTCAAATGTACAGTACAGCCAAGAGAATGAGCAGAAAAAAATTAACAGGAAGGTCTTGCTTGCATTTTATCTTTTGCAAATAAGCAGGATATTTTATGCTCTATTCCTTTCACCACTCTAATCAATTTTTAAAGAATATGGTACCTCTGACTATCCCTAGGCATGTTTATCTGGGAACCTTGTCAGAATTCAAAGCAGAGATGTTAAAGGTGACGGGTTTCAAATGCTGCCCAAGTGCTGTCTACCTTGAACGTCCCTCTCCCAAAGCTGGACGACTGGTCTCTTCCTGAGTGATCAGAGTCGCCACCCGTGTCCCTGAGAGACTGGCCACTCAGGCCTGAGCTGAGATTAGGTGATCAATCTAAAGGGCAAAATGCTTAAGCTATTCTCATCTTAAGGTTGCTGTTTTGGAGGCCACTGCACTGGAATGCGTTGGTGAAAACGGCCTACTAGATACTTGCCTGGGAATTGGGTTGTTCTCCTCTGCTCTTAGCGGATCCTGGGGAAACCAATGATTAAGCTCACAGATGCCTCAACTTCGATATCTGCAAAAAAGGCAAGCAACAGCCAATGTTACCACCCAGCAAAGCTCTTAAGTTGTACTTGCAAGAGCGGCCACAAGAGCGAATCTCTCTCAAAAGCTGATGAAAGGATGGCACTTTGGCTGGAGAAGGCAGAGGGCAGCAGGCAAAGTGGAAAGTTTCTAGGATGTCAAACCAGTTCCCATAGGCAGTTTAGAGAAGCACCTGGCCCTGGACTAGGTAGGAGGCTATGGAAAGACCCACCGGCACGCAGGTGGGAGGAGGAATCAAGCAATGGAGGGAGGCGGTGTGGAAGAGGCAAGAGTCCGACTTCAATTTTGGACAAAACCAGTTGCACGCTGCAGGCCCTCGGCTGCCCATGCAGCCTCCACATCCTCCTAACTCCCTGGTCCCGCTCATCCCGTGGCATCCCTCCGGGACTCAGCCCACGTGCAGCGGGTGCAGGACCAGAGTCCTGAGTCAAGGGCGGTGTGTCCCTCGGCCAAGCGCACACAGCCCTGCTCCTCCCCCCAGGGTTAGGCACCGCCCCATGCTCACAGCCTCCTGGGATTTGTAGTCCTGCGGTCCTGCAAGCTCCCAGGTGGGAGCGGTTAAGAGACAAAAGCTCCCCGCATACACAGCTAGGGGCCCCAACTCCCACCTTGTCCCCCCGCCCCTGGTCCCCATCCCTCTGCTTCTCCACCCCACCCTCTACCCCGCCTCTTCTCTATACCTTGCCCACTCTCTATGCCCTGCCCACCCCCCAGAGTATGCGCAGTGTGGTTGGGCTACATCCCTTGAGGCCGGCACTCAGGTAGGGGTGGGGCTCAGCAGCCTGGCTGTTGCTGAGGATGCTTGCAGCCTTCGTGGAAACTTCCTGGCCAGTATTTGAAGTGTAAATTCAATACCTAAAATGGAAATACTGGGTGCTTGGGATTCTGGAATTTGCCTTTTCAAGGCCACCTGTCCTACCATCCCCTCCATCCCTCCAGATTACCATGATCCTCCCTCTGGCTTCCGTGGTCAAGGTCGCTGCAGAGATCCTTCCCTTGGACCTCGCCCACCTGAAGGGCCCATACCCATCATAAAAACTCAAAGCCATGACACTTGCCAAATTGAGCCAAAAATGGAAAGACCCAGGGGACCACGCAAGGGTGAAGGCATTAATAGATACTTGGAAGTATTAAAATCCATCTGATGATGCCATGAGTGAACATGTTCCACTTTAAAACAAAACACTGCTGTTATTCTGAGATATTGAGTTAGGATCTTTGTGCAAATATGCAGGATTTAAAGTGTTTATTGATGTATAACATGAGTACAGAAATATATGCAGAAGTCATCCATGTAAACCTCAAAGAATTATTACAAAGTGAACACACTTGTGTGACCAAGAAGTAGCACCGGCTTCACTCAGGCGCTGACAATCCCTTTCTCCCTCCTTCCTCCCAAAAGGTAACCGATATCTTACCAGCAAACACTGTATATCGAGTTTGTCTTCTTATACGAGTGTTTTATTACAGAACAACTTAAACAATATACAAAATAAACAAAATAGCATAGTAGGCCCGTCACGCAGCTTCAACAACTACTAATTGTCTGCCAATTTTGTTTCATCCACAATCCATCCCATTCCCACCTCACTTTATTAATCTTTTAGTTCTTTGTGTGTGTGGGGGTAAGATGTATGCACACAGAAAGACACAACTCTCAACTCTACAGTTTTGGCAAATAAACATGACCATATAACCTTCACCCCTTTAAGACTAGAATAGTTCCATCACCCCCAGAAAACTCCTTCCTGTTCCTTCCCAGGCAATTTTTTCTTTCCCCCGAGGCAACCACTGTTCTGGTTTTTTCATCATAGGTTCATCTTGGCTGAAATCATCCCAAGTGTTTTGTTTTCTGTCCAGCTTGCCTCCCTCGGCACGAGGTTGATGAGACTCACCCAGCATGTGTGTGTCAGCGTTTGCTCCTCGGCACGGCTGAGGGTGTTCTGCTCTGTGGTTGCCCTACAGTGCGCTCGTCTTTCTCCTGGGGACGTGCAGGTCATCTCCTGTGAACACTCTTGTACAAACCCTTTTTTTTGCTGCTTAATTCCTTTATTAGCATTTAAGTGACACACCTTTGCATTTTATAATGGTTGGTCCAGATTACAGTATGCATCTTTAACATATCACCTACCTAGACTCAATAGTGCACCAGTTTAATCAATGTAAAATATGGAAGCCTTGCTACAGAACAGTTCCATTTACCTATGTCTGTCCCTTATGCTATTGTTGTCATAAGTTTTACATCTACCCATGTTATAAATCCGACAATACAGTGTTATAATTTTTGCTTTAAATAGTCATAGGTCTTTTAAAGAAATTAAGAGAAAAAAATTAAGTATTTGGAGGGAGATGCTTTGAGGCTCTACAAATGTACTGTTTCTTCTTTAAGTTTCACCCACAGTTTTTGCATTCATCAATCAGTCTTGCTCACAGTAATTTTTTTGTGTGTGTATGAGGGAGATCAGCCCTGAGATAACATCCATGCTAATCCTCCTCTTTCTGCTGAGGAAGACCGGCTCTGAGCTAACATCTATTGCCAATCCTCCTCCTTTATTTTTTTCCCCAAAGCCCCAGTAGATAGTTGTATGTCATAGTTGCACATCCTTCTAGTTGCTGTGTGTGGGACGAGGCTTCAGCATGGCCAGAGAAGCGGTGCGTCGGTGGGTGCCCGGGATCCAAACCCGGGCCACCAGTAGCGGAGCGCGCGCACTTAACCGCTAAGCCACCAGGCCGGCCCTTGCTCACAGTAATTATTACTGTCGTGTTTTAGTGGCGATTTTCTATTTCATGCTATCCAGCCACATTTATTATTTGGAATTCTGTGAGGAAGATTCCGCCCCTACTTCTCCCTTCCTTCTTCCTCTCTTTTTCTCTTTCCCTCATTCTTTTTTTTTTCTCTTTCTTTCTTCCTTTCTTATTTAATCTATTTTATATCTGTATAGACTCATGGATATTTATTTTGTTCTCTGGGTAATAATCCAATGCCATCATTATTTATTTTGTTGCTCACAATTTTCCAGCTTGAGCCATGATTCCTTTTGACACATCTCATCATTTTCTGTGTTTTGTTAAAACACTTTCCGACTTTCTGGCACTACAAGATGTTCCAGGTTCATCTTGTATTTTCCATCTCCAGTCCTAGAATTAGCCACTTCTCCAAGAAAACCTGCTTCTTTTAATTGGAGAATGATATAAACCCAGATCTGGGAACTAGGTGTGCTCATTGATACTAGAGTGTCGCTGCTTCTAGACCCACTCAGCAGAGCTTCGAAATGTATGTATGAATAGAAACTCAGGTATACACATCTATCTATTGATCTATCACTCTATCTATCAATCTAACTATCTATCTGGATAGATATATTAAAAGAGACATGGATTCATACTGATACTTCCAACTCCAATCCAGCACCACAGAGTTTATTCTAGCATTCTCCTTTTGTTTATATGTAACTTCTTTTACCAACAGTGAGAATCTTAACTCCGGTTATCTACAATATATTTACTAATGTGTCAACTAGTTTCAGAATTGCTAATCCATACCCTTATGAAAAACACATTTATCACCTAGTATACAGTGTTTGTGTACAGTACTTTAGTTTTACAGTATCTCATCAAACCACTATCTTCCAAAGTTACTTAGGTCAGGACCTTTCATCCCCATCCCTTCTGTGTGGTTATGTCACATGCTTGTAATACAGTGAGATTCATTTGTCACTGCACTCCATCTGAGTTCCCCAGCATCCTGATTGATTTTTAAAATTTGCAGAGTAAAATTCACTCTTTGCAGTGTACAGTTCTATGGGTTTTGACAACTTTATGGTCATGTATCCACCTCCACAGTACCATACAGAGCTGTTTTTTCACCCCTAAAATTCTCTCATACTGTCTCTTTGTAGTCAACCGCTTCCCCCACTCCATCCCTTGGCAACCACTGATCACTTTGCATCCCTGTAATTCTGCCTTTTCTAGAAAGTCATATAAATGGAATTATATACCATATAGCCTTTTGAATCTGGCTTCCTTCACTTAGAGAAATTCATCCAAGATTCATCCATCTTGTTGTGTGAATCAAGAGTCTATCCTTTTTATTGCCAAGTACTATTCTAATGTCCCGATGCACCACAGTTTCTTTCTCCATTCACCTGATGAAGGACATTTAGTTTATTTCCAGCTTTTGGCAATTATGAATAAAATGGCTATAAAGATTCACACAAAGGTTTTTGTTTAAACATGAGTTTTCAATTTGCGTCAGTAAATCTCTAGGAGTGGGATATCTGAGTCATATAATAAGTGTATGTTTAACTTTATAAGAACCTTCTCAACTGTTTTCCGAATGCAACTATCATGTTGCATTCCCAGTTCTAGTTGCTCCTAGTCCTCACCAGCACTTGGTATTTACAATTTTATTTTTTATTTTAGCCACTAATGGGTGTGTGGTATATTATTGTGGCTTCTGCTTCCTTTATGAAAGTGAGTTCTGCTAAATATAGAATCCTGTGTTGACTTTTGAGTTTTCTTTCTGCACTTGAAAGATGTCATTTTGTTATTGATTTGTTTCTTTTGTTTTTGATAATGTATCATCCATCATTCACATTATTTCTCCCTGTATGTAATGTCTTCCCCTGTATATATCTATTTCCTTGACTGCTCTCAAGATTTCCCTTTTATCTTTGGATATTAGCAGCTTGACTATCACGTGCCTAGGTATGGTTTTAATTTGTATTTTATTTTGTGTGTTTCCTGACTTTCTTGGATCTAAAATTTAAGACTTTCCACCAAGTTTTGGAAATTATGCTATTACTTATTGATTTGCCTTTCTGCCTCATTTAATTTTTCTGTCTCTCCCCTCTCTGCTGGGGACTCAATCATCTCACAGGTTGTAAGGCTCTCTTCCTTTTTCTTCAAAATTTTTACATTCTTTTCTTCAGACTGGATAATTTCTATTGCCCTATCTTCATGTTTCTTCTACTGTTTCTAATCTAATGGTAAACTCAAAGGTACTTTTTTTATTTCATCTTCCTATTTGTTTCTCTTTTGTAATTTCCATTTCTCTGCTGAGTTTCCACATCTGTTCATTCATTATGAGAATATTTTTGTTTACCACCATGATCATCTTTATAATAGCTACTTTCTTATGCTTGTTTGCTAATTGCAACACCTTGGGGATAGCTTCTACTGCCTGCTTTTGCTCATATATGGATCACACTTTCCTATTTCTTCAAATCTCATGATTTTTTAAATTTTTTCCTGGAAACCATGAATGATAGTTAAAGAGCCTCTGGATTCTATTGTATCCCTTTGAAGAGTGTTGTTGCTTTTCTAGCAGAGAGTTAACTTGGCTGGACTGAAACTCCAATCCTATCTCTTTTACAGTGAACATAGCTGAAATCCTCATTCAGTTCTTTCATCTTCCAACTGTTTTTACACTAGGCCCTCTGGGGCCTACCCTGCATGTGTGTTGTACAAAGATCTGCCAATTTGGTGTGTGTAGGGGGGAGACATTCATACTTATTTTGAGATTTTCCTCTTTGTGGGTCCCTCTCTTCCTGAATTACTCCCCTAACTTTCCAGCAACTCTGCCAGCCCCAAAATACATCCTCTAACATTACAAGTAAGACTGTAGTTTCTCCCCTCTCTGGGCCCTGTAGAGATTTTGGAATGCTTTGAGGTAAAAGACTCAAGCTTGCAAATATCTCCTGGTGCAAATCCCATCATTTAAGGGAAGATTCCCTCTCAGTTCTGCTTGCTTTGGAAGAGATTTATACATACACACATATACACATTTATTATATGTGTATTACATATAGATACATGATTCTTTATAAATATATAAAATATTTTATGCAGATTTTATCATTGTTATCTGTGAGAGTGTTAGTTCAACATGCTACTCCACCATTACTGGAAGCCAGACCTCGGTTTTGTTTCTTTTTTGGATTTTATATAAATGGAATTATAAAATATATAGCCTTTTGAATATAATTTCTTTTATGCCACATTATGGTTTTGATATTTATCCATGCTATTGCATGTAGCTAATGTTTGTTTATTTGTTGAAAATAATTAATTTTTTTAAATGGTCATAAAATATGCATAATGCTAAGGAGTTCTGTGCCAGGAACTGGAGGAAGAGACCAATAAATATATTTTCTATTATTTCAGAACCCATAAGTGGAATTGCTAGATGATATGGTAATTCTATTTTTAATTTTTGAAGGAACTACCATACTGTTTTCCACAGTTTTATATTCTCACCATCAGAGTACAAGGGTTCCAATTTCTCAACATTCTTGCCAACATGTTATTTTCTGATTTTGTGATAGTAACTATCCTAATGGGTGTGAAGATGTATCTCATTGTGGTTTTATTTTGCATTTTCCTGATACTTAGTGACGTTGAGCATCTTTTCATGTGTGTACTGGCCATTTTTTATCTTCTTTGGAGAAATGTCTATTCAAGTCCTTTGTGCATTTTTAAATTGGGTTTTTTTTTTATTGTTGAGTTGTGGGAGTTCTTTATATATTCTAGATATTAATCCCTTATCAGATATGTGATTTGCAAATATTCTCAACCATTCTGTGAGTGGCCTTTTTACTCTGTTGATAGTATCTTGTGATACAGAAAACTTTTGCATTTTGATGAAGTCCAATTTGTTATTTTTTTTGTTGCTTATGTCTTTGGTGTCATATTAAAGATATCACTGTTGGCAATGGCATTTGGACACAATGACACACAGATTTTACCCTGTGTTTTCTTCTAAGGATTTTATAGCTTCAACTCTAACATTCAAATCTTTGATCTATTTTGACTTAATTTTTGTATATGGTGTAAGGTAAGCATCCAACCTCATTCTTTTGCATGTGGGTATCCAGTTTTCCCAGCACCATTTGTTGAAAAACTTATCCTTTCTCCAATGAATGGTCTTTGCACCCTTTTCAAAAATCATTTGACCGTATATGCAAAGGTTTATTTCTGGGCTCTCTATACTATTTCATTAATATATTGTGTGTATTTATGCCAGTACCACACTGTTTTGTTTACTTTGTAGTAAGTTTTGAAATCAGGAAGTATGAGTTCTCTAACTTTCTTCTTCTTTTTCTAGATTGTTTTGGCTATTCAGAGTGCCTTGAGAGTCCATAGGCATCTTAGGACAGATTTTTCTATTTTTGCAAAATCATCATTGAAACTTTTATCTTTTTGAATAAGTTGATTCTTAAGTATTTTACTCTTTTTGATGATATTGTAAATAAAAATGTAAAGTTTGTAGATTTCTTTTTCAGATTACTTATTATTAATGTATAGAACAACTAATTTTTGCATGTTGATTTTGTATCCCACTACTCTGCAGAATTTATTAGTTCTAACAATTTTTTTGTGGAATTTTTAGGGGTTTCAACATATAGGATAATATTTGTAAACAAATATAATATTACTTCTTCCTTTCCAATTTGGATGCTATTTCTTTCTTTTTCTTGCCTAATTGCTTTGTCTGGAACTTCTAATACCATGTTGAATAGAAGTGGTGAATGTGGGCCTTCTTGCCATATTCCTGATCTTAGAGGAAAAGCTTTCAGTCTTTCACCCTTGAATGTGATGTTCTGTGTGAATTTCTATATATGGCTTTTATTATGTTGAAGTAGCTTCCTTTAACCCTGAAGGATTTTTAGTGTCTTAACATGAAAGCATGTTTAGTTTTGTCAAACGTTTTTTCTGCATCCATCGAGATGATCTTTTTATTTTTTCCTTCATTTTGTTAATGTGGTTTATTACATTGCTTCATTTTCAAATATTGAAACATCCTTGCATTCCAGGAATAAATCTCACCTAAAAATGATGTATAATCCTTTTAATATGCTGCTGAATTTGGTTTGTTACTATTTTATTGAGGATTTTTGTATCAATATTCATCAAAGATATTGTAGTTTTCTACAATAGAAATTGTACTTTTCTCTTCTATTGTATTCTATTGTAGTTTTCCATTTCTGTAGTTTCAAAGACCTGTCATTTTATTTTCTCTTAGCGTCTTTGGCTCTGATATCAGGATAGTGCTAACCCCACAGGATGAATTTAGAGGTAGTTTCTCCTCTTCAACTTTTTGAAAGAGTTTTAAAAGAATTGGTGTTATTTAATTTAAAAAAACGGTTTGTGCCCAGGAATAAATTCAGCATAAAATAAATACAAATAAATATTTTTTAAAAATGTGAAAAAGTTGTTTTCCTAAAATAAGTTAAAAATTAAGCAAGTACATCACTTACCACTTTATTTCTTAAAATTTTTAACCTAATAATAGGCAGGAACAAATTGTTAGAATTAAAATGACTCAAGTGTTAATTTTCTTCATTGCAAATTTTTTGAGAGAAGTATATGATGCCATCATGTATGACATCTTTTATGAAAAAAATGGTCATTTTTTGTAGTATTTGAGAACATTATGAATTTTCCCAGTGGACTCTGATATGCAAAGTTATCTTTTCAACCTATATGTCTTATCATCATCCTTACCAAATTAACAAACTCTGTCAGGTGCTAATTAATCAACTACTTTTCATATGATTCAGGTTCTCCACCATTAATTTCCCTAACCATCAGGAAATTCTACAACTTCTCAAGATTAAGAATTTTACCTTATACTCTATTTATCTCATATAGTTTAAAACATTCAAAAATCATTGATAAACTGACCCTGCCCAAACTAAAGCATGGTGAATTATAAAAGATCGTCTCCGTTAAGTGGGGAGGGATTTCAGGTTGAACTTAATTTTATAAGTGGTCAATTTATTACAGTGTATTGTTCTCTTATGTATTTCAATTCTTTTTTTAAAAAAGTGATAGTTGAGGGCACTTAGATAATAAAAAGTTGAGAAAATAAGGAACTGATATACTTTGTAAGCTTCAAATGTTTTCAAGCATAAGATACAATAAAAACTAAAACTAAGAAATGGCAGAGGAAATAGAGATAAGAGGATGAATTTGCAAAACTGAATCTATAATAATATCTCAATGGATAGCATTGTGGTGCCAAGAAGGTGGTGAAGTCAAAGAATTCGTAAAGATGATAATAAACAGACTGCAAAGAAAAAAGATCGAAATTTTTATAGAGAGAATTTTTACAGCGATATTACAAATAGAGAACAGGGAAGAGGAGTTGGAGTGAGAGACTATCTGCTTGTTAAATTACTCCCACTGTAGAGAACAAAAAACCAATTTGCTGAAATCTTTGTTTCCCTCTATGACCCTATCTTTATCTGTAAAATCTCAGCTCTGAATCAAAGTCACAATCCAGCTTTTCCATCACTGGGGAACAGAGCATTTACGCTCATCTGAAACCTCATCTGCCCAGCCTGTGAAATAAGGCTGGCCATCCATTCTCACAGAGGAGCCAACTGGAGGTAAGATTTTTGGTTCTGAATTCAGCTAAACATCTTCTAAGAATTGTATCTGGCCTTCCTCATCCAAGGCTATCAGTGAAGGGTTGGCTGGCTTTCAGAGAAAACCAATTCACAGTCAGCTGAGACATTTTCTGTTGAGCTTTCTAGAGAAGGCTGTGGGGCTTGTCAGTAAGAGTTGAATCTGTACGGGTTATATTTTTTAAATTTTATTCAGAGATTTATAAAGAAATTTATATGGTATTACTTATTATCAGGAAAAAATGTTGTCTATTCTCTGGTCATTTAAGCAAAATCCTCCTCCCAGGGCCCACCCATGGACAAAGCCCAGATTTAATCTCCAAGCGTCTGCCAGGCACACTGTGGTCAGTGGGAAGGCCTCAAGTTGGCAGCCTGTTCTCTTGTGTCCTGTGCTGGTACTTAATCTTCCATCTCTTCAGTGTACAACTAGACAGAGGCTCAAAGGACTTGACATTGGAGAAATGTACTTTTCATTGTCTTTAGACTTCCACACTTTTCAAAAAGACTCTCAGCATTTCCAGTAATTGTGCAGCAGTGTACCCAACACTAAGGTTCTCACTTTAAAAATTAAAATAAATAAACTTTGAAAAGGAAAAAAGTGATCTCTGCAATTTTGTACAGAATCTATATAATGGGTGTATTTTTATAAATGGAGGAAAGATAACAAATTTAACTGTTTTGGTTAGTTAACACAGTATTATATTTTATACATTACCAATTTTGAGATTATTTGTATTTAAAAATACTGTTTCAAACCTCTAAATCATTGTAAGTGGTAGAGTCTGCCATCTGCTTTGGCTGAACAATTATATACAATAAGTCAGCCAAAACTCTTCCATTCCTGTATAATCTTATATGTGGGTGGTAATGGTTAGTTCTTATAGATTGTTTGAACACGTGCATATCACAAAATACAAGTGGCCATTAAAAATTAAAATGTTCACCAAATACAAGATTATCTGATTCCTAGAAAAAGAAAACAATACTGTAACATTAAGGCTAAAACTGTCAAAAAGGAAGCCAAGATACACTCAAGTCAAGCTTTTGCTGAAAAGTTAATTGGCTCATCTTTGAAACTTTGTCATGTTTATTGTGTAAGCAAGATGCTTTCAGAGCCAAGAATATAGAAAGTGCTTATTGGTAAGTTAACATTGTGATCGTTTATTTTGTAAATGTTAATATGAGAGATGTAATTCATTTTCTACTATATTCAGATTTTCAAGTTCTGCTAAATCTAAGGCCACATTACTGGCAAGTTGGGATACCTCTAGACATCTGAAAAATATGAGTCCTACACAGAAGCTTATACATTCTCTATTCATCAGGTTCTAAATTCTAAAGCATTCTAAGGTTTTGGAACAAACCAATGGCATTCCACATTTACAGTAAGGCTGCATGTGCAATACATGATCTTATAGGAAGAGAAATCCAGATTTTAAATGAAAGAGATTGTGAACAAAAAATAAAGTATATTTTCACGTCTGAAAGGGGATTTCAAGAAAGAAGGGACTCTCAGAACATGTGGTAAGTGGTAAATAAGTTACCAAAGGGTCTCTAAAAGAGAACATATTGTGGGAAAAAGAGCCTAAAGACAGAGAGCTAAAATGGCATCTCTGGAATCCTTATGATGAAACAGACGCTGAACTACTTTTTCCTAAAATTTAAAATGCATCTTATCCCCTAAACAAATACCACCACGCTGCCAGGGAGCTTACCTGGGCATGGTGAAGTGTTGGAATCATTTTTCTAATTCATTGGTTCTTAAACTTGATGAACACCAGAAGCACCTGGAGGCCTTGTTGAAACCCAGATTGTCGGGCCCCACCGCAGAGTTTCCAGTTCAGCAGGTCTGTGGTGGCACCTGAGAATTTGCATTTCTACCCACTTCCCAGGTGATGCTGATGTTGCAGGTCCAGGGACCCCACTTTGAGAACCACAGCCTAACTTACACCCTATATATGGTTACCAAATCCATTATTTCATCCTTTGGCTGCTACTTTTCCTTTATCACATCAGCACTTTAGATGCGAATCTCCTCACCTAACAATGGGAATACTTGGAGAATTTAACAGCTGGTCCTCCTTTCCAGCTCAGTTCTCCCTCTTCCTCTCAATACTACATTCTCTTGCCAGGTAATTGTTCCTTAAACATCAGTTCATCATAGATCTTCCTTGCTCAAAATCTCATGGCTCTTATGCTGAGCACAAGACATTTTAAATTCTCTGCTTGGCTCATACGGTTTGTAATAGCCTGTAGAATGTGGACTCCCTGTTCCCTACACTGCCTACTATAAAGAAGTACGTGAGGATTACATAAGATACAGTCAGTTCTCGTTATGCACAGTGTGACATTCTATAAAGTCGCTGTGAACACTGAATTGGTGAATATGACCCACTGCTCCTATGGGAAATGCAGGGTTAGGTTGCTGCAAGCCTTAGTCACAATTTCTTCAACTGATCAATACATAACCTTGTTCTCTGTGTGTTTCTCTTTAAAGTCACCTTATTTAATATATATTGTTGATATATTAACATTGAACTCACACTAACAGCACTGTACCTCATCTGAAAGAAGACTGTCCAACACACATACTTTCTCTGTAAAGGTACGTCACAGCCTCCTGCCCTGAGGAACACCAGGCAGCATTGCAGCACTACACATGGGGGACATATTAAACAGCAAAATCATCAACACAAGGCACAAAAAGATAAGAAATGAGGCACTAAATAGACTGCAAGAAGGACACTTGTTTACGGTGTGGGCTGAAACGAGGGCAGAGCGTCACCTGGTTCCCCCTCAGCTGGGAACGTGCACGTCCAGTGAATCAAATTTTTCACCACTTTGTGCATATCTGCAAATGGACATGAAAGCCCTGTGGGTGTTTATTCGGAGGCTGCCAGTACATTTTAGCTAGTGGGCAAGTGTGCAAACACGGAATCCACAAGTAATGAGGATCAACTATATTATGAAAGCATGTTTTCAAAACCAGAGTATTGTTCAGATATAAGAGCAATAATGATAACTTAAGATAGCTAACATTTTAGTGCCTACTATGTCCCAGGAGCTCTTCTAAGTACTTTACATAAGTTAATGAATTTAAATCTCACTAAAACCCTATGAGACAAGAGTTATCAGTAGCCGCATTTTATAGATGAGGAAACTAAGGCTCAGAGAGTAAATACTTTGCACCTGTTCCCCAGTTAAAAGTGGAATAACTGGGATTTGTGCCCAGACAAACTGGTCCAAAGCCCACAGACTCAACCACTATGGTAGGAATGTGAGCGTATTTTCTACCACTCCCTGAAAAGCCCCTTCTGCTCCAGCCAGTGTTGTCTCCCAAATATTCACTCATCAAACATTTTCTGAGTGCCCCAAAGGTGTCAGGTACTGTGTTTAGATACTGGAAGGACTAATAGAATGTCGACGCAAATAATCCAACCAATATATAAATCAAAATTGGGTTGAGTTTATGATGAGCCAACCTTTGAGGGCCATAAAGCCCAGGAGAGTCCTTTCACAAAGAAATGGAGGCCCAAAGAAGTGAGGTGTACAGAGTGGTTATAGACCATCAAAGACCATGTATCACATGTGATTGCAATGTCCCTTTTACAGTAGTCATGATGTTGACCTGTCAGCACGTCGATTGATGGACACAGTGGGTATCAGGTCTGCTGTCTCCATGTGCGTGGCTGTTGTCTCGAGTTGGGTGGTCACAGGATGAGCACAGCAATCAAATCCTAGCCTAGGGAGAAATGCTTATCCTTAAGGAAATGCCAATGTGGGGGAAGTTGCATTTACAACTTAAGGACATTGCTTTTGTCTTTGGGACATGTTAATTGCTTAAAGCAGATATACAATGGATGAACAGAGGCTACAGGCCCCTTTTGGGAAAAAAAAAAAAAACAAGTTCAGGCCCAATTAGTTTTACACCAAATGGCTTCCTCATGTGCTCCAATATATCCTATTGCTTGCCATTTATTCATCAAGAAGAAGGATAGTCTCAGCTTTAAGGAGCTCGCTGTCTATGAGACATGAATAAAACTACAGTTATGGAAAAGTAGATAAGTACAGGGTCCCAGAGTGGGGACATCCAAAGGGGTCTCTAGATGGATACCTCTCAGGAAAAGTGTCCAAGAGGAAGGAACATTTGACACGAGTTTAGATTAAGAAATAGGAATTAATAGATCAAAAAAGGGAGTAGGAGGACAGAAGAAACACATATAAAAAGACAGATATAAAGGATGCTAAAGCTTTCAGAAAATGGGGGTATTTTTAAGGCTGGAACAAAGCGAACATGTAAGACACAGTGGGTGATGAGGCTAAAGATGAGG
This sequence comes from Diceros bicornis minor, assembly GCF_020826845.1. NCBI lineage: Eukaryota > Metazoa > Chordata > Mammalia > Perissodactyla > Rhinocerotidae > Diceros > Diceros bicornis. The sequence goes on along the minus strand of NC_080761.1, from coordinate 2,227,150 downwards.
ACAGCAAGGCAAAGCCTGCGTGTCCAGCTCAGGAGTCTGAATGATCTCACGGATGCTCTGAGCAGTCATTGAAAGAGTCTAAGCAGACGTCAGATTTAAGCAAATTTGGATTCTAGAAGGTAAATTTGGAGGCATTGTGGAGGAAAGATTAGAAAAAATTAAGACTGGAAGTAAAGGGACATGTTGGGAGACTAGGCAGCAATCCAGATAAGATAGGCCTTGGCTTAGGCGGGGGGTCTGCAGGTGGAGGAGGCCAGGAGGTGGGAAGCAGTGCTGGGAACCTGGAAGAGGAAACTGAGCTGCCTCTCAGTCACGAGAAGACTGCCTGTCGTGGCCTCCACACCCCCATGCCCAAATGCCATGTTCCTTTCTACGTCTGTACATTTCCCCTCTTCCCCCATCTGAAATCCTCACTCTTTCTTCCCTCCACCTGCCCAAAAGTGGTCCCTTTGAGGACTTGATCTAGTCCACCTCTCCTAAGAGGCTGTCCTTAATTACAATTTCTCAATAACATTCTCATTTTTTTAAGTTCTGTAATACAACATACACTAATTACCTTGGCAGAATCTAAATACATCTTGCAAACCATTTCATGTATGTGGACGAGCTTGGAACCTTATAATTCTTTGTATTTCCCTCAATACCTACCACAAATACCTTGCACATATAGGTCAATGGATGTCCAGTAAAGTTCAATAAAGAAGAATCACCTTTTATTAGCTAAGAACTTTTATGAGTTCAGTTATTCCTTTAGATCAGCTGCTTGAACCATTTGTATTTCTCCACAGGTCAACAGTGTTGCCCAACACAAATGAATTTTACATCTTCTCAAACTCAATAGAGCAAAGATGGAACATCATTCCCCCTGCAAGCCTTGCTGCCCTACAGAAAAGCAAAAACAACGTGTGACATCTAATTCTTTCTCCACATTCTCATCCTAAATTGCATCTGTTTTCCAGATGCTAACTGGTTTTCATTCTTAAAACTGACAGAAAAGTTTCTCATTATTTCCTTTTCTTTCTTTTTTTGTGAGGAAGATCAGCCCTGAGCTAACTTCCGATGTCAATCTTCCTCTTTTTGCTGAGGAAGATTGGCCCTGGATTAACATCTGTGCCTATCTTCCCCTACTTTATATGGGATGCTACCACAGCATGGTTTGACAAGCAGTGCATCGGTGCGCGCCAGGATCCGAACCTGTGAACCCGGGACCGCCGCAGCGGAGCATGTGTATTTAACCGCTGTGCCACAGGGCTGGCCCCTCTCTTTATTTCTAAAGCTGAAATGTCTAAATTGTTCTCTGGGCTAGTTGGAGTTTCCACAAAGTGAAAACGCACATTCCAGAAAAATCCTTATCTTTCCAGGATAATCCTTAATATATTATGGTAAACACCTTGGCAAAATGTCACTGATTTTCAATGTCAGTGCCTCCACAAGGGTATCCTTGCATTGTCTCCCCTCCCAACCACCTCTCACTTTGCCCCTCCCCAGGCTCATGGGCTCAAAGTGTTTACTGAGCACTAAGAATGATCAGAGTTTGAGGGAGACTTCAAGGATGACTCAGCCATGTTTTCTGACCCCAACAATCTCTCTCCATCTCTCCTTTAACCTCTATTTTTTTTTAACTCTGGTTTCTACTTTAGTTGTTTACTTGTCTTGTGAATTGTTGTTTTGTGGTTTATAATTACCATGTAAATCCATATTACTTTTTGCCTTCGAGTTTTGAAAGAGCTCACATTAAACAAGTTTTTTTTCCCAGCCCTTTGATGGGTCTAATATCTTCCAATGTAATTCAAGTGGCTTCTTGCTTTTACGTCTCCATCATTATTCCTTCAGAATTATGTTCACCCCACACTTGTGATCTGACCAATGCTGCTTCACTCTTTAAACTTTTCTATGCCAAGATTCACGTGAGGAATCCCTCAAGCACCATCAGCTAGGCGACCCCACATTCCTGACATCTGTTTCCTTGATTTGTTCCTAAATAAAGATGTTACATTTTTTGTTTTGTTTTGTGAGGAAGATCAGCCCTGAGCTAACATCCATGCTAATCCTCCTCTTTTTGCTGAGGAAGACTGGCTCTGAGCTAACATCTATTGCCAATCCTCCTCCATTTTTTTCCCCAAAGCACCATTAGATAGTTGTGTCACAGTTGTACATCCTTCTAGTTGCTGTATGTGGGACACGGCCTCAGAATGGCCAGAGAAGCGGTGCATCAGTGCGCACCCGGGATCCAAACCTAGGCTGCCAGTAGCGGAGCGCACGCACTTAACCGCTAAGCCACGAGGCCGGCCCAAGGTGTTTCTGAAACTAATAATAAATTGTACCAAGTGGTCATTGTATAAAAAGCACTATCACAGATACCTTCAAGGGAACAAATGGAAAAGAATATTCAATTCCTCAGATAGGTTTGCAACCAAATGAGGCATTGAGGGGACCAGGGGGCACTGATCAGAGCAGGACCCTAAGAGAAGAGTTTTAAGTCAATTTCAAATGAGGTTAAAACTGGAATGAGATAATATTTTACCAGTTAGCTGAAATCATAAGCATTTTTCTGACCTTTGAGAGTTTATTTGCATATAAACTCTACATGTGGGGTAAGAGAAAGCTGATATTGTTTAATTTCTTGTTATTATTCAGCACTTTGTAACAGATGTGGCTATTCACAATTAATAAATATCATAATGTGGAGAGACCCAACTTTCAACTGCCTGATATTATCAATTCTTACACAAAGCTAGAGTTTTAAAGATCAAATTTCATTCTAGTTACCTTTCAACTAGTCCATTGATCAGAAAGATGCTGAGTTTTAGGAAAATACTTCAAAACACAAATTTTATATGTAATTTCAGAAGCAAAAAATGAGTTAAAAACTGGGGGGTAACCAGTTTTCCTACAATATATTAATCTTTAACATGGGAGCAAACATTTTTAGAGAATATAATTGAAATTTGCCTATTTGTATATTGTAGAATGTTAAAGGATTTACAGTTTTAATAGTATTTCAAATACCAGAGAATAAAAAACAGAATTGTTTCAGTTTTGTGAAATAGTTTTTTAGACATAGTAGATTTTCACAGCATATTACTTGAAAATAAAATAATCAGTTAGTGATGTTTAATCAATGTGGTTTTATTTTAAACTTGCTCATTCCATAGGAGCATCAATAAAAGCCCTCCAGGAGTGGCTGACGCTCTTTCCCTCCACATGAGCACCAGCTGTGTTTGCTTTAAGCATCAGACTCTCGGGCAACACCATAGCCCTCAACTCCGTTTAGTTGAGAAAAGGCTTTATGAGTCGTGTGTTTTTTCTAGGGGTATGGAGCTCCCAGACTTATTAACTACAGGGAGAGAGTAAGAGTCAGAACACATTCAATAAACTCCAGTGTGCTCAGGTGAGAGGATAGGTGCCTGAACTCACATCTGAAGAAGAACTTAGAGGATGCTTTCTGACTCTGCTTCGTGCCTTTGACTAAGTAATCCTGGACATCGCCGTTACGGCCACAGAATAACACAAGCAGCCTTGATGGACCAGAAATCCTCCTTTGTCCATCATTTGTACAGAGCAAACTGGCTTAAGATCTCTCGTTTCCTGCTGCAGTGGTAATTTACAGAGATACAGAACTGCCATCTAGTGACTAAGAAGAAAACAGCAAGGTGCTTTACATGGAAAATGAAATTGTAAGTTTTTTAAAAAAGAACAGTGCAACACTAAAGTTGGTAAAGTTGACACAATGTGACACATGAAAGTTATAGTAAAACTGAAAAATGTGTAGGTGAAGTAATCAGTTGTTCTCTCTGCCTCTAAAACATGTCTTGACATCTGACTCATAAATAGTTTAAATATAATAGAATAACTTTGGAAATAAACTTCTCATCTCATCTCATCCAATGATGCTGGCAGGAACTGGTATTAAACAGCCAGATGGTGAGTACCCATGTTGAAGCACCATTTTTATCACAGTAGAGAGAATAGAGGCATAAACCCAACAGACTGATGTTCAGATCTTCCCTCTTGCCCTTGATCAATTTTGTAAACATGGTCTTATTTTGTTTGTGAGGAAGATCAGCCCTGTGCTAACATCTGCCAATCCTCATCTTTTTTTGCTGAGGAAGACTGGCCCTGGGGTAACATCCATGCCCATCTTCCTCCACTTTATACAGGACGCCACCACAGCATGCCTTGCCAAGCCGTGCATCAGGCATGCGCCCAGGATCCGAACCAGTGAACCCCGGGCCGGCGCAGCGGACCGCGCACACTTAACCGCTTGCACCACCGAGCAGGCCCCTAAACATGGTTTTCTTTATCAATTAAATATGAATTATAATAGTTACTTTAAAGGATTACTGTTAGAATTGCATGAGGTAATACAGTAAAGGAACCGGTGTAGAGTGATAGTTAATTCTCCTGCCCTGTCTCTCTTCTATGAAACATACACAAATCATCTAAGAAGAGAACTCGTCTATACAATAAACATATGACAAAGAGTCAATGGCTCCAGAAGTAAGGGCCATCATTGTTGAGGGCTTAACCTCAACTGCTTCCAAATACTGTTAACTCTTAATTAATTTTATGTCTTCCAGACACTTCACTGGCTAGAAGGAAAGAAGGTGTGAAATTTAAATTGATGTATTTCACCCTTGAATGTCCAAGCTGTAACATCAGGTGTTTTAAATCACCTAATTCATCAGGTTTTCTGCTTATTATTATATATTTTACCATGGTTCACAGCCCGAGAAAAACAGAAAATCATTATAATTTTGCACACATGAATATATATCTTGACTATTACAGCTGGAATCTTAATGTATAGAGCAATGTTGTACATGTTTTGTCCTTGTTGATAGTACAGAATACTTTTGTCCAGGTTTTCTTTCGCATTATCATATATACTGAAGAACTCAGTAACATATGCCCTGGAGATAAGGATTTAGAAAAATCTAACATACTATCCTAGCCATGCCTCAAAAAAAAAAAAAAAAAAAGCTATGAAAATAATGAGAGAATATTTTGAAGGCGTTATTTTTCTTAATTATTTCCAACTTTATGTCCATTTACCTGTTTTTAATCATTCTGCATCCTATTCGTTATTGGCTAATCATCTCAAGGTAATTAAATAACCCTCAGCTGAGTCCACCATGCCTCTTCAAGTGCCCCAGCCTGATGTTGGTTTCAGCTCTGACAAAAAGTAGCTGGGAAAACCTGTTTTGTGGCACTATTCTTAAGGATATCTTTACTCTTACAATAATAGCTATATTTTTGAAAGGCACCAGTGGATTATAAAATCAAGTACTCGACCAATGTCGTATCCTCATTTTCCCTCCAGGAGGAGCACAACTTTCCTGTGTAATGCAGGTCTGCGGCTTTATTTTTTCCTTTCAAGATGTTTTATTACTTGTAAAACATGTCGATGTAAATAATCCATAATCAATCTATAAATCAAAATTGGGGCGAGTTTATTAGGAACTAACTTTTGAGGACCATGGCCCTGGGCCTTCCTTCCCTAAGGAAGGAATGGCACCAAAGAAGTGGAGTGTACAGAGTGGTTATATACTGTGAAAGAGCATGTATCACATGAGATTGCAATGTTCCTTTTACAATAACCACAAGATCGCCCTGCCAGGTTGCCCTGCCAGAATAGCTATTGATGGACACAGTGAGGAGCAGGTCCACTGTCTCGATGGGCATGGCTGGTGTCAAGTCTGTTGTCTAGAGCTGGGCTGTCACAGGATGACTGCAGCAGTCAAATCCCAGCCTAGGGAGAAATGCTTATCCTTAAGGAAATGCCAAGGAGGGGGAAATTGCATCCTCATCTTAAGGTCATTTACTCTTCTCTTTGGGACATGGCAAAGCAGATACACAATGCAGGCGACAGGCCCTTCTGGAAAAACAAACCCAGGCCGAATTAGTTTTACCCCAAACGGCTTCCTCATATGCTCCAATATATCCTATTGCTTGCCATTTATTTATCATTTTCCCCTTTTTGATCTATAATATTTTGATAGAAAGCATTGATGATCAAAATATTGTCCGTCAGCCCCAGGGTGGTTGCTGCCTGTCCTGGGTCCCTCATGTCCCTCGGTGCCAGGCTTTTATCTCATTTATTTGCCCACTTGTCCCCGTTGGGGGGATTTAATTGAATATAGTGGACAAGCAAAGAGGTATACATATATTAATAGAGGAAGCATTTCATGGGTTTTGGATTTATTTTAGGTTGTTGCACAAACATTGTGTATGTGCTTTTTATCACTACTTGTATTTACGCTACGCACAATTATAGAACAAGTACAGTAACAATGATAATAATTTAACATCTTTGAAAAGATTATTTTAAAATGAGTTCTTAGGCGTAGTCCTTATCAAAAAGAGAAGTTTGTCCAAGGTTATAGGATCAATCGACCACCTCAGCTTTCATTACTCCAGCTTACATGACAGTCTCACAGCACTGAGTAAAGAAAACAGCAATTAGTTTAAGGATTATGGCTAGTACAAGAATTCCATGAAGTAATAGAAATAGGAATTGCAATGCAGATGGGAAAAGGGAACCAATACCAGAAGGGAAACAACCAAACAACTCAAGACTGAGCGCAGGATTGCTTCAGGCATTCACCTGCTTTTTCATGGGCTTTAGCAGAGATGACACATTGGAAGACTCGTCAGGTATGAAAACACAGCATTCAGTTTGAATGATTGTACATGTACCACCTTGGGATGTAGTTAAAATATCTAAGGCCATTCTATTTCGAAAGACAGTCTTTTTATTAAAGACATTTTAGTATTTAATAAGGCAATTCCTGCTTGACTGTCACTAAGGGCTTCTGTATGTGATGTGACATCCTTTAGTCCTAAAAAAGGAACAAATATAGCTAGCTGCTCGGTGGTCATACCAGGGGAACACTGAATGAGTCCGTCTGGCCTTAAGCAGAGGAAGGTTGGCAGCATTTGTCACTGTGAATCCTTCCCTGCATTTAAGGGAAGATCGGGTGTAGTGTTTTAGCCATCAGGCCAGTAGTCAAGGCCTGAGATTTGTTCTATACAACCATTAAGTTATATTAGGAGCCACCCGATAAATGCCTGGACATTAAGACCAGTCTGTTTCAAATCAAGCACCTTCCTTAAGTATGATAGTACTCTGAAAATCTTAACTGTAACAATTATAAAATAAGTATACAGTTTAAGCATAACAAAGGTTTAAATGAGTGGATTTAAGGTTGGGAATACAGGCCTGGTCCGGAGTCTTGGGACAGCTGTCTACAAGTGATGTTGTCTTCTTCTCATCCTGGTTTGGAGATAGTCGTATTGGCCAGTTGAAGTCAGGTTTCACAAATAGGAACTGTAACGCGCTCAGATGCAAAAGCCTCTTTTTAAAACAAGAAATGTGACTCCATGAGTCTATGTCTTTTGATTCTGCAGCGCACTGTGGGATATCAAGATTTGGCCACCCTGAAATCTATCTCTTTACCTTGGTTGTTTTCTCTAGGGACATTTGACCTCCCCCACTAACTGCCTAAAGAATCTGACATGGTGGCTTCTTCCTGGAACAGATCTATCATGATGGCTGTAAAGATAACGTAGGGTAAATGTTACAATAGGAAAGGCACCAACAAACCCCTCTTATCAGAAGTTCTGTCTCTCTGGCCACATTCTCTGGATGACCCTGTGAAGAGTTGCCAGACAATCATTTGCATTTATAAGGGGAATCTCCATTTGTAAAGGTATCTCCCTCTCTGTTTGGAGAAGAGAGGGGCATGAGCTCATTTCTAGTGACTTATCAATGTGGAAGGTGAGGCCTTGAGCTACATAATAAACCTTACTCTTGTTTACTGTGCTTTAGTGAAAATCTCCTGTAACTGACTCCCCCCACCCCCAAAATCCTCCTTTGTCATTGGCTGAAAATGATATTTAAGACGAGAATTTCTGCTATTGTGTTGAGAAATGCAGTGTCCCTGCTTTCTCCCATGTATACATGTTATTAAACTTGGTATTATTTTCTCCTGCTAACCTGTCTTGTTGATTATTTGGCCAGCCAGAAGAACCTTAAGGGAAAGGGCAGAGGGAGATTCATTCTCTTTCCCCTACAGTTTTGGCGTAGTCAGCAGGATCCACACTGGCTGGCAAGTTGCCTTCTCTGGCTGGAAGACCTGCCTTCTCCCTGGACTACTGCAGATGGTGAGATACGGGAACGCCTGAAGAAAGCCAGCAAAAGGTAAGGCTTCTTACCATGTCAGCCTCCCGGAATCTCTATCTGCAGAGTCCGGCGGAAGGAAATGGTGAGAATTTTTTCTCTTTCTAAATTTAGATTGGCAAGAGAAAATATTTGGGAAACTAGTTTCTTGGGCTTTTAGTGACTCTTGGTTTAAACTTGGTAGAGTACTCTTGGTTTTGATCTTGATCCCTTTTCCTCCCAGAGGTAGTCTCTGTTTTTCTCTTTTGTCTGTGTCTTTTGTCATAAGAAGGAAATACCATAGGGTAGGACGCAGGCATAGGCCCTATAAGCCTGCTGTCTGGGCCGGCCCCACAGACTGGTAAGTTTGCGGGTCTCACCAGACCGGCGTCTACAAACTTTGCTGTGGGTTAATATGCACGTGAAGTGAAGGTCATTGCCAAGGGCATCTTGGAAGCCAAAAAGGCCGCAAATTTGATGGGCGTGGGTTGAGCATTTAAGAGCCATTGGGGCGCTCGCCACTTTCAGAAGACTCCCATGTCAGGATATGTTGGGTCACGGAACGGGGTAGATGACACAGGTCCCCCACCAACTGCAAGAAAATGTCCGTGCAACGATCAGGTACTCTGTAAAGCACACAGTCCCCAACCCCGTGGCACCTCCCCCTCTAGGTATTATTCTGGCTCCAAGAGACCTAAGGCGTGGCTAAAGCTGTCATTGTGCACATAAGAAAAAAAAAAAACCGGATGAGGTTTTTCCTTCTGTCTTGTTCTGTGTCCTGAGAACTTGGCTTTGTGACCAGTGAGAATATTCTCCTTGGTCTCCACCATACGGAAGGTGTATTTACCAGAGTGCACCTTGGTGGCCAGTCGAGTAGACTGGGGTTCCGAACTGTCTCTTTGTCTGGCTGTGCCAAGCTCTCAGGGGATTTTGTCATAAAAGGCCCAGTCCATAAGGGCTTTTGTCGTCTTTACCTTCGTTGCTTGTTAGTGCTGGAAAAATCCCATTCCAGTATCGCCTGCCCGGTGTCACAGATTAGCGGGTCTGTGACTGGAGGCGTCCCACACTATTGTGGGAGACCAGAGACACCGTTTTCACTACACCATCCTTACCGCCTGTGCAACGAAGGTCTTTACCTTCTCTGAATATCTTTGGGAGTGAATTCTGTGGATCATGGGGGCTACATCATTTGCGCCCTCACCAGGGACGCCTCTTGTGTCCATGGTAGATTTATTCTAAGTATGGAAAGTTACCTCCAGGTCTTTCTTTAAAAAGGCTTATTGGTTCGAGTCACTATTGGAATAAATATACAAATGAAGATCCTACTCATCAATGGCCAGACGACGGATCCTTTAAATTGGGAAAACTTCTAAATTGGGGGAAAAAAATTTTTTTGAGCGCTCTCACATAATTGTTTAATTGGTACCTAAGAAAAAAGGCCAAAAAAAAAGAACGGAAAAATTTGACTAGACTTAAGACCTTGACTCAGGTTACAATTAAATTGAGAACATGTAAAAGTGTAAGTGTTGATAAAATTATAAAGGTTGAAATGTTTGAGCTAATTTTATATTAAGAGGTTACATCAACTTTGCCTGAGTATGTTTTAAAATGTCTGACTGAGAATGCTTCCCTTGTCCAAAATTAAAAGACCAAGACCTATTGATAAAAGTCTTAATAATAACTATGTTTAAAGGTATAAGAGGTGATGAAATTGACATAAAATTTTGTAAAAAGAAAACTGATGTTATTTCTATTACAGTACTGGTTCACAAAAATAGTAATTTAAATGATGGCTAATTTTATCTGAAGTCTTATAAAGTGTTGTAGCCAATCTAAATAATTATTGAGAATAAGTAACTAAATAGTTGTGAAAAAGATAAATGTTAGATAAACTTTAAACAATAATTGTGTGTTATGGTGGTTACAGCTTCCAAACTCTTTTTGGTGACTTAAAACTTTAGAGTTTTGCTAAATTTTATAATAAAAATTAAGTTGAGTATCTAGATTGTTTCCAAATAAGATAACATATTAGACATTGATTGCTAAATGTACATTTGTCTACTTTTGACTTTTCGTGACAGGAAAACTAAAAGGTGTTTTGGGTCCATTGGTAAACATGCGTTTTATTAAAAGATTGTACTATAAAGTAACATATTTCTAAAAGTTATAAATTGTTTATAAATTTTCCAAGCCACAAGATACTAATGTAAAAAAAAGTTTATAATTGTTTACTTAGTATTTACTTAGAAATTAAGGTTTCTAAAGGTTAAAATTTCTAATTAATATATGTGATTAAAGCTACTAAATATTAAAAAAAATATGTCTGTGTACAAGAAAAATAAGATGTATAAAGAAAGAACAAAGAATAAAAATATTTTGTTTGTTTAAGAAAAATAAATTTGTCCTCAAGTACTAGAAAGAAAAAAAAAGACATGGGACAAATTCTGAATGTAAAAAAAAAGTTATAAAAGGTTTGTGGAAGAGGAATTCTGGAAAAGGAGTTTTTGCATGGTCAAGTTGGTTAAGATTGAAATGAATTTAATTAAGTAAATGAGTTTTAATAGCAGAAGTAAGCTGGTGCAAAATTGAAATTTCTCGTAAAAAGATAATTTGCTTAAACTTGATAAAGAGGTTATACAAAATTTTTCTTTCCCTTTGAGTAAGTCTACCTAAAAGACAAAAAAAAAAAACAACTGTTAAAATAATTTCTTACGTTCAAAAGACTGAGGTCTCTCTATTAAGGCTTTTTAGACAGTTAATGCTCTGTTTCCTTTATTGTTTATAATTTTGACAAGCTCCCCAAAATTCATATCTTAAATAAAGTATTTATTTTTACTTTTTTTCTTTGAGAATTTTCAAAGAGCCCTGAAAGTTCTCAAAGAAATTTGCTCTCTTCCTATAAGGAGAAAGATACTAAACTTATTAGGCTTATTCAGTATGTTAAATGACATAGAAAACATTGTCAGACAAGTGATGATAAGTCTGCTTAGGTGCTATTATGTGGGCAAATGTTATTGATATAGGCATTTTAAAATTGTATAACATTACTAAAATTCTTATCTGTCTTGGTTATCAGTCATAATTCTGGTTATTATTATTTTAAAGTGTTGTATGTCACAAAATTAACCAAATTTCTTTGTCAATTGCCATTTTGAGGTCTTGTTTACAGACTTATTTCTTTGCTCTAATGCTTTTACAAAATATGTTTCAACTTCAGAAAAATTCATAAAAAAGACTCTGACATTTACACTAGAACACAGTGACAAACTTTCTGACATACTTTCTGATCATAAAACTGAACTTGGTAAAAAACAACTACAAAAATCTGATAGAGAGACTGATAACTTCATGAAGCTGCTAACAAAAAGATTGGGATCAATAATAGATTACACAGGACTGAATGAACTGATAAAGATGATTATAATTTTTATGATTGTTCATTTAAAGTATTGCTAAATTTTTAATGTTTTGTTTTTTCAGATTTAAGAAAAACTTTTTCTCTTTTCTCCTGAGCTAGCTATGACATAACAATTTGGTAAATGATACTTTTGTAAACAAAATTAAAATATTTACCTTTTTCTCTCTACCTGATCCCTCCAAGATTTAAAAACTCTTAATAAGTAAATATTGTTTTCATGGCAATATAGTTATTTACGTAAGTTCAATAAGAATCTGTTCTCCTTATAACAAGACACAATTAAAAACACTGGTTATATTACCAAGGCTGTGACTAGAACATCATATTTGCGATATAACCATACAGCTTTTGAGAAATAAAGATTGGACTTTATAGAATAAAGCCACGTAGAACTATTGGCCTGGTACCTTATGTACCAAACAACACTTACCAAGATAAATAAAAAATGTCACTTATCTGACAGGTACAAGGAACCTCGAAATATTTTGAGAGAACCTCAGAAGAGAGAAATTCACCTAAATCTATAGATATTACAGGCGAAGTCTGATGACAAAATCCTTGGCCTTGTTTTCCTGGCCTCGAGAGGCCTTTAAAGTTCAATCTAAGATTCCTTATAAAAAGTTCCAACAAAGCAGATTTAAAAGAGCCTATGTGATCAATTGCTATTCTTGCTGTACTTATATAAATAATTGGGCCAACTCTATTGGAACTAGACTTATTTTACAAACTAGTTAGTTTTAATTTGGCTATCTTTGATAAAAATGAAGGTAATTTTAGAAAAAAAAATTATGTTTCAGTAAAAACTATAATATACATTTGCGGATATTAGACCCTAGTTTTGTTAATTGTCTTTTGAGGTTTTTGTTTTATATCTGTTGACGAGACTAGATGCTGATTTCTTCTAGTCTCGTAAAATATCTGGCTACAGACGTACAAACTAACGTTTTTGATTTTTTCCATCATTTTCATTTAAAATCACTAAAAACTGAACCTGCCCTTTTTCATGAAGGCTTACAAACTGAAGCTGATGGACTTGATACAAACTTAAGAGATTACTTGATAACATCATCAGAGACATTTTAAACTGCAAAAGATGCTTTGACGCTGACATCTAAAATTCTTCTTCACTGGCTGTCCTCTAAACTCAAAAACTACTTTACAACTTGCTCTAACCATTAACCTTGTCTTTCTTTCGTTTACACAGAAATGCTTCTTATTAAATACTTGATTGCTTGCTTCCACAATATAGGTTTAACCTTGAGAGCCCACCTACATCACCACCTTCTAAAATGAACTTAATTGAACTGATCTATTATCAAGACTAAAAAATGTGTTCAGTGAGATAAAACAATCTACCAACTCAGCTTCTGGACTATAAAACTTCTTTAAGTTTCAAAAAGATTGTGAAACTTATAGTTTCAAAGGCGGGACTGTGGGAGATCAAGATTTGGCCACCCTGAAATCTCTTTACCTTGGTTGTTTTCTCTAGAGACATTTGACCTCCCCCACTAACTGCCTAAAAAATTTGACATGGTGGCTCCTTCCTGCAACAGATCTATCATGATGGCTGTAAAGATAATGTTACAATAGGAAAGGCACCAAAAAGCCCCTCTTGTCAGAAGTTCTGTCTCTCTGGCCACATTCTCTGGATGACCCTGCGAAGAGTTGCCAGACAATCATTTACATTTATAAGGGGAATCTCCATTTATAAAGGTATCTCCCTCTCTGTTTGGAAAAGAGAGGGGGATGAGCTCATTTCTAGTGACTTATCAATGTGGAAGGTGAGGCCTTGAGCTACATAATAAACCTTACTCTTGTTTACTGTGCTTTAGTGATAATCTCCTGTAACTGACTCCCCCCGCCCCCAAAATCCTCCTTTGTCATTGGCTAAAAATGATATTTAAGACGAGAATTTCTGCTATTGTGTTGAAAAACGCAGTGTCCCTGCTTTCTCCCACATATACATGTTATTAAACTTGATATTATTTTCTCCTATTAACCTGTCTTGTTGATTATTTGGCCAGCCAGAAGAACCTTAAGGGAAAAGACAGAGGGAGATTCACTCTCTTCCCCCTACAGCACGAACTGATTAAAAGTACCTGGTATGTTCCTTTCCAATAGGGCTGTAGAGTCTTTTATTTGATGACTCTTCTGATAAATAAATTTTCTAGGTTATCATCCTTAAGGTCTGGGAGGGCTCTGTAAAAAGAATCAGCTACCAACTTCTCATATATATATATTTTTAAGTGTCTCAATGAGAACTTGGCAGTAATTAAGATATTTTCTTTACGTGAAGTTGATTCATACATTTCTTTATCTAATTGCATAGGCTGTCCAGGTGTTATCTCAAAAGGAGACAGGCGATGTTTAGCAAAGGGCGTAGATCTAAGATTGAGGAGCAATAGTGGAAGAGCTTTCAGCCATGAGATGAAATGTTCCTGAAAGCTTTGCCAATTGAGTTTTGATTGTGCCGTTAGTTCTTTCCACCAATCGTGAGGATTGAGAATGTTAAGCGCAGTGGAAATACTGTATCATTGGCCCAATATTAAAATAGACTAATTATTTGTCCAGTGAAATGAGTTCCCTGGTCACTATGTAACTCAGCAGGAATTCCCCAAACAGGAATTATTCTCTCTAATAGTAATTTACCTACTATTAGAGCCATTGCTCTTCTGCAAGGAAAGGCCTCAACCCAATGTGAGAACAGGCAGTCATTACAAGATATATTTATCCTTGAGATGGTGGCATTTGGACACAGTCCGATTGCTATACCACAAAGGGTCCCTTAGTAAAGGCAAAGTGGCCTTGTGATTCATGTAGTAGTGTCCCTAGATGATATTTTGGGCATATAACACAATCAGTATAGCTTTATGAGCCACTGTGGGAGAAGGTTTTTAAAAGCATTGCTCTTCCCACAAAATTATCTTTTCAGGTGCCCATGGGTTAATTGGTGTATATGCTGGAGCAGTGGCAATTGTGCTCCAATAGGGACTATGGGTTTTTTTACTGGGTGCAAACCACATCTGTGAGGGGGTGTCAAAAACTTCCCCTTTTGACTCCTATATCTGTTTCTCTTCTTTGGTGGAGATTTCTTTCAAGCCTGTGGAAAGTCTTTTATTGGGTTAGCAGAGTTAATAGGAATTAGCAGGTGTGGGAGGTCAAGATTTGGCCACCCTGAAATATATCTCTTTACCTCGATTGTTTTCTCTGACGGAAATTTGACCTCCCCTACTAACTGCCTAAAGAATTTGACATAGTAACTCTTTCCCGTAACAGATCATCTATCTGATGGCTGTAATATAATGTAAAATAGATGTTACAATAGGAAAGACACCAACAAGCCCATCTTATCAGAAGTTCTGTCTCTCTGGCCACATTGTCTGGATAGCTTTGTGAGGAGTTGCCAGACAAACATTTACATTTATAAGGGAAATCTCCATTTGTAAAGGTATCTCTCTCTCTGTATTGGGAAGAGGGGGTATGACCTCATTTCTAGAAACTTATCAAAGTGGAAAGTGAGGCCTTAAATCTGCATAATAACCTCACTCTTGTTTACAGAGCTTTAGTGGCAATCTCCTGTAACTGACACCCCCCACCCCCAACATTCTCCTCTGTCTTTACATAAAGACGGTATTTAAGATGAGAATTTCTGCTATTGTGTTGAGAAACGCAGTGTCCCTGGTTTCTCCCATGTATACATGTTATTATAGTTGGTATTATTTTCTCCTGCTAACCTGTCTTGTTTTTTATTTGGCCAGCCATAGGAACCTTAAGGGAAAGGGCAGCGGGGGATTCTCCCTCTTCCCCCACACAGACATTCTCGAGGCTGGACAGCATATCCAGCTTAGTAATATCTTGTTTATCACTTAAGTAAGACCCATCTGTAAACCAAATCAAATAGAATGCAGTCGTGGTCCTTCCTCTTGTAATGTTGGAAGCAAGATAGCAGGGTTAAAATAGTGAGTAATATTTACCTACGCAGTATAACCTAAGAAGTTTTATCATTTACTTGACAATGCTGCCCGTGCAATTTAGCATACTTAACAAGCCTAGTTAGTTTAGTATCTCCCTCTTTATAGGAAGAGATAAAATTTTCTTGAGAATTGCCAGGGCCCTTTGAAAATTCTCAAAGAAAAAGGTTATTAGACAGACTTTATTTAGGATATGAATTTTGGGAAGATTGTCAAAAATATAGAAGGGTTTTAAACACTTGGTCAGACAAGATCAAGGAGTTGTTGCTCTTGTCGCAGGGAAATCATGCTTGGTTAACAAACAGCAGTTAAACAGTCAAAAAGACCTTAATAGAGAGACCTCAGTCTTTTGAACATAGGAAATTACCTTAACAAAACAGATCTCTGTTATTTAGATAAACTTAACTCAAAGGTGAAGAAAAATCTTTTTAATTAATAACCTCTATTGAGAGTAGATTAAGAGTAGAATAGGGCCAGCCCCGTGGTTTAGCGGTTGAGTGAGCACGCTCCACTGCTGGCGGCCCTGGTTCGGATCCCAGGCGTGCACCGACGCACTGCTTCTCCAGCCATGCTGAGGCCACATCCCACATACAGCAACTAGAAGGATGTGCAACTATGATGTACAAGTATCTACTGGGGCTTTGGGGGAAGATAAAAACGAGTAGAATAAAATTATCCTTTTAAAAGGAAGAAGACCAAATTTGAATTTTGTACCAGCTTACTTTTGATATTAAAAATCATTTACTTAATTGGATTTAGTTTAATCTTAGCCAACTTGACCATGTATAAAACTCCTCAGGTTTTCTCTTCAACAAACCTTCTATAACTTTTTGTTTACATTCAGAATTTGTGCCGTGCGCTCCTTTTTTTCCTTCTAGTACTTTTCAGGGCAAATTTATCTTTCCTAACCAGACAAAAATATTTCCATTTTTCATATCTTCTTAATGAAAACACACATCTTACTCTCCTTGAATACAAACATAGTTTTCTTAATTTTTTAGTAGCTTAATCACATCTTAGAAATTTTTAACCCTTAGAAACCTTAATTTTTAAGTAAAAACTAAGTAAGCAATTATAAAATTTCTTTTACCATAGCATTTCGTGGCTTGACAAATTTATGTGGACACTTTTTATAATTTTGGGAAACATTACTTTATAATACAATGTTTTAAATAAAACACAAGACATGTTTACCAATAGACCCAAAACACCTTTTAGTTTTTCTGTAAAAAGCCAAAAGTAGATAAACCTATATTTAGCAATCAATGTCTAATATTTTATCTTATTTGGAAATGATCTAGATACTCAATGAATTTTTTTTTTTCTGAGGAAGATCAGCCCTGAGTTAACATCCATGCTAATCCTCCTCTTTTTGCTGAGGAAGACTGGCCCTGGGCTAACATTTGTGCCCATCTTCCTCCACTTTATATGGGACACTGCCACAACATGGCCTGACAAGTGGTGCATTGCCGCGCACCCAGGATCCGAACCCGAGTCACCAGCAGCAGAGCGCGCGCACTTAACAGCCAAGCCACGGGGCCCGACCCTCAATAATTATTTAGATTGCCTAGAAGACTTTATGAGACATTAGATAATATTAACCATCATTTACTATTTTTGAGACCAGTTTTGTAATAGAAATAACATCAATTTATTTGACGAATAAAGGCTGCATATCTGCTTTATATCCAATGCTGAAAACTAACAAGCTGAAATAAGCTTTTATTTACCAAAGATTATTTCATATCACGTTAACTGGAAAAACAACTTTTGTAGGTGCTTACTTCAAGTTAATTGAATAGACCTCTTGATTTTGACCATACCCTCCGGAGGTAAAATATCATGCACATATAACATACATGTAGAGACACACACATAAAGAACAGACAAATGCAACAAAGATTTTATAGCCACTGTTTTAGAAAATTTATTAGTTTCTATCTGCAGAAAGCTTCTTAACCATTTTTTTTTTCTTTCAGTCTTAGGCCCCCTGCTGTCTTAGCACTTGGGCAAGTCTCCTGGGTTCAGAGGCCAGGCCACCCAGCCGGGAACGGTCCAGCAAACTCAATTTCCCACTTTTCTTTTCTTTTATTTTGCTACAAAGTCTGAACAATTTCTAGGGACTGTGTAGTGGGTCAGGAGTGTACTACTTGTGAGTGTTACTCGCTAAAGAAAGGTCGTAATCACTCTCTTACATGCCTCGGTTTCTCCCACCCGCAGTCTAGGTACTGCCGTGGGGGTTTGGAGCACGGGTGACGAACCCTCCTGTGCACGTTCCCGGACAAACCTGTGATTAATTAACATGAATGATAGTGGAGTTCCCTATAGGAAGGACCGTTACACGTCGTGGTGTTCGCCTCTGACACCCCCGATGAGATTCTCAGTTGCCTGAGAATGCCCGAAAGGCCGGGAGGAGCAATGTCCCTTTTCTTCAGAGCTGAACAGATTCAGTCTCTCATTTCTCTATCAAGCAGTTTTGATCATACTTTATAAACATAATTCTTCCCAATTTTAAGCCATATTAATAAGTCACCCTGCCCCATTCACTCCAAAAGTTCCCCCTAGGCTCCCCAGGCCTATGAAATTCCCTTTACATTTCTCTTTCCTAGGAATTCCTCCCTAGGTTCCTCTGACCTAGAGAATGTACCAGTACCCCCTTAAGACACCTAGCCTTAAGCCTTGAAAACAGCTCGAATAAACTCTGGACCGTCGACTTAAAATAAAGAGGTCTAGGTTTCAGGAAAACTCACTGGGGTCACCTGAAGAATGCAGTGATCTGGAGGGCACAGTGGGCCCCTATTGGTACCCAATGCTAGTTCGGTGTAGATTCCAAGTGGTCTCTGGTGGGTTTCTCTGAAATCCTGCCATGACTACACCAAGAAATGTCTATGTAAATAATCTGTAACCAATGTATAAATCAAAATTGGGATGAATTTATTATGAGTCAACTTTTGAGGACCATGGCCCTGGGCCTTCCTTCCATTAGGAAGGAAGGGCACTGAAGAAGTGGGATGTACAGAGTGGTTATATATCATCAAAGAGCATGTATCACATAGGATTGTACTGTCCCTTTTACAATAGCCACAAGATCACCCTGCCAGGTTGCCCTGCCAGAATACCTATTGATGAACACAGCAGGGAGCAGGTCTGCTGTCTCGATGGGCATGGCTGGTGTCAGGTCTGTTGTCTGGAGCTGGTGGTCACAGGATGAGTGAAGCAGTAAAATCCCAGCCTAGGGAGAAATGCTTATCCTTAAGGCAATGCCAATGAGGAGGAAGCTGCATCCTTATCTTAAGGGCATTTACTCTTCTCTTGGAGACATGGCAAAGCAGATACACAATGCAGGCGACAGACCCTTTTGGAAAAACAAACTCAGGCCGAATTAGATTTACCCCAAATGGCTTCCTCATATGCTCCAACATATCCTATTGCTTGCCATTTATTTATCAAGCTCAGGGCATGTCTTTCAAACAGAAATCATCGATAATAGCATGAAGTAGTCACTTACCAACAGATGTCACTGTGGCAACAGAAAATTAACAAGTGGCCATCAAATATAACCATTTTCCCAAATATTGTATTTCATTGAGTTAATCAAAAAGGAATTCTTCTTTCTTATACTCACAAATCTCAACTCTGAACTGAACACTAGAGGTAGCCAATTTTGAATAAAGACATTTAACATCAAAGCCAGCCAATAGATCTTGTTAAAGCAAATCCAAACTTGGGAACACTTTGTTTTCAGTCACATGCAAATCCTCTCAAACTCAAGATAGGGTCCCGGCTTTGTGCAGATGGAGAAAAGCTTCTCTTCCTCTTTTTCTATTCAGATAGTGCAGGGAAGAGCCCAAGAGGTCTCTTGGTGGAACATGAACAGTTCTTTACATTAGAAACGCAGGCAGTGTTTCCTAGCTTCTTTTCTATAGGCCGAGCGAGACCTGCTGACCTGCGCAGAGGAGCAAAATTCTGGTCTCCAACAGTAAATAAGACTGTGTGCAGTTTATCACACCAATGAACTACAAAGATGTATCAAGAAATATTTTGAACACCCACACCTAAGCTCTTAGTTTCCCTCTGTCTAATTCCATGGCTGCCTGATCTGAACTCATTCTCCATCCCCATCCCTTTCGTGATAGTTTTTATCTCCTTGAATCACCATGTTATAACATCTAAGAGAAATTTATCCAAACACTTTCTTCAAAATAGCTAGCTGAAGTATAAGAGTTGTAGAGGGTCAAGATTTTAAGATGAACATGATGTACAGAGTAACTGTACTACAAAATAAAAAGAAAATGAATGAGAACAATAAGAGAAGGAAGAAAAAATTGATAAGGAATATATAAGGAATATAATAGAGAGTAAAACTAAGAAAGAGAGAAAAAAGAAGAAAGAAGGTGTAGGAAAGAGAAAGAGTTAGGAGAAGCATGAGAAATGGCAAAAAGGGGCACGAGCAGAGGGAAGACACCATGTTCAGAGCGAATGACAAGTCAACTGGCTTCCGAGCAGGGCTCAGGTCTAGAGTCACTGGGCTGCATTTGAGAACTCCACTCAGTTCTAACATCCACGGAATGACCACGCCTCATCCAAACTCTGACGACACTGATTATTAGCGCTGTCCTTTCCCGGGGCCTGCTGGAGCTTTGGGAACTGCCTCTGTCAGCAGCTCTGGGACT
This sequence comes from Diceros bicornis minor, assembly GCF_020826845.1. NCBI lineage: Eukaryota > Metazoa > Chordata > Mammalia > Perissodactyla > Rhinocerotidae > Diceros > Diceros bicornis. The sequence continues at coordinate 2,206,927 of NC_080761.1, read as the reverse complement.
GACAGTCCCCATTAAATATTCATCAACTAGGATTGTGGTTTTTGTTTTGAATTACTTTTTTTTAATTTTATTTATTTATATTTTTCCCCCAAAGCCCCAGTATATAGTTGTATGTCATAGCTGCACATCCTTCTAGTTGCTGTATGTGGGATGCGGCCTCAGCATGGCCGGAGAAGCTTTGTGTCTGTTCGCGCCTGGGATCTGAACCAGGGCCACCAGCAACGGAGCGCGTGCACCTAACTGCTAAGCCACGGGGTCAGCCCACGATGGTTATTTTGAAAGAGTAACCCAGAAAGAGATCTCTCAAGGGTACATTTAATCCTGCCAACTCCTTCACTCACCCATCTGAAGAATTAAGACACTAAACTTTTTTTTTTTTTAATTACTGTGAAGAAATTTAGGAGAAAATTTTTCTGGCTAAATTTTAAATGTTCCATCTTCTTTGAAGTTACCTCACAAAATTCTGAGCATAATCTAAAATTCTGGGCTCCCTACAGTTCCAAACATGTTTCAGAAATGATCTCTTTATCCTCACAACGTAAGCCTATGCCTTATAAAACAAAATAAACTTGGATGAGTTTTATCTTGTAGAGAGAAGGCAGCAAGAAAAAGAGTAGGATGTGCCTTTCTACTATGAAGGAAAATAAATAAAATCATCAAAATATACAAAATATGCCTCTAAAACTGAATGAAGCAGTCTCTAAACAGTTTTACATTTTAAGTAAAGATGCACCTATATAAAATTATACATCAGTTTGTCTGAAATCTAGTCAACTTGATAGAAGAAGAACTCATTAAGTTTCATTTAAATAGCATGACTTATGATTAGCTGCATAATAAATGGCAGATATTTTTATTCTGGTATACCATGTCCTTCCACCAATGAACGTGGGTTTAACCTGTAATTTTCCTAAAAGGGTCCAACCGGATGTTCTGCTTATTTGATTATTTAATAGTATGGATCTGCTCCTCATTGCCAACGAAGGATGTCTACACACAGGCTTTAGCTTGCATATGTAATGGGAAATGCAGACTGAGTTTACAAAAAGAAAAATTGAAAATGGAGCATTGTCTTGAGGAGACGTGGTCAATCTGTTCAAGAACATTTTCTCCTTTGGTCAAGTGAGAAGCTGAGAGAGAATGCTGTCGGCTTCTTCCTTGGCCCCTTATAGAATTCTGCATTACCTCAATTGAACGTGTCCTAAAATGTTTGAACTAAACTTGGAAATGAGTTGATGATACTGTATTTGCATCATGTCACACAGAATCTCTTTCATTAGGCACCATTCAAAACACTTTTTGGGACATTAGAGGCCAGAAAGGTTCACTTCTCTGAGAGACTGTTGCTTTTAATCTCATGGACATGAGATAATAGAGAATTGTTCCCATTTCCCTTTCTACTTTAAACCTGAGGGATACATTTCCAACTACCTTTAAAAACTGCGGGTCCTTCCGAAACACATTTCAGTGCGCTGGCTTACTTCAGCTTCATCTCATTGTTCCAGCCTAAATTCCTTTCAGTTTGATCTATTTTCCTTTCTAATCCTTTTGTATACCTAGATATTTAAAAGCTGCTCAAATCTATATTGGAGAAAAGTTGGGTTACAGTTCTTTCAGACAGCATGTAAACCCAATTTTTAGGGTTTCTACACAAAAAGTTTCTGCCATGTTTCTACCAGTTCTTCTTCTATATTTTTTCCTCCAAGATTTCCTGTGACAAAATTGCCTTTCTAAAAGCCAATCCTCTGTTCTTTCTCTTGGACAGTCACATTTTCATAGAAAAATAAAGGATTGGATTTTCCAAAGATGCAACAAGAATGATCAAGTCCTGATCCACACCTAGATATGCTGTTCCTGTTCTCCAAGAATTTTAAAACTAAAGTTAATTATCTCTTTCATTTTATCTAAATCTATTGAGTAACCTTGGCACTGAGCCCCTAAACTGGTCCACAGCCTGCTTCAGCAGACACAAAACTCTCTCTCAAATGCTTGCATTCATGTGCTTAGTAGGTATTTTATTTATTTTTATCTTATTCCACAAAAGAGCATCATTTATTCATTCAAATACTTAAGTATACACTATGTGCCAAAAGGTCTTGAAATGTTGGCAGTCTGCAAGGAAGACAGATATGTATGAACAGATAAATTACAATACAGAAATAATTTGAATGAAAGAGGTATGAATAAACTGCCGTGGGACTCCAGGAAAAGAACCACCATGGGGGGTGGACATGGTTTGTACCATCTAAGTAAAGGAAAATGAAGATAGAGAACATAAAGAGAAAACAAGATAAATGGAAACGTGTTTTTCTTATTAATGTTTCTGCCACCAACTTTTGGAGCACACTGCTTGCTGATGTCCTTTCTAGCCAATCTTATCCTTCAGCAGGCTTCTACAGACTTCAAAAATTCGATTGTACCAAGCTGGGCTCCTCTGTGGAGACAATGCCAAATATGTAGAGAGTCAGGAGGGGATCAGAAGATTCACAGGAATCTGCAGGCCTTCTGCAGCTCACTGGTGGGGAGGGGCACCAAGGCTTCACCTTGGCCTCTGTCTCCAAGTTCACATAAAGGATGGTCCGTACCTTCCTCCACGTTCGAAGGTGGAGATAAATATCTTTCACAGACGGGATTATAGAAAAACTAAAGTGAGAGCCATGAAAGAGGCAGAGGACGTAGCACCATGAATCTGAAGTAACTGGACATGTGAATTAGTAACCAATATAACGAAGAGCTTAGGACAAAAAAAAGAAGGCAAAAAACAAGTTCTCAATTTTCTAAGATGGAAATGCACGTCTTTCTTCTTCTTCAAAAAAAGTCATTGAACGCTTTCCTTTAAAATAAAATTGAAAGGGGTCACATGTTGCAAATAACGGTTTTAACCATGATGTCACTACACAATAATGTGTAGCAATCAGTTGTTACGTGCACTGCAAATAGTTCATTGCTTAATAATTATGTTATCAAAGTTTGCTATTGATATATATATTTTAGTAAATAGTAGACTGTGTGCAAAGTTGTCACTATATTATTGACAGTGTCACTCTTACAAGTGAAAACATGACTAGGAGGGAAAAGATGGTGTGACCTCAGATTGCTAGAGTCACAGCAAGAAAAGTGAAGAAAGTGCCATCAGGTCATTTGGACAAAAGGATGCTATATGGCTGTTGGGTTTATAACAGATCAACTGGAGAAAAACAAGTCATTACATTAAATTACTCTCTACTTACCTCCATCACCCTCTCCAAGGACACATATTTTAAAATGACACAATATATTACATGAAAAATTGCTTGCTCTGTCATTTTGAAAACTACATCAAATAATGAAGAAGAAACTAGGTTACAAACATCCTGTTATCAATTCCAACTACCATCTTTTACCAAACTAAAACTCTATCACTAATTAACATGCAATCTAGAGCTCCTCTAGTATACAAAATCAATAACTTAAAATGTTTCATAACTTTTTTTAAATTGTCCTAAAATTTTAGAGAATGATATAAATATATCTCTTGGAAAAGTTGAGAAAGATAAAGACACTAGGAAAGGAAATGATGAAAATATTACCATAATCAATGATGTAAAACACAAGATATGAACAACTGTTAAGAAGAATTCTCTATGAAAATGATCAATTCTACTATCTCCACACCTGGCTATTTCCTATCAGTAATTTGATGCATAAACAAATAGAATAGTGTATTTAATGGGATCAATTCTTTTAGTTGTGTGCTTTTCCTTTTAAAACTTCATATGCTTTTATGTGCTTGCTTTATTTTCAGGTGGTGTCACATTAGAACACCCTCATCTCTGAAGATCTTTGCATTAAGGAACTCTACCTTTGCCCTTGATCAACTGAACTCAGAGTTATGATAAACTCAGAGACCTACATGGAACAATGTTTTCTACGTCTTATCTCCCATGAGTTGTTCATGTCAGGGAGTATAGTCCACCAAGTAAACACTAAGCAGTGTCTCAAAAGCATCGGATACTAAAAGGAGGACATGCAGGGCTGGGTGTGGACCGCCATTCAGTGCCTTAGTGCAAAGAAGAAAGAGGTAAATGTATCCCTCTAGAGACTGGGATAAGAACAGGAGGTTAAAAGCACGAGGCTCCCTTTGTAGGTCTTTAAGCAGGGACGTGGAATAAAACTGTTGACACTGTGGATCATTGTTGGTTTTACAGGGAACTCATGAGGAAGATAAGGACATGAAATAATGATAATTATAATAACGACAGCAAACACTTCTACTGAACCAGGCACTGCACTCTGAATGTTAATTCTGTGCTTGAACATACATTAACTCCCATAACCCTCAAAATATCCTGACGCAGTCAGTGTTGTGCTTCTCATCATTTCATAGATGAAGAGACTGGGTACAGTGGCTGGAAAACTCAGCCAGGTTACAAAGCTGATACATGGCAGAGCCCAAGCTCAGTGCTCTTCTGTGATGCTCTTGGGCTACAACTCCAAGTGAAGTCTCTAACGACTATCTTTCTCTCTATAATCCAATGGGGGAAACATCAAAATTCTTAACTCTAACACCCATGCTACCATTTAGGAAAAGTTAGTGAGAAAGAGATTTATGAATAGTAACAATGCCCTTCTATTTACTCTTCACTTATAGATCAGACATCAATATTCCTGATCAGTCCACCAAGAAGAAACTGGGACTTTATTGTGCCAAAAAGAAGAAAAAACAAGGAATAAAACAACCAAATTCTTTTAAACATCATTACACGAATGTGATTCTTAATTCCGTATGACAAATATAAAGTGCTTTCCTGGTTTGGGACTCAATATAAAGCCGATGTTAATCTCATGCTACCTTCCCAGCCAATAACACAAAATATTTTAAGACAACAAAAGGCAGAAAGACAAAAAACAACCCAACAGAAAAATAAATATTACATCTGAACGCTGTACACTTTTTTAAAGATTACCTAAAAGTTAGATTTAGTAAAATTTGTATCTCTATCTTGCCTTTCCCAGTTATCTCTGAAGGTAAAGAAAAGGACTAAGAGAGGCACAACGAAGCCAGTTAGGGAAGCGAGTCAGCGGGAAGAGGTGAGGTGGCCGCCCCTCTGCAGACGACAGACAGAAATCTCCCCTGCGAGCCGTCTCAGGCCTCACAACATGTGGAGGTTTGACCTCGGGCAGTGGCTACAGCTGGACGCCAGCAGCAGTGCTTCTCAGACTTCAGTCTACACGATAATAACTGGACAAGTCCAGTGTCCCTTCCCCGGAATTCTAACTCAGCAGCTTTGAAGTTGGGACATGAGAATTTTCCATTTAACAAGCCTACCAGTGATTTTCCTTGAGTTATTTGCAGATTATGACCAAAGGCACACCTTGAAGAGAAGCACAAACTCACTACCCAGTATGCACTGCACAGACACTTTGTGTCACACACTCTCAGAACATTCCCTGCTCCAGGGCTCCCACCTGCTTCAGCATCTTTGGGTCTGTGTTCTTCATCAGGAGGTTCCGAGGGTGGCAAAGCAGACAGGACTCACCTGGGAAACTGCCCTTCTGTGTAATTCAGTGAGTGCGTGGGCTGCCTGCAGCCCAGGTATAAAGTGGGTCTTGCTATATTTAAAAATAAATTTCTTTTCAATTTTATTGAGGTCATATGGCTTATAACTGTGTAAATTTCAGGTGTACATTACCATATTTCAGTTCTGTATAGACTGGATCATGTTCACCGCCAATAGTCTTGTTTTCATCTGTCACCATACATATGTGCCCCTTTACAGCTTTCCCTCTTTCCCTCTGGTAACCACAATCTGTACTCCTTATCTATGTGTTTGTTTATTTATTTTCCCAATATGAGGGAAATCAATCAGTATGTTTCTTTGTCTATATGACTTGTTTCACTTAGTATAATACAGTCAATGTCCATCCATACTGTCACAAATGGCATGATGTTGTCTTCTTTATGGCTGAGTAGTATTCCATGGTATATATGTATATATATCACATCTTTATTCATTCATCCATTGATAAGTACTTGAGTTGCTTTCCAGTGTTGGCTATTGTGAATAATGCTGTGAAGAACATAGGGACACATACATTTTTTTGAATTACTGACTTCATATTCCTTGGATAAATATCCAGAGGTAGAATAGCTGGATCTTATGGTATTTTTATTTTTAATTTTTTGAGTAATCTCCATCCTTTTTTCCATAGTGGCTGCAGCAGTTTGCGTTCCCACCAGCAATGTATGAGGGTTCCCTTTTCTCCACATCCTCTCCAACACTTAATATTTTTTGTCTTTTTAATAATAGCCATTCTGATGGGTGTGAGGTGATATTTCATTGTAGTTTTGATTTGCATTGCCCTAATAATTAGTGACGTTGAACATCTTTCATGTGCCTTTTGGCCATCTGTATACCTTCTTTGAAAAAATGTCTTTTCATAACCTCTGCTCATGTTTTGATCAGGTCGTTCATTTTTTTTGTTGTGGAGTTGTTTGTGTTCTTTATATATTATGGAAATTAACCCCTTGTCAGATATATGATTTGCAAATACATTCTCCTAGTGGGTAGGTTGTCTTTTCATCTTGTTGACAGTTTCCTTTGCTGTGCAGAAACTTTTTAGGCTGATGTAGTCCCACTTCGTTATTTTTTCATTTGTTTCCCTTGCCTAACAAGAGACAGAGACAGACATTATATAATGATAAAGGGGACATTCCACCAAGAAGACATAATACATTAATATACATGCACCTAACACAGGAGCAACAAACTATGTAAAGCAACTATTAACAGACTTAAAGGGAGAAATTGACAGCAACACAATAATAGTAGGGGACTTCAACACCCCACCCACATCAATGGATTGATCATCCACACAGAAAGTCAACAAGGTAACAGTGGCCTTAAAAGAAACATCAGACCAGATGGTCCTAATAGATATATAGAGAACATTTCATCCCAAAACAGCAGAATACACATTCTTCCCAAGTTCACATGGAACATTCTCAAAGATAGACATATGTTGGGAAACAAAGCAAGCCTCAATAATTCTAAGAAGACTGAAATCAGATCACGCATTTTTCTGACCACAATTGTATGAAACTAGAAATCAACTACAAGAAAAAATTGGAAAAGTCACAAATATTTGGACAGTAAACAACATGCTACTGAACAACTATTGGATCAATGAATAAATCAAAGGAGAAATCAAAATATACCTAGAGACAAATGAAAATGAAAAATAATACATGAAAACTTATGGGATGCAGCAAAAGTAGTACTAAGAGTGAAATTTATAGCAATAGAAGCCTAACTCAAGGAACGAGAAAAAGCCCAAATAAACAATCTAACACTGTACCTAAAAGAACTAGAAAAAGAAGAATAAACAAAGCCTAAAGTCAGTAGAAGGACAGAAATAAAAATCAGAGCAGAAATAGATGAAAGAGAGGCTAGAAAAAGAATAGAAACGTTCAATCAAAGTAAGAGCAGTTTCTTTGAGAAGATAAGTCTCTTCCTTTTGAGGTAGAGATGGCATGTGGGCAGAGATTATAAGATCAGAAAATCCAGACGCTCAGTGAGAGAACTCCCTGAACTTTAAGCATCTTTTAAGCAATTTTTTAGAATCTTTAATACATTCAAATATGCTGTCCCTTTAACATCTGTTTGAATACATGTGGCAAAGTCAAAGGACAGGCTGTACTAGGCACCAGAGGATGATAATACCTTCCCTGCCTTCAACAACAAAAGGTCCAGGAAACTGACTTATCTTAGGTCCAAGTTGGGAACTGTTTGGGAGAAATATAGTGAAAAAGTAAATAAACCAGACAAGAATAAAAGAATTGGACAGAGATCTGCTAGCAAAGAAAACTTTTCTCAGCTACAGACAAATAGAATCTGGACAGAATGAGAAGGCTCATAACTACACCTGGCACCAGGGAGTAAAGTGGAAATCTCACAAAGGAGGCCACTTTGAGGCCTATAAACACCTTGCAAAACTACTCATTAGTATTTCAGAACAACAACATGTTTAGGATGTATGTGTTCAATATATGCATGTCCTGGGTTCTCCCTATGATATTTTCCTTACTTATATGTATATTTCGCTAAACCTTTGTTGATTATAAAGCAAAGCAAAGAGAATAAGAGTGTGGCAGAGGTAAAGAGCAAATTAAAAACAAAAAACATACTGTAGTTATCATGTTGAGACTATAAAGTAAACTGAATTGACTGATGGACAGGAGATGTTTTTTCTGTAATTTTTTTAACAAATTAAGAGATTCATAATATATTCTTCAGCATTGGCGGTAATATACAACGCATAGATGAGTTAGTTCAAGCTTTACCTTCAGGGACAGTCATTGACCCTTATAGAGAATTCAGATTCCAGGGGTCAGCTAGTCTTATATCAGAAAGTGTCACAATTCAGAGCTGGCTGTGCGTTTCAGCTATTCACGTCCCTTTAAGCTAGTCATATCATGATAAGCACCACAGGCTTTGCTACTTAGCTTACTGAATATCAGAAATAGCTTTTCATTGGTGAAATGAGTGGTTCGTTTAATTAGCACGAATTTGGAAATAAGCTCTCATTGGTGAAACTGAAAGAATTCTGTATATGTGGATTGGCGAAAATATCAGAGAATATCCTCATACTTAGAGGAAGAAGGTAAGACTCGGGCAAGAGAGGATGTCAGGCGTGATGTCCTGACAGTGCTGCACCAGCTGCTGGTTTAGGAAAATGTCTCCCTGCCTGTTGCCAGCCATTAGGCACAGGATCCTGCCTCCTTCATATCTGTATCATGTGAACCTTTCATGGAAGTTGTAGCCGGGCATCTATCAGGGTAGCAAACTGCACATCCCCTGATGAATGCACTCTTGCTTAGAGCGCTTCCTCATCCTAATACAATGATTCCACTCAGTCTTGGACATCGCTGGCTCCATACAAAACAAGCGGCACCAACAGCCAAAGGGATAAATGGTTTCACTTAGGATTCCACGTTCACCCCAATACAATGTATGCTATAAGCACTCTATACAACCCCATGTAAACTATATATATACGGAAAGTTCAGTTGGTCCTCCAGGCTTTCAGCCACACCCCGGGACTCTCACACATTACAATGCTGTGATGTAATCTCAAAACCTCTCCTTCACCGCATGGCTCCAGTAGCAGAAAATAAGGAAAACACAATTTCTTTCATGGCTTTTTAGTGTCTACAGATGCCATCCCTTCAACCAGACTATCATTTATATTTTTCTACATGCCTCTCGTCCACCCCCGAAATTCGTCTCTCCCTGTTTCTTGAGTCAAACTCCACTTCTCTAGAAGGCCCTCCCTGGTCCTCCCCTCACAGAGTCTCATCAATCACTAAAGTCTGGTTGATGGCCCAGCTCACCTGGACCCCTCTGGAATCAGCACACAGACACGGCACACCTGCACCCCTCGTTTTGACAATAATGTTGTGCTTTCTGGAAGGGTGGCGGCTTAACACTTTCCTGAGTGTATCTCATCTTCCCTCAAATGCACTGAAAGTCTCTTCAGCACGAGAAGTGTGCACACTTGTCCTGTCAATTCCCCACTCTTGACAATGTGATGATGACTGTATAACAGCCACTTAATATCTATTGAATGAACACGCTTGTCAGGTAGAAAAATAAAGGAGATGGCTTGTCAATATGAGCAGCAGCTGTAGCTGGTAATCTCATATTTTCATCATTTGCTTAACAAGGGACCAAAAGATACCCACAAACTTTGTGGGTTTCATTTGAAAAACCAAGGTAGAAAGTTATCAGTTATATTGAAATAATGGCAATTACAGAAGATAAAGAAAAATATTGAGTAGACAAAAATCCTAGGATATCATCAATACCGGCGCCCAGACAGGTCTCCTAACTTTACAAGGCCTCAGCGTTCTCATCAGGAAATCAGGAATGATACCCGCTCTGGCCCTGTTCATAGGGCTGGTGTGAGGCAGGAGCAAACACTATGCGGAAAGAGCTAAGACGATGACAGCTGTTATTCAGAAATAACACACCAGGAGTACCACTCGTTTTGACATTTTAAAAATCTATGTTTAGGGCCGGCCCCGTGGCTTAGCGGTTAGGTATGCGGGCTCCGCTGTTGGCGGCCGGGGTTCGGATCCCAGGTGCGAACCAACGCACCGCTTCTCGGGCCATGCTGAGGCCAGGTCCCACATACAGCAACTAGAAGGATGTGCAGCTATGACATATAGCTATCTACTGGGGCTTTGGGGGAAAAAATAAATAAATAAAACAAAAAAAATCTATGTTTAGTTAGAATAATCACACATTATTTCCTGTGTTTAAAAATTTCTCCTCAGAGGAATTCAAAGTCATCACCATATGTCCACATCAAGGCCTCTCCAGAACCAGTGCTGAATCTTTGCTTTATTGTGAGAAGCTAGTTGAGCTAGCTTGAGACTCCAGAGCTTTCTTGACATTTGTGTTGATTGTCACTGTTTTGCATTCACTTAATAAATTTGCTGTGGCATTTCCTCGACCATTGAGGCATGTCTTTTTCTCTGCTGTGTTTCTGTTTAGCATTTCAGAAATGTAGTTATTGGGGCCGGCCCCAATAACTGCTCAGGTTTTGGGGGGGAAAAAAAAGGAGGAGGACTGGCAATAGATGTTAGCTCAGAGCTGATCTTCCTCAGCAAAAAGAGGAGGATTAGCATGGATGTTAGCTCAGGGCTGATCTTCCTCCCAAAAAAAAAAAAAAAAGAAATGTAGTTATTTTCCAAGTAGGGTGATAAGCTCCTTGTCTGCAGACACTATATCCTATAACCCCTGTTTTCCCCAGGATATTACATATTCTGTATACATAACAGACACACAATGAGTACTAAGGAACTGATAAGTAAATGGCAAGCAATTGGATATATTGGAGCACATGAGAAAGCCATTTGGGGTAAAACTAATTTGGCCGGAGTTTGTTTTTACAAAGGGGCCTGTCGCCTGCATTGTGTATCTGCTATCCCATGTCCCAAAGAGAAGAGAATATGCCCTTAAGATAAGGATGCCCTCATTGACATTACCTTAAGCATGAGCATTTCTCCCTAAGCTAGGATTTGCTTGCTGCTCTCATCCTGTGACCACCTAGTTCGAGAGAACAGACCTGACACCAGCCAAGCCCATTGAGACAGCAGACCTGCTCCCTGCTGTGTCCGTCAATAGCTATTCTGGCAGGGCAGTCTGACAGGGCGATCTTGTTGCTATAGTAAAAGGGACATTACAATCCTATGTGATACATGCTCTTTGACAGCATATAACCGCTCTGTACACCCCACTTCGTTGATGCCCTTCCTTCCTTAGGGAAGGAAGGCCCTGGGCCATGGTCCTCAAAAGACGGCTCATAATAAACTCACTCCAATTTTGATTTATACATTGATTATGGATTATTTATGTAGACATTTGTTGGTGTAGTCATGGCAGGATTTCAGAGAAACCCACCAGAGGCCACCTGGAATCTACACTGAACTGGCATTGGGTACCAATAGGGGCCCACTGTGCCCTCCAGATCACTGCATTCTTCAGGTGACCCCAGTGAGTTCTCCTGAAACCTGGACCTCCTTATTGTAAGTCAACAGTTCAGAATTTATTTGAGCTGTTTTCAAGGCTTAAGGCTAGGTGTCTTAAGGTGTACTGGTACATAATCTAGGTTAGAGGAACCTAGGGCGGAATTCCTAGGAACGAGAAACCCAGGGGGAATTTCCTAGACCAGGGGAGGCTAGGGGGCAATTTTGGAGTGAAGGGGCCAGGCTGACCTTTTTAATTTGGCTTAAAATTGGAAAGAATTGTGTTTATAAGGTCTGAACAAAACTGCTTGATAGAGAAATGAGAGACTGAATCTGTTCAGCTCCGAAAAAAAGGGACATTGCTCCTCCCGGCCTTTTGGACATTCTCAGACCTGAAGCTGTAAAACTGCTAGAAGAAAACATAGGGAAGAGGCTCCTCCACATTGGTCTTGGCAATGATTTTGTGGATATCCCACCAAAACTGCAAACAACAAAAGAAAAAATCAACAAATGGGACTACATCAAACTTAAAATCTTCTACCTAGCAAAACAAACAACCAACAAAATCAAAAGTCTAGGAGAAAAGTTTCACAAACCATGTATCAGATAAGGGGTTAAATATCTAAAATTTATAAAAAATTTATACAACCCATAACAAAATTTATAAAGAACTCATACAACCCAATAACAAAAAAGCAATCCAATTGAAAAATGGGCAAAGGATTAAATAGACATTTGTCCCAAGAATATATCCAAATGGCCAACATGTACATTAGAAGGAAATCAATGTCACTAATCATCAAGGAAATGCAAACCAAAACCACAAAGATCTATCCTCTCACGCCTGTAAGGATGGTGATCATCAAAGAGACAAGAGATAATAAGTGTTGGCAAGGATGTGAAGAAAAGGAAACCCTTGTGTGCTGTTCATGAGAATTTAAATTGGTGCAGCCACTATGGAAAAGACAGTGGAGGTTCCTGAAAAAATTAAAAATTGATACACTTCAGTATATTTATCCAAAGAAAATGAAAACACTAACTTGAAAAGATATATGCAACCCTGTGATTATTACAGCATTATTTATAATAGCTAAGATATGGAAACAACCTAAATGTCCATCAATAGATGAGTGGATAAAGAAAACGTGGTATGGGCCGGCCTGGTGGCATAGTGGTTAAGTGTGTGTGCTCTGCTGTGGCAGCCCGGGGTTCAGATCCCGGGTGTGCACTGCCTCACAACTTGTCAGGCCATGTTGTGATGGAGTCCCATATAAAGTTGAGGAAGGTGGGCACGGATGTTTGTCCAGGGCCAGTCTTCCTCAGGAAAAAGCGGAGGATTGGCACATGTTAGCTCAGGGCTCATCTTCCTCACAAAAAAAAAGTAAAGAAAATGGGGTATATATTTACAATGGAATATTATTCAGCCATAAAAATGAAAAAATCTTGCCATTTGCAATGTCATGGATGTACCTTGAGGTCATTACGCTAAGTGATATAACTGAGACAGAGAAATATAAATACCATTTGCTCTCAGTTATACATACAATCTGGCTCTGCAGTTTCTCACCAAACTGCCACTGGCAGGCTGAGTCAAGTACCAGTTTTCTTTAGTGAATCCAAGCGAATGCCTCTCAGAAAAGGCTTTTAATTGCAGTGTGTCTTGGAATTTATGTGTGAGACAGTCTTAATTCGTAGAGCTGAGGAAGGTTCTGCACAGTTTCAGATCCAGAAATGGAAGACAGAGATAGTTTGACTCAGCTCTAGGGACAAGCCTCTAAGGGCTCTGCAGTTTCTTGCCAAACTGCCACTGGCGGGCCGAGTTGAGAACTGGCTTTCTTTAGTGAATCTGAGAGAATGACTCTCAGAAAAGGTTGGTAACTGCAGTGTGTCTGGGAAGTTATGTGTGAGAGAGCCTTAATTCCTAGAGCTGAGGTAGGTTCTGCACAGACTCAGTTTCAACAATGGAAGACAGGGAGAGTTTGGCTCAGCTCTAGGAATAAGCCTGTAAGGGCTCTGCAGTTTTCTTGCCAAACTGCCACTGCCAGGCCGAGTGGAAAACAGGCATTCTTTAATGAATCCGAGGGCATGTCTCTTGGAAAAGGCTTGTAACTGCAGTATTAGTGGTGGCTGTGTGCCTTGGCAGTTCTGGTGAATGGCTGAAATTCAGTATTCAGATTATTCAATGCCATGATTTGGGATGTTCAAACAGAAACGGAGCCCCCTGTTCTGTGCCCAGATGGGAATTTATAGAGATATCATGAAGAGAGGTTCAAATTCAGTATACAAAATTCAGTTGATTTTCTATATACCAACAAATAATTGGAATATGAAACAATACCGTTAACAATACACACACATACACAAAGAAATCCTCAAGTGTAAATCCAATAAAATATTTACAGATATCTGTGGAAAAAAATATGAGACACTCTTAAAAGCAATAAAGGAAAAAATAAATCAATTGAGATATATTCCTTGCTCATGATCAAAAGTCACAATTTTATTAAGATGTCAATTCTTCTTAAATTGATCTAAAGATCCAGTGCAATTCCAATAAAAATCTCACCAAGCTATTTTGTAGATATTGAAGAACTCATTTGAAACCTTGAGTGGTCTAGACAATCCTGATGAAGAACAAATTGATGAACTCACACTTCTCAATTTCAAGATTAATTACAAAGTCAAGAGACTGCGATATTTTACAATACTACAATAATCAAGAGACCGTGATTTTTTTTTTATAATTTTATTTATTTATTTTTTTCCCCCAAAAAACCAGTAGATAGTTGAATGTCATAGCTGCACATCCTTCTATTTGCTGTATGTGGGATGCTGCCTCAGCATGGCCGGAGAATCCGTGCTTCGGTGCACGCCCGGGATCTGAACCGTGATATTTTAAAAATAGGGCCGGCCCCATGGCTTGGCAGTTGGGTGTGCACGCTCCGCTGCAGGTGGCCAGGGTTTGGATCCCGGGCTCGCCCCGACGCACTGCTTTTCCAGCCATGCTGGGGCCGCGTCCCACGTGCAGAAGCTGGAAGGATGTGCAGCTGTGACATACAACTATCTACTGGGGCTTTGGGGGAAAAATAAATAAATAAAAATTAAAAAATAAATAAAAAAATAAAAAGAATAGACACAGAGGTAAATGAAAAATCATGGAAAGTCCACACATAGACCTCTGCAAATACAGACAACTTGATCTTGATCAAGACAATAAATGCACTCCAACATAAAAAATAATAGTCTTTTAGGTCTTTAGTCTTTTAGTCTCTAGTCATCATCAACCATGGTGATGATACAAAAGGATGACCCTATGGAAATAAATGAACAAAGACACAAACTTTGCACCTTAGACATAAATTTACTCAAAATCACTCATCAACTTAAAATAAAATGCAAAACTGTAAAAATCATTCTGGGAAACAGGAGAAAATCTTCATGATTTATAGTTTGATGATTAGTTTTCATATACAACACAAAAAGCACCATCCATGAAGAAAATAATTGATCATGTGGACTTGGTTAAGTTTAAACTATCCAATCTGGGAAAGATGGCATTCACAGAGTGGAAATACAAACTCCTGACTAGGATAATATATTTGTAAAACACATATCTGCAGAAAGACCTGCATGCAAAATATTCAAAGAACCAATCAAATACTGCAACTAGAAAACAAACTCCCCAAATTAAAATAAATAGACCAAAATATGAATAGACAAGTTACCAAAAATATATATATACATGGCAAATAAGCAAATATAAATTTCTCAACAACAAGAAATTATTGGAAAATAAAATGCATTGTGCATTAAGAAAAAGCAAATTAAAACACCAATGAGATACTCTACTCTTCTAGTAGAATAGCTAAAAACCAAAAACTGACAATACTAGTTACTGGGGAGGATGTAGGACAATAGGAAATCTCATTCACTGCTGATGGGAATACACATAGTACAACCTCTTAAGAAGACATCTTGCTAATTCTTGTGAAGCTAAATATAGTGTCACTATATGGTGCACCAATTGTGCAGCAATGTATTTCTCCAACTACTGTGAAAATATACATCCACACACAGACCCCTAAGAATATCTCAAAAGCAGCTTTATTCACAGTGGCCAAAACCTAGAAGGAACCAATATGTCCTTTAACAAGTGAATGACACTCAAGCGTGGGACACTGAGGGAAGACACTTGAGGCACACATGGGCTACAGGCACAAGGTAAGGAAACACAAGATTTCAGACAGGGGCTAGAGGAACAGTAAATGAAAACACTGGTTGTCTAGGTAGGCTGGAGGCACAGAGAATGTAGACAAACACGAGCTGGCATGGGCTGAAGCACAGCGGACAGGTATAAAATGTGGGCACAGGAGATAGAGACACTCGAGGAAATGTATGCGCTGCAGGTACATGAGAGAATTACATTTGTTGTCTGACATGGGTTTTAGAGAGAGGGGATGGAGACTCATATGGGTTGGCAAGGGCTACAGGAACAAGGAATGGAGACTTTTGAGAGGTGATATGGACAGAGGGGAGAGAAAATCTTGACAACACAAAAGGGCAGACATGGGCTGCAGTCATATGAGATGGTGACACTCGACACAAGATATGAGCTTCAGGTAGAGGGATGGAGACACACAAAGGCTGGCATGGTTGCAGGCTCATGGGCTGGAGACACTATGGGGCAGACATGGCTTGCAGCACAGAGTTTAGAAATACGCTAGGGAAGACAAGAGATACCAGCTACATCTGTGTGTAGCCTTAAATGAATGTATGAGTATGGAAGAGAGCCAGGAAATCCACAATCTCAGCTTCTGTCTCAAGAATTAAAAAAGAACACTGGAAAAAATACAGATAGGAAACAATAATAAAGATAAGAATCAATGAAATAGAAAAATACTAAAGAAATAAATCAGGCTAAAAGTTATTTTTAAAATATTAATAATGTTAATAAACCACTAACAAAACTGATTAAGGAAAAGAAAAAGAAATGAAACACAAATGACCAGTATCAGAAATCAAATAAGAAGTATTCTCTACAGAGTGCTTAGATCTTAACGAGACACACCATTTTGTGAAATTCTTAGCACTACGAATTAGACAGCAAAGGTCAAAATTCACTTTATAAAAAATCCATATACTGAAACTGACACACAAAAAAACATAAAATAGGAAAACTCACATATGTACTAAATAAATTGAATTGTTAGATGGTCAAACCAACTAACCAACAAGAACAACACTTTCCACAAGCAAAACTCTAGGTATGGGATTATTAACTATTCCAGACAATAGAGGGAGGAAGGAAAAAAAGTTCAGATTCTAGATTAGACTGAACACAAAAGTAATATAGATTTTATTCACATTGAATATAGTACAAAGATGATTCTTTACCACACAGGACCTCTGAAGTCATCTTTCCACTACACTACCCAACAAATTGAACCTAGAAAAGAACTGGAGAAAAAAAGCACAACACTTATTAAATATATTTATATATTTTTTATAATTTTATTTATTTATTTTTTTCCCCCAAATCCCCGGTAGATAGTTGTATGTCATAGCTGCACATCTTTCTAGTTGCTGTATGTGGGAGGAGGCCTCAGCATGGCTGGAGAAGCTGTGCGTCGGTGCGTGCCTGGGATCCGAAGCCATGGGGCCGGCCTTATTAAATATTTTTAATACAGTAAAGAAACTGAGGTTATCTAAACAGAAGAGGAAAATGCTAATAGGTGACATTTACCATCTTCAATGTATGAGGAAGTCCAGAGAAGGCTAAATTTAAAAAGTGGATATAAAGTGAAAATTATTTAAATAACACAAAGAAAAATTTTATTATATGGCAAAGTAATATAGCAATCAACCAATCAATAAAAAACTAATTAATTAATGTATATCATTGATTAGAGATATCAGAACTGATTTCTGGAGTTAGTGGAGTATTTGTCCCTGGAAACTTCTCAGAAACAAACATCAAGGCATTTGTCCTGGATAGACTTTAGACCTTCTCCTGCTGGGGCTCAAGGCCCCTTCAAGTTTCTTCTGTAATTTTACTCTATTGCTAAATTACATGAGAGAAGGCATGGTGAAGTCAAATATAAGTGTGGTCTGGGGGGTTCATTAGAGGAGTGGTGGAGAAACAGTAAACACACCTGGGATGCCGCAGGGTTCTGAGAAGCAGAGCAATAAAAGTCTGTAAAGGGCTTGAGACATATTAGGTCCTCAGTAAATAACCATTGTTATCACTAATAATTCATTTCCAATAGTGTAGATAAAAGAAAGTTGGCTATTCTGTCAAAAAAATCTTCCTCAAAAATGTCTTAATTGACTGAAGATTAAATAATCAAAGCTGGCTTTGTTTTTAATATTCTTTCCTAGCCAGGTAGGGGTTGACGGAAGCAAGCAAAGGAATTGTGTAACACTTAGGAGAGTCACAAACCATGAACTCAGAGTAATCTTTGCTTTAGTCTCTGAAAATTCAGGAGCCTCTAGATCCAAATGCCAACACATTGAAGTTGTTGGTGAATCTTGATTAAGATTTTGATAGTTTTGGCTGTCTGCTCTAGCAAAGCATCCTTTGAAACCTAAGGTTTCTAAGCCGGTGGTTCTCAATGTGTAGCTGGTCAGCAGCAGCACCTGGGAAATGGTCAGAGACGTAAATTCTCGGGTCCCCCATCCTACTGGATCACAAACTCTGGGATGGGCTCAGCATTCTGTGTTGTAGGGGACCTCCACACAGTTCTAATGCACACTGGAGTTCGAGAACCACTGTCTTAGGAGAAGCCAGTCCTAGGTACAACATAGGGTTAGCGTGGATTCCTCTCTCACGAGGGCTTCTCCTGAGGCCCCATGGCCAAAATAAGGATTCATTTTTATGGCCATAGGAAGAAGTATCGGCTCAACTCCAGGTAGCCTTCTTCAGGAATTTTTCTAATATGACCAGGAGCTCTGAAATTTGGATTCAAAAAAGAAAAAAATATAAAAAATTGGCTCAAGGTTCAAGAAATTTTCCTGCTTTAGATTGAGGGTGGAGAAGTAGCTGAAATAGAGAAAATTTTCCCAGAACACTGATCTATCATTTCTTGATGGAAACCACTGAGTTCCTTCAGTGGAACTAAACAATGACCAGGAAGGTTATGTTTAGTCTGACGTGTTAGAGGAGAAAGAAACACAAAGATAAAGGAAAAAAAAAAAAAAATAGGAGAGAGGAAGAGTAAGGAAGGGAGATAGAAACAGCGACCATCAGTCAGAGGTGGTGAGAGGAGGGGAAAGGAATAGAAGATGCAGAGGGAGAGAAGCAGGTGCCGCTCGGTAAGAAACATACCTGTTGACACTGTGCACGTGTGGCTTTCATAGAAAGGTGTAAGGTTTCTAAAAAGCAAAGAAAATAAAAACAAATCCATCCAATATAGTAACTTGTCCTAAATATTAATTGATCAGCTCTGATCACGCTGATGTCTTCCTTCTCCTTTATTTCATTCCCGTCTCAAATTCTATGTCCTGCCCTTGTCTAAGGCTTCAGAAACACACCACAATTCAAACTGTCACAAGGTGAATTTTTTAAATCATTTCAACTTCTTCTTCCTTGCCCTTCTGCACAAAATAGATGCCCTACAGTGTTAGCTCACCTTTCGGTGCCTTTCAAAAAATCTTTAAACACTTTATTCTTAACAATACTGTTTTAGATTCACAGAGAATTGAACAGATAGTATGTCGGGAGAGGGAGAGAGTCTCCCTCTGCCCTTTCCCTTAAGGTTCTTATGGCTGGCCAAATAATTAACAAGACAGGTTAGCAGGAGAAAATAATACCAAGTTTAATAACGTGTATACATGGGAGAAACTCAGAAATGAGCAACTCGTCACTCTGTCTAAGCTGCTTGCTTAAGTATTGCAGCTAAAGGGGAGGAGCGTGTTGGGGGCGGGTAGTGGCTTGGGACTTCAGAGGGCAGGAAAACAATTCTTTTCAGGGTCATCTATAGATAATGTGGTCAGGAGACACAGAGTTTTTGATAAAAGAGGCTTGGTGCCTTTCCTATTGTAACCTCTATCCTACATTATCTTTACAGCCATCATGATAGAAGATCTGTTCCAGGAAGGAGCCACCATGTATAAATTCTTTAGGCAGTTAGTGGGGGAGGTCAAATGTCCCTCAGAGAAAACAATCAAGGTAAAGAGATATATTTCAGGGTGGCCAAATCTTGATCTCCCACAGTACATAGAGCTCCATACACCCACCGTACTGCCTCTCCCCTCTCTCCCAAGCGCCATCTCCCCTGTTACTAACACCTTGCATTAGTGTGATACGTTTGTTATAATGAATGAACAATATTGAAACGTTGTTATTGTTGGGGAAGTGAGAGAGAATCTCCCTCTGCCCTTTTCCTTAAGGTTCTTATGGCTGCCCAAATAATTAACAAGACAGGTTAGCAGGAGAAAATAATATCAAGTTTAATAACATGTATACATGGGAGAAAGCAGGGACATTGCGTTTCTCAACACAATAGCAGAAATTCTCGTCTTAAATACCATGTTCAGCCAATGACAAAGGAGGATGTTGGGGGTGGGGAGAGTCAGTTACAGGAGATTACCACTAAAGCACAGTAAACAAGAGTAAGGTTATTATGCAGATTTAAGACCTCATTTTTCACATAGATAAGTTTCTAGGAATGAGGTCATCTCACCTCTTCCCAAATACAGAGAGTGAGATACCTTTACAAATAGAGATTTCCCGTATAAATGTAAATGTCTGTCTGGCAACTCCTTGCAGGGCCATCCAAAGAATGTGGCCAGAGACAGAACTTCTGAGAAGATGGGCTTGTTGGTGCCTTTTCTATTGTAACATCTATTACACATTATATTACAGCCATCAGACAGAAGATCTGTTCCAGGAAGAAGTTACTATGTCAAATTCTTTAGGCAGTTAGTGGGGGAGGTCACATGTCCTCAGAGAAAACAACCAAGGTAAAGAGATAGATTTCAGGTGGCCAAATCTTGATCTCCCACATTATGAACTACAGTCCCTAGATTAAGGGTCACTCTTTGTGTTGTACAGTTACATGAGTTTTGACACACATATAGTGACATGTAGCCACCATTATGTACAGAACAATCTCACCACCCTAATAATCCTCTGAGCATCAGGTTATCTCTTAGTGGCGTTTTAAAATATTAACAGTTGTCAGAATAAATTTTTACGACAAAAAATGTTCCACAGGTGTTAAGTTTTGTTAGTCTCACTATTATGATCACTATGAGAAATAATGAAAAAAATGAACTCCTATATAAACAGCAAAAATCACAGAATTTTAAAGATAAAAAAGATCTGGAAGATTAGGAAATCCTACATTCTTCAAGACCCTGCCCTCCAGTCTCTCAGCTTTCTGTGTCATTTATCTGCCGACTCCACTGAGGAGAAAGAAAAAAATCGATAAAGAAAAACAAAGCAAAAAACAAATTTTGGTTCTAAGTAGTCCTCTTGAGCCCGAGTTAATCAAACATGGATTCTTTTTTACTGCCTATTTGCATCAGGAACATAATTACTAGCTAGAGCCTAATTTGAGAATATTCATTAGAAATAAAAGATATCATATCTAAGAACAGAATGGAATTCACTGAGGCTTTATTCTTGGGATATTTGTAGGATTAACTCAGGACATGCTGTGAGAGTGATAAATAAGTTCTATATATTTTTCTTCTCCAAGACCATGGATTTCAGCCACACTTTATACCCATGTACTTTGCAACAATGAAAAACAATTAAACACTGACCTTGAATATTTTGCCCTCAGATACATTAGTCTTTAAAATATAAATTGAGAAATTTTAATCTAGATGAGTGAAAGACTATGGACATTTCTAGAATGTCACGTTAGGTCCTTTAGAAGTGAAGAATTGACTTTATAAAGCATTTCTATTCCTTCTCATACCTTGACAATAGTGCTACTGTGACTCTGTTTTAAAGAGGATAATGGCGGGCTTTACTTTGATTTGCACCTTTTTGTTTTAAGTACATTTACTTAATATTTCTCAGTCTCTTGAAAACTTTTATCATTAAGCTCAACCTTCATTTAAATCACCAGACCTATTTGATGAAGGCGACGTGAATATTTACTTGCAAACTCCTCAGAAATTACTAATTTAACCTTACTTCAGATGATCCATTGTAGAACTCAAACTGGATTTCCCAGGCCCCTCAGAACGGCTCATAACTCTGTGTTTGTACATTTATCTGGGAAGATATTATCCAAGGGTAATTGTTCTTCCCAAATGCTTTCTTTACCTCAAACAGCAATACTTCCAAAGTTTTAATGAAAATGTGGCCAATTTGGTGAAAACCAAGTGACTTGTTTGTTTTAGCATGCCAATGAGATTAAGAAAATAAGTATTTTAACTATTGTTATTGATTATAAAAATCAGAACTTAAGAAAACAAACTTCTTTGTCCAAAGACATTTCTGCAAGTGAAATTGTCAGAAAAACTGACAGCTAGCCTCCCATTTTAACCACTCAACCATAAGAAATGTAATATGGTGGGCAAACATGTGAGCGTTGTCACCTGCACGAGTCCCCAACGCTGTGGCCCCATCACGGCCACAGATCAGAAGAAGGAGCCGGCAGAGGGGAGACAGCTGTGCCCTCAGTGTCCTTCCTTCCTAGGTCAGAACTCAGTCCCAGCTGCTCACTGTCTAGTCTTCTGGGGAAGCAGAGAATTCTTCTGGGGACACGACACATCAGGTGTTAAGGATGTCATTGTTCTTTTTTAAACAAATGTTAGATCATGTAACGTGCTTCTCAAGACAGGAGGAGCCGCCTCAAGGGAAGGCAGATCTTCTCCAGGAGCTGATGGTCATCCAGGGAGAGCAGAGTCAAGGCCTGCCGAGTGCCAGCCAGCTCCCGCTCTCCCTCTCAGGTACACCTTGGGCCCCGCACCCCCATCCCCCTCCCGGTGCCCCCCAAGCGGCTCCCATTGTATTCTTGGAGGCCAGCGCATGCGCAGGACTGGCTCTCAGAGCGGCAAAGGGGTTGGCGAGCTGGAGAGCCCCGGGGCGTGTGCCCTGGAGGTGGGGCCCCAGGTGCGCAGGTGGCTGTCTCGGAGGTTTGTGTGGGGGGATGGGCGGTTTCTGGATCCTTCCTCCAGGATTTTCAGCACAGGGGAGCTCTCCTTTCTGCAGTGTGGAGGAGCGCTGGGCAGGAGGCGGCGCTGAGGTAGGCGGTGGGCGGCGGGCTGGGTGTGGAGATCTCCGCCGCAGATGGCGGGAGCGCGGTGGGGGGGTCGGCGGATGGGGTCGGGGGACGAGGTTGCTGGCGGGCTGCCCCAGGCGGGGCAGCCCAACTCTGTCCCTTTGAGGAGCAGAGGAGCGCCGCCTGGCCGGCGGGTCCCTCTGCTTTGGCTGGGCCCCACCCCGGCGGGGCCTCCTGTCCACTCAGCGGAGGTGCAGGGGGCGGCAAGGAGTCGCCTGCCCTCTGCTTGAGCCCTTGAGTTCGTGCTCCCCGGGGCTCGTCTAGGCCAGGTCTCTACATCCCGGGGTGAACACTTTCCTTCAGAAGATGGACTGTGGTCAGCGCTCCTCTGTCTGACTCCGCGCAGGCTATTGGGCTCCTCACTGCGTTCTTTAAACAAATAAGCGTTCCTACTTCCTTGGGACCACCTTCAGAGAAAAGCCTAATCCCATTAATGGTTTCTGATAATTGACTCTATATTTGCAAGGGGAACTTTGAAGCCTGTGAATTGTTGTAAACTGCATTTAATGAAAGGAGCTTTAAACAGTCTTTGGTGCAAATTATGTAGCTTCCTAATAATAACTCACCTTCTGTTAACATAGACTGATGACAGATCAATTGATGATTGACATAATGTGTATGGAATGTTGGTTTCAGTGGAAAGGTTTTTCTTGGCAGTTGGTGCTAAAATTAAAATCGGATAAGGAGGAGGTTTTTAGAAGTAGTATGTAGTGTGTGTTTCGTCTCCATACTCATTTAGAATTGTAAGAATTTAGATTGGGAAAGCTCGTAGAGTAAGAATTTTCAAATTTTGATTTGACTGTGTCGGGGGAAGAGGTGGAATCTCCCTCTGCCCTTTTCTTTAAGGTTCTTATGGCTGGCCAAATAATTAACAAGACAGGTTAGCAGGAGAAAATAATACCAAGTTTAATAACATGTATACATGGGAGAAAGCAGGGACACTGCGTTTCTCAACACAATGGCAGAAATTCTTGTCTTAAATACCATGTTCAGCCAAAGACAAAGGAGGGTGTTGGGGATGGGGGGAGTCAGTTACAGGAGATTACCACTAAAGCACAGTAAACAAGAGTAAGGTTATTATGCAGATTTAAGGCCTCACCTTTCACATTGATAAGCCTCTAGAAATGAGGCCATCCCCCCCTCTTCCCAAAACAGAGAGGGAGATACCTTTACAAATGGAGATTTTCCTTGTAAATGTAATTGATTGTCTGGCAACTTCTCGCAGGGCCATCCAGAGAATGTGGCCAGAGATTCAGACTTTCCCTTAAGATGGGCTTGTTGGTGCCTTTCCTATTGTAACATTTATCCTACATTATCTTTACAGTCATCATGATAGATCTGTTCCAGGAAGGAGTAACTATGTCAAATTCTTTAGGCCGTTAGTGGGGGAGGTCAAATGTCCCTAGAGAAAACAACCAAGGTAAAGAGATGGATTTCAGGGTGGCCAAATCTTGATCTCCCACAACTGAGAAGGTGAAAGGTTAAAATGCCAAATACAGTAGGATTTCATTTATATGATATTCTAGAAAAGATAAACCATAGGGAAAGACAACAGATCGTTAGTTGCCATTAGTTTTAATATTTAGTTAATCATTTAGTTTAATAGTTTAATCATTAGTTTTAATATTTCTGATAAAAAAATACATTTTAATGATAGCATCCTAATTATACTTTTGGATGATACCAGAATTTAACAACCTATGAAATTCTGCAGGAGGAACAAATGACATGTTGGTTATTGGTGTCTTTGAAGTGTAAGTATTGTTGGTAATGAATCTAACTAAGCATTGTTGGATTGTGAACTACTGATTTTTTTACTACATCCTGTTGGACATGGCATATTACAAGTTTCAAAATGCTCTTTAAATTACTGTAGCAGGCTGAAGCTATTAAATTGTAATGTAAGATCTTTATAGATGAAACAGGCAAAAATACAAAAAGCCATTTATCTTTTTATCTTTGTTAAAAAATCAAGTAAATCTTACCATATACATGAATGACTTCTGGCTAGACAGACCTGAACTTGACAAGACGGACTCACTAGTATGGTGAATTTGTTTTGGAATGTTAAAATGGGAGAGGACATATGTTTTTCCTGAGGGTGACCCAAGTCAATATGGTAGGTTTTGCTGTTTATATGCTCTTTCTGAGTTACCATCTTGATTAAACAGCTTGTCATAGACGTACCAAGAAATTTTGGCTATTTTATGTATCAATATTTTTTTTAAATAATTTTATTTATTTATTTTTTCCCCCAAAGCCCCAGTAGATAGTTGTATGTCATAGTTGCACATCCTTCTAGTTGCTGTATGTGGGACGCCGCCTCAGCATGGCCGGAGAAGCAGTGCATTGGTGCGCACCTGAGATCCGAACCCGGGCCATCAGCAGTGGAGCGCGCGCACCTAACTGCTAAGCCCCGGAGCTGGCCCTGGAAATTTCTATTATGTCTGAATATTCCTTGAAATCATATATATATATTTATATTATTTGTGAATAGCTTCTGTTGGACTATGAATGTCCTTTTT
The DNA here is from genome assembly GCF_020826845.1 of Diceros bicornis minor. Classification (NCBI taxonomy): domain Eukaryota; kingdom Metazoa; phylum Chordata; class Mammalia; order Perissodactyla; family Rhinocerotidae; genus Diceros; species Diceros bicornis. Next base: position 2,181,650 of record NC_080761.1, on the reverse strand, counting down.
GTTGTGTCTTAGACGAGGAGAGTTCAATAGGGGAAGCTCACTCTGCCATGATGTTGATGTCACTCTCTTCTATATATTTATATTATTTAATTCAAATATATGTACACATACTTATGTTATTTATACACATTCAATATATATTCATTATATATATTATTTAATTCAATATATTATATTATTCAATATAATGATTTATATTATCCAAAAAATGTACATATCTTATTTCTATATATGATCCTGTACTTGACCAAACTCAAGCCAGGCTCCATTGAGCCCTCTTCTTGACTAGGCCTCAATCTTGTCCTATAATAACTACAGCCTCTCAGCACAAATGGTTTCACACCTCCACACGCATTATAAGACTTAAACACTGACACAGTTTCTAACAGCTCAAATCCACATCCCTAGGATGACCCCTGTCCCCTTAAAGAGTGTCGGCCTGAGAAAGCTCAAGGCAGCCAAAAGAACTGACTGTTTGTTCTGGCCAACACTCAATCATTTGCCTCTGACATCCCTTTCTTAGAGCATTTACCCAAAAGTGCTTACAACTGTGAATATTTCCTCTGTCCTTTGGAGTTTTATATATATATATATATAATATATATATATAAATATATATTTAGAGACACTTATATATATAAGTGTCTCTAATAACCAAGGAATGCATTTCTCAAGGTCCTGAGAGCCATTCCTTGAGATGAGGACAGGGTGTCTGTCTCCCAGACTCTGTGAGAGGAGAAAAGTGAAACTTTGATCATTTCCAACCAGCAGACACAACTGGCCAGATTACACTGCACTGACCAACACTCTGTAACTTTTCCCTCCCTGACTCTACTGAGCCCCTGCTCACCCCTCTGCCTGCTCCCTCATTCTCCCTTTCAAATGCCCAGTCACCTCTGTACAAATCAAACTGAGTTCAGTTCACCCTGTTCCCTCTTCCCTATTGCAGTGGTATATTACTGATTAAAATCTGTCCTGACCACTTTCACTAGAGCCTGGTTTTGCATATATTCTACATTTAACACACATATAGATAATCTCAGGCATATGCATATATATGCATATACCAACATAACCATGGGCCCTCCAGGACCAGTTCAACTGACCCCATCTTATCGACAGAGTAGTTAAGAGTTTTCTTTCAGGAACTGAGACCCCTAGTCCAGTTCAGGCCAGTTGACACCACCAACCCATCAACTACACCTGCGCAAATGCTCGATAAATGACATTTTTGACATCAAGCAGCTAAAAGCTCCATCCTCAGATCATCGTAACACTGCCAATTTCTGAACACACATCCGATGAAGAGCCACAAAGCTTGACTTTGCTTGTGAAGATCATCAATTACCTCACTTCTCCTTACTTCCAATCATCTACTTCCACATGTCAGACCGCCCTGCCCTTCATCCCATAAATTGTGCCCCAAGCCCTGGATCCGGGAGACAGATCTGAGACAGAGACATGGCCCCTGTCTCCTTGCAGATAAATCTCGCAAAAATAAAGCTACAATTCTTTTCCCAAAAGCTGATGCCAAAATAACTGGTTTTTTTAATGTGCATTGGGCAAGAGAACCCCAATATTGTGCAGTAACATCAATACATATATATATACACTTAATGGATGTTTTATCTTCTTTTTTTTTTCCTTTGCTGATGAGGATTCACCCTGAGCTAACATGTGTGCCACTCTTCCTCTATTTTGTATGTGGGTTGCCACCACAGCCTGGCCACTGATGAGTGGTGTAGGTCCATGCCCAGGAATGGAGCCTGGGCTGCTGAAGTAGAGTTCTCTGAACTTAACCACTAGGCCTTGGGACTGGTCCATCTCTAATTGTTTTGAAGATGTTACTCGATATGCAATTGAAGTTTCACTATGATCTCTGGATTTCCTTCCTACTCCTTTAGTCCTTCACTTCTGTGTATGTGTTTCTTGCTCCATTTTTCATGCTAAAGGATTTTCTCAAATATCAAGTGGTCCTTGGCTACCTGTTCATATTTCTGTGATGGGAAGAAAAAAGCTGAGTAGGATCTCTGTGGGCCTGATGGGGCCTGTGAATGTCTGGACTCAATGTTTCTTCAAGGGTGTTGAGTGTTGAACTAGGAACAGGCAAACAGTGTTGGTGCCCATGCTGATCTGCAACAACATACTTATTCCACACATTCCCACAATGACAGACATCCTCTGAACACATGGAAATGCTGACAACACACCCACACCCACATACACACTATTTGCAAATGACCATCAGCAGTCAGTCTGTAAACTACACCTGATAATGCACACTGATACTCAGAACATACACACAAACTCACACACTTACAGACCACTCACTGTCTCAGAGCCCACAGTGACTTGAACTCTCTAAACACACACAGACATCAACAAAACACACCTTCACATAGATGCCATAATAGTCGTGCACCCTGTGACCATACAGAATTGCTGAACACACACACATCCATACAACAAGGAGCATGGCCGTGCATGTGTGGGCTTGATCAGGAAGTTTTTCACACCTCAGCATCAACATGGACACCCCGGGGCGAGACGGAGAGGCAGAGGGCACAGGGACAAAATGTGAGGAGCAGTCAGGAGGCACTTGCATAAAGCAAATATGATACCTGCAAAGCTGGTTGCTAAATGACATACGACTCAAGGGTAGGAGGACCCAAGAGGATCTGAAATGGTACAAAAGAGGTGACTGATACAAACCCATCACAAGATATTTAAATGTAAGGAACAGTGATATTTTAAAAGGCACTGAGGAGAGTCCATCAAAGCTTAGATATAATTCCAAACAATGAATGACATGGAATTCTGGCCAAAGAACAGCCATTATTGCTGTTAAAATTCCTATTTAAATGTTCTTATAAAATTATAGAAATACTCATTGAAAAATGACAAATGCTCATTGGTTTAAAACATTTCAGGGTATGGGCCGGCCCTGTGGCTTGGTGGTTAAGTGCGCGCGATGCGATGCTGGTGGCCCGGGTTCGGATCCCGGGTGCGCATCAAGGCACCACTTCTCCGTTCATCCTGAGGCCGAGTCCCTCATACAGCAACTAGAAGGATGTGCAGCTTCGACATACAACTATCCACTGGGGCTTTGGGGGGAAAAATAAAATAAAATAATAAAATCTTTAAAAAATAAATAAATAAAAAAATAAAACATTTCAGGGTAAAATTACTGCAGCTTCCACTTTTATTGAGTAGCTTTCCTGGGGAAGCTAGAAAAGCTGTACAGTGCACACAGAACAGCTGTTTGAAGGGTCTTAGGACATCCCGTGCAGACAGGACTTGGGGGTCTACAATCTCTGAGATGAGGGAAGCAGAAGATTGTGAGCACCAGCTCCACGCGGCTTCTCCTCTAAGGCATTTGTTATTTCAACAGTGAGAGAAGAGAGTCTGAGCAGAAAGAGGAGGAAAAATGAACTGAAATTTCATTCCAGCCAAGTCCAGTAACTTCTGCTTCCAGTCAGTTGTGGTAAAGGCAGAGCAACAATTAAACTTTGATTTAATAAATACTGTAAGATTGAAAACACCAAAGGGATGTGGAAGCAAACAGGACTAGGTGAAATAAAATTTCAAAAAGGAAAGAGCCTTTTTAGGTGAGATTGCCACACATGCCCTCACCCAGGGGAATTTGCTTAATCTGGACTCTGATAATCAGACCTGTCTTACCAGAAAACAATTGTAAATACAATCTGTCATAATTGATCTATGTTAGCTTTTTAATATCACAAGCTTTGTTAGGCTGTTAATTTTTATTGCCTCCATTAGAAGACTCTGTAAAGGGAAAGACATTGTATCATTTGCCACGTGATCTCCAGAACATTCTTCAGTTGGGGCTGTATGACTTCTATAAATATGTCTTAATTGTTGGTTTCATGAATGCTATGGACTGAATGTCTACGTAATCCTATTTCATAAGTTAAAATCTTAATCCCCGAAGTGACTGTATTTGGAAGTGGGGCCTTTGGGAGTTAATTAGCTTAGATGAGGCCATGAGTGTGAAGCCCCCATGATGGGATTAGTGTCCTTATAGGGAGATGGAGGGCCAGAGCTCTCTCTGCTAGATGATGGTAGAGCAAGAAGCTGTCCTTCTGCAAAACAGGAAGAGAGCTCTCACCAAAAACAAATCAGCTTGAACCTAGATCTTGAACATCCCAGTCTTCAGAACTGTGAGGAATGCACTTCTGTTGTTAAAAGTGCCCAGTCTACAGATGGCCCGGCTGTGCAGTGGTTAAGTTTGGGTGCTCCGCTATGGTGGCCCAAGGGTTTGCAGGTTCAGATCCTGGGCACACACCGATGCACAGCTTGTCAAGTCATGCTCTGGCTGCGTCCCATATAAAAAGTAGAGGAAGATGGGCACAGGTGTTAGCCCAGGGCCAATCTTCCTCAGCAAAAAAGAGGAGGATTGGCATCAGATGTTAGCTCAGGGCTGATCTTCCTCACACACACAAAAGGAACCCCAAAAGTGCCCGGTCTAGGGGCCTGCCCCACAGCCTACTGGTTAAGTTCAGTGAGCTCCTCTTGGTAGCATGGGTTCAGTTCCTGGACACAGACCTATACCACTCATCAGCAGCCATGCTGTGGGGGTGACCCACACACAAAATAAAGGAAGACAGGCATGGATGTTAGCTCATGGTGAATCTTCCTCAGCAAAAAAAATAAAGTACCCAGTCTATGGTATTTTTGTTACGACATCCCATACAGACTAGGACACTGAGTGTGTGAATAAGTTCGCTTAGATTGACGATCCTTCAGCTACATGACACATTATTGCCAATGATGCCTAAATTGGTGTGAGTCAAATTCCCCTTAAGGATCATAAAGATGTTAGGGCCCTTCTCCCTAGTTGTGCACATATTGCTACACATGAAAACATGTTGCATCATGTGTTTTATCGACACCTTAGTCTTACACCACATCCCATTGGCCTTCAGCGAACTTCAGTGTTACAGCCAGTGCTTTGGGCAATAAAAGAAAGTCCCTGGACTGAAGAGGGGTCGGTATCCATCGTGCAGCTCCTGTCCTCTGCCCAGCCAGCTCCAGGGCAGGGTCAATTTACAAGATAGGCTTTCCTCCAGGCAGCTCTGTCTTCCTCCCAGCCTGTTCTCATTTAGGATGATCTCACCAGGAGCAATGAGTGTAAATTTGGAGGGAAGAGCTAAAGAAGGCATCTCCCAGGGGAAATTCTTTGTGGTTAAATGGTCTAGAATATGGACACCTGGCTGCTCTAAGGTGTCCTGAAAATGGAAACCTTCTCACGTCTGTAATATCCTTCCATGTCCTCTTTCTCCTCCATCTCTCTGTTCTTGGTGGAAAAATTCCCTTGGCAACGACAATAAAAAAATGAAAGTAGGGAATGGCCCATTTCCAGTCTCAGATTTCTGTGAAATTTTACTGCCTATCCCCAGTATCCCAGGACTGACACCCTTTTTACTCTTTTAAGATTAGATTACATTTTAATCTCCTTTAATCAAAGTCTTCTCTCATCCTTGTTATGTATATACATGTTCTAATACATAATATTGAAAACATTATTTTTGGCCCTACAATTTCCAGATTCATTCATAGTTGTTTTCTGATGGATGCATGACTTTGTAATTATGTTTATAACTCCATTAACTATAGAAATTGACTAAATGATGAGTAGTAATGTACTAATACAGGAAAATGGCCCATTTTTATTCAATATAAAGTTTCATGTTTTCATCAAGACAAATACACGAATACTTAATTGTTCAGCAAAAACTCTTCCTGTGTACATGTAAGCAATTATAAATCTATTGAAGTTGGTTTACCTTGTCGATTATTCCTTATTTCTTAGTTGTGCATTCAGCATTTCCATGAACACTTTAGAGTCCTGCATCTTTATCCTACCATTTTAAATACTAGGTCATCGACAAAAGTCCACACGACTTGTTCAGTTTTGTGCTAGTGGGTCCTTTGTAGGGTGTCCTTCCAGGTATGTTTTCACAGGGTCATCGACAAAAGTCCACATTACTTGTTCTGTTGTGTGCTAATGGGTCCTTTGTAGGCTGTCTTCCTGGGTAAGTTTTCCAGTGTGAACTCCAGCCGATGGCCTTGTAACACTGATGTAAATACTGTTGTCTCCACAGATCATGGGGCCAATGATGTGTGGTCCTTTACGAAGTCATATATAACCTAATACTTTTCATTCAATTAGTGTAAGGTATGCTATGGAAAGTAGATTGGGGACAATTAATAAAAGATGATTGATTATGAACATGCTGTTAGGGAGAAAAATCGAACCTCTGGCTATAGAGGTTTACGTTTCATGCAATTAATCAGCCAGCCTAACAAACTCCGTTCATAGGCAGGGCTATATACATATATATTAGATTAAGATTATATCATCTATTAGTTTGAATGTGCTTTTGTAAAGTACGCCTTGTTTCTCTTGCCCTTTCTTACTGGGAGAAATACGGAATAGATAGAAACTGCCTGGATTACTCTGGTCTGAACTCAGATCACATAGGACTTGAATCATTCAACAAATGAGCCATTAACAGTGGCTACACCACTGGGATTTCCTGATCCAACATCGCAGTCATACACCCTATTGTGGATATGGACTCTAGAATAGGATTGTGCCGTTATCCCGAGGGTAACTTGTTCTGTTGATCAATATTTTGGATCAATAAGTGATGAAATATTTTGACTAGTTGGTCTAATCACTCAGGGGTTATTTCCTTCTCTGAGGTCACCCTAACCAAAATTGTTAATCCATTTAAGATTTGTTATCCCTTGATTTGGCTTACCATTTTTTTTTTTTAATTAATTGAAGCTCCACAGGGTCTTCTCGTCTTATTTTGTCATTCCCGCCTCTTCAGGGAAAGGTCAATTTCACTGATTAAAAGTAAAAGAGAGTAAAACCCTCGAGTGGCTGTTCATACAAGTCCTCATTTAGACAACAAATGATGATGCTGCCTTTGCAGGGTCCAGTCAGTGCGGCCTTTACACCGTGTCACTGGGCAAGCAATGCCTGTAACACCAGAAATGCCAGAGGAGATGCTTTTGGTAAACAGGTGGGGGCTGTGTTTGCAGAGTTTACTTTTTTAAATCTTTCCTTGAATGCCTACCTGTGTTGGGTTAACAATTAATGTAATAAATAATTATTGGGTTGAATTTATTTTATTGTTAACTTTTGGTGATTATCTGTTCTGATATAAGATTATGCAAGGAGAAATAATTCTTGTTGCTTATAGTAACAGTAGTACTTCTATGAATTAATAGATTAATGCAGTATTAGATTAGGAGTTAGTTTCTGTGATTGAAATTAAGATAAGTATATTGTTGAACCTGAAGGCTTTCTTGACTGGTGGCTGAATTTAGGCCAACTAGGGTATTGTTTGTATTCCCTCTCTAAGGAAGGTTGTATCCTGTATCTAAAAGGCTGTACCTCTTTAGGGCTGGGTCTGGAGGAGGCAGGAGGCTGGACAAGTGTGGAGCTGGCTCTGACCCAGAGGGATGAGCAAGAGACACAGGGCATCTGCTGCCACACACAGTCGCAGCAGACATCACCCATCAGTCACGACATGCTGGGCTGCAGAGCCCAGAGAGCCCCCCAGTTCTCAACAAGGTGCACTCAGAAGCCACTCCCGGGCAGAGCAGGGGACTGTGATGAACACATTTGCCATCCCCACTCCCCTAAGACGTGCTCCAGGTCTCCTTTCCCCACTTACTCCGCCAGCTCCTCACTGTCCTCGGGACTCAGGCTTTCAAGGCCCGCCAGCAGGCTGGTCCAGTACTTCTCCTTCCTTACCATTGCCTCCCCTCTCTGCTCCCACTCTAGTTCCAGGGCAAGTTACCTGTGGCTCCTGAGTGCTGCTCCTTGGTCTGGAAGGAGCCCCATCCTTCACCCTTCCACCCTGTGCACTCCTACTTACCCTTAAAGACTCGAATCCAGTGATGCCTCCTCGGGAAGCCCTCCCTGACGCTCCATCTCCCCAGGCCTGCTCTGGGCCACCACTCTGCCTCCTGCCCACATCCATCACTGCCGGGAACCTTGTTGGGCCCCCTTGTCTAGTCTTCAAGTCCAAGCCCCTCAGGAGGGGAGGAAATGCTTGGGCTCAGGACAATGGAGCAGATTCCTGGACTGTGGTGACACTGCCCACCCCAGGAGAGGTCATTCTTTGGGGCACTTCCAACTTGGACCCAATGCAGCTCAGGGGGAGCCAGGACACGGGAAGGCTGGCTCTGGGCCCAGCACGTCACAGGGTGGGCCTAGGGAAAAGGCACAGGGACCACACAGAGGGGCTCAGGACAGAACTCCAAGTCAACAATACCCTTGCTAAGGGCAGCAGGGGCCAAAGGCAGCTGCACAGGGCGCACGAGGGTCTGGCGAGCTTTTCATCTGCTCAGAGAGTTCCAGGGCTGGATAGAAGGAACTCAGGAGGCCCATCTGAGATGGAGGTCACCTCGGGGGCACGCAAGCAGAAGCTGAGGGTCCCACAGCAAGTTGAATCTGAAGAGCTGACCCTCAAACTCCTAGTGGCTCTAACGTCTCCGAGGTGGAAGTCAGTCCCCTCAGTCACAGCCTCTAGCTGCCCCCTCACAAGGCTGTGCCTCTCAAACACGGCTCCCAAGGCGAGTGGAGGCTGAGGGTGAAGGCAACCTCCTACCCGTGAGAACTGCTATGATCACGGCCTCCCGCAAGGGGCTAAGGATGATGAGCAAGGGACAGAGGGACTGACCCACACGACTTCCACTCGGATGCTGAACATGCTTGTGATTCACGGGTACAATCAGTATCTGTCTTCATCCTCCACTCTTCTCTCCCCAAAAGGACATGTCAGTGTTTACTATGACATCCACAGACACATCAAAGGCATCTGGGAAGAACCATGTGTACATCTGGAGAGAAGGGAACTGTGAAAACCAGTAATATCTGCATCCATGTGTGCAGATACTGACATCTACATACAGCTGTCACGTTCCTCCAGCAGCCCTGGAATACTCCACAATCATGTTGGCAGGTTTTTGGCACAAGGTAGCCAAACCAACTGGTGGTGTCCCCGAATGCCACCACTGCTGGGGCCTACCTTGAGGTTGGGGCGAGGCAGGGTGCCATGCCCTGTCTCACAAAAGTCTGGCTGGTGTCCAGGTGGGTCTCATAGCCTTTGATGATCATGCACTCCATGGCTATGTTTTCCTGGATGATCTCTGTCTCGTTTACTTCACTGTGCATTATCCTGTGGGGACAGAAAATAAGTCAGAGACAGGCTGCCCCCACCTCTCAGGAACAAGGGAATGCCGGGCCTCTGGCCAGACCTAGGAAGAAGGCCTGGCACCCAAGATACTCAGGTGGAGACTGTGGTCACGGAGGGGGAAAGAGCATGCGTATTGAATACCTGCTGTGCTGGGCACTCTATGGGCATGAGCTCACATCATCCTTCTGACAGCCCAAGGAGACAGGTGTTCTTATTTCAGAGAGAAGGAAATGGAGATTAATAGCTAGAAAGCAGGTCTGATCTAAAAGTCTGAACCACGTGGAAAAGAGACGGCAAAACTGAGAGGAGGACGGGAGTACAGGAAACAACATTTCTTCATTACTCTGTGCCCCACACCACTACTGGTCTTATCTCCATCCATCGAACTCCACCCACCCATCCTGCCTCAGGGCCTTTGCACTTACTCTTTCCACTCCTCCTCCAATGCACTTTATACAGTTGCTTCCTTAATGTTCGGCCCTGGAATGGCTTAGTTTTTGAGCACCTGGCAATCGCACTGGCTCATGGAAAGACTGACTCCCGTAGGCTCCAGCACGTCTGGGGGGGAGCAGAACACACCTTGCCCCTTAGTCTGAGAATAGGACAACTCTTCTATTTGTCCTGTTCTGACTGCCGCAACACTCCTCCTCCAGGAGGTGGCGCCATTTAACTGCTTTTTAAAAATAGCATTGGTGGGAAAAGAGACCTGTGAGTTGCCAACTTTGCTAAGAGCCTTGGTGGGTTTTCAGGAATCTTAGGATGTTAGTAATTTTGTGGGGAGGAGCGTCTGGAAAAAATACCCCACCTACTCCAAGAAAAGCACAAAACCTCTTATTTGTCTGCTGATGCCTCAAATTCTACAACCATGACCAGATCACCAAGAGGGCTGGTTAATGTGTGTGGTAGTAGACACTGTCCAATTTAACCCTCCGAGCAATGAGAGATGACACTGGTTGAGCTGGATCCGTGATTAATGAACTCAGCGATGAGCAATTACTGGGCCCCTCTGACTCTCAGTTTGCTCACCTGTAGAAGGTCAGAGTGAGGATGGAAGAGAACGCTGATGGTGCTCAGGGCAAGCTACCCCAGGAAGCACTGCTCTGGTATGTGGATTATTTCGAGCTGAAGACAATAAGGACTCAGGGAACTCAGGAAGAATATTTGAGTTTCCCCTCCCAAACTGCCTAAAGAATTTAAAACAAAAGATCTGTTTCAGGAAGGAGTTATTATCATGACTGCTATAAAGATAATGTAGGATAGAGGTTACAATAGAAAAGGCACCAACAAGCCCATCTTATCGGAAGTTCTGTCTCTCTGGCCACATTCTCTGGATGGCCCTGTGAGGAGTTGCCAGACAATCATTTACAAGGGAAGTCTCCATTTGTAAAGGTATCTCCCTCTCTGTATTGGGAAGAGGGGGGATGACCTCATTTCTAGAAACTTATCAATGTGGAAGGTGAGGCCTTAAAACTGCATAATAAAACTTACTCTTGTTTACAGTGCTTTAGTGATAATCTCCTGTAACTGACACCCCCACCCCCAACATCCTCCTTGTCTTTGGTTGAACATGGTATTTAAGACGAGAATTTCTGCTATTGTGGAGAAACGCAGTGTCCCTGCTTTCTCCCATGTATACATGTTATTAAACTTGGCATTATTTTCTCCTGCTAACCTGTCTTGTTAATTATTTGGCCAGCCTTAAGAACCTTAAGGAAAAGGGCAGAGGGAGATTCTCCCTCTTCTCCCGACAACGCATTTCACGTGCTGACCTCAGGCCCAGCCCACAGGGCAAGTGCTTGAATAAAGGGAAGTGATCACTGTTGCTATTATCACTGGTTTCAAAGTTGTTATTATAAAACTATTATCATCTGTTGTTTTCTGGTTATCAGATTGGGGCATGGAGATGGGGTCTCTTCCTTAGGAGCCTCAGTCCGTCCCTCCCAGCAATGCTCTCAGCAACCCAGGCCCTAGCCCTCTTCTAGGGAGGCACCTTTCAAAGATATGCTAGTTCCCTGGATATAGACTCATATTTGGAGGTGAGCAAAAATAAGCAGAACCATTTCTTTTGAAGAGGGTGGGGATTTTGCTGAGGAGGGCTGTATTTGCTACAAACAAGGAGGCGATCCCAGAGTAGCAACACTAGTTTCACTGTTAGACAAGTGCCAACTGCAGCTGCTCAGGACTCCTGCCAGCCCCGGCTGGGGTTTGTGCTGAGAACCACACCGTCCACGCAGCTGGGGAGGAGTTCCCTGGGCCGCAGGCTCCCGGGGGAACTGGAAGTGACGACCTGGGTTACATTGAGCCCAAGAGATGAGGTTCAGGAGAAAAAGCAGGACAAAGGCCAGAGGTAGGAGAGAGTCAGCCCCAGGGGAGGAGTGTTTCTGAGCACAGCCAGGGAGGGTTTGTTATCTGATGGCTTCCTGCCGGGCTGGGAGCTTTCCTCAGTCCCCGGAGGGAGAGAGGAGGATGAAAGGGCTGCTGTCAGGCCGATAGGAAAACTCTCTTCTGTGCCAGTAGGGCTGTGTTCAGGCCAGGTACAGGTGATCAGGTGGGACAAAGGACGAGTAGGCTGCGGGAAAGGGGATCAGGATCTTAGAATAAATGCCTTGGCACCCATGTGCCTTCCTCACCCCTGCCCGCACCAAGACAGGGCATCCCGCAGGGATGAGGAGCCTCGCTGGTGTCCCAAGTCTTCTCCTTGGGGAAGTGTGCAGGATTTGGCTACTTGTGGCACGAGAGGACTGGGGTCCCCACCCCACAATGGTTTCTGTTAGTCTACAATCACGCTCTGATTACACCTGCTCCCTGAATGAACCTCCACTCCGGGGCCTGTGCCCTGCCCTGGTCCAGCCTGGTCCTCCCTCTGCCCAGCTGGGATCCGTGGCCCTACTGGCTGCCTCTTGCTGGACTCGGGAAGCCATTTAGGGCACTGAGTGGTTGGCAGAGCTGGGGACAGCACCTCACACGCTGCAGACCGACCCTCCTTTGCAGCTTCTGGCAGCCCATCACTGAGTACAAGGCTGCTCATCATCTCTTGGCCTCCATAAGTTGCAGAGCCCAGGGCCTAGCTCCTGGTGCGCATCTCGTTCCTGCCTAAACTCACTCCCCTGGTGATCTCACCAGTCTTGTGACTATAATCCCATCTCCGAGCTGATGGCTCCCGAATGGCTCGCTCCCTTACACTCCAGACTCAAATGCCCTGCTCCTTTCTTGTCCTCTCCACCACTGTTGTCCATCTCAAGTTCAACACGCCCCCAGTTAAGCTCCAATGAAACAAGAAAGATTCCCCCTCCACACCTGCCCCTCCTGCACCTTTCTCCATCTTGGTTAGCAGCAACTCTAACCTTCTGCTTGCTCAGCCAAAAACTCTGGAATCGCCCTTGACTCCCATCTTCTCTCTCCCCACATCTAATGCATCAAAAACTCCTGTTGGTTCCATCTTCAAAACACACTCCGAATCTGAACCTCCTCCTCACCTCCACTGCCACCACCTGGTGCAGGCCCCCCGTCAGCTGCTGCCTGGGCTGTTGTAGGTGCCTCCTCCCTGGTCCCCCTGCTTCTGCCCCCACAGAGGAAGGTTTCCCCCTGGGCTTTGGAGACTGAAAGAGGGGCAGCAGTGGTGCCTTGACCAGAGGGCTGGGGCCTCTGACACTGGACAAGTCATGGGCTTGTCCACTCGTGACACTGCCTGCTGTTGACTACAGTCTTGGTCTCATGAAGGCCCATCAACCAGGCTCCCCTCTGGGGCTCCTATACCACAGGTTGTGAGACACTGACACTGGAGAACAGAGGAAGTTGGCAGAGTGCCTGTGAGTCCCTGGGCCGATCCCCATCCTGGCAGATGGGCCCACGTGAGTGCCCAGGGCCCTTCCTCGAACCACAACTGTGCCAGGGACAGCACATCACCCACACCATCCCACCAACTGCCCCCTGGGCTTCAGCTGTGAACTCAGATTGCTCCGGGGACCCTGCTTCCAGGTGGGGCAGGCTGGGGGTCCCCCAAACACCACCTCCTGGAATCCTAACCTGAACATGAGATTTACCATCTGGGGCTCAGCAAACTCCCGCTGGGGAGCATCCTCAGCCCTGGCCTGTCCACTGGCGGGGGCACCCGAGATGCGAGCTCACCCAGACAACCCCCCCAGTTTAGCCCTGGCGTCGTCCAGGCTGTTGGCTGGATGTGCTTGTGAAAAGTGGGCCAGGAGCTTGTGCAGTGTCAGAATGTGCCTGGGAATCTGCAGGAGGGAGAGGCAGGGGGAGAAGGACAGAGGCAAAGATGAGGAAGGAGAGAGACTGTGATGAAGCAAGTCAGAGAAAGCAGCAATGTAGAGAGGGAGAGAGAAAGCAGATGGAGGATGGTTCTCTGAACTCCCAGCACTCCCACGAGCAGGGCTGAGGACGGACACCCACAGCACTTCTGATCTCAGACTCTAATGTGGAGACTTTTCCAGGGTCTTGTCTAGGGCAAGAGCCCAGAGCTTGAGGCTCTAAGCCAGCAAGAGGAAGGGCCTAGAGGTGGGCTCAGGACCAGGAGGTCCCCCTCGCCTTCCCACACTGCCTGCTCTGTGGAGCTGGACAAGCCTGCGGTCCTCTAGGTTAGGGGCTGGCTCTAACCCCATTCTCCAGGCAGCCCAGAGCTGGGGCCTGTTAGGGCTTGGGCTCTCCCGGCCATGGCCCCCTGGTGCCCCCAGGTGTGGCTTCCTCTCAGATGTGGCCCACACTGTCATGGCCCCCAGTGGGCTCCCCATGCATTCGGCCTCAAGGACAGGGCTAAATGCCAGCTGGAACATGGGGTCAGTGAGGAAGATCTCCAAAACTCTCTCCTTGCAGTCAGTTTGGCCTCATAGTGCTTCAGCAGCTTGTCAGTCACTGTTCTGCTTGCAGTTGGCCAGGGTCTGCAGGCTGTACTGCTGGCTGGATACTAGCTCCTGATAGAAATTGAACACGGGCAGCAGGATGGCCAACAGGTCTGCTCGGTGAGATGCCCCACAAACCCTCGGTCACCCAGCCCCACCCACGGAGGTCAAGGCCAGGCTCAGACCTCCCACCCAGTGATACCCTTGCCTTTGGGGATGACTCTGGCACCACTGCCCTATCCAGGGCCAGATAGGTGGCCCCAGGCATTGGGACCACATCAGAGTCACAGATCTTTATAGAGATGGGGCTCTGTCTACTCTGACACCTGTATATTGGAAGGCCGGAGAGGGCTGTTGTGGGTGCTGTGGTGTGCCCCACTGCCTGAAGGGTCTGAAGGGCCACCCAGCTCCGGAGTTTTGGGAGTTCAGCTGAGGCCTCTGTGGTAACTGAATTGCAGCTCCACATCCCCCTCAGCCCTGGCTCCCCCAAGAGGCCTCCCAGAGTGCCCCACCAGTGACAGAAGTGACCCATCCGTGGTCATAAGGTGAATCAGTAGCTGGCCTGGAACCAGCTCTCTTGAGTCCCCCATTCCAGGGCTTCTCCCCACATGACATGCCCTCCCGGGTCATGTCCCCTCAGCTCTCTGTCCCTTTATCTGTGTGTCCCTGTCCTTCCATGCCTCCCCAGGTTCAGCAAGGTGGGTCTGCTGCTGGCCCACTCTGTCCCAACCTCCTGGATACACAATACCCTGCCTTCCAGCCCTGAAAGCCCAGCCAGTCTCCACAAACCTGCCCTTCAATACTTGATTGGCAGGGATGAACCCACTGAAACCTCTGCTCATAAACTCCATTAAAAAAGAAATACGTTCTTCCTTTGCGATAAACTCTTAAGTGGGAGCTCTTACACTACCCAAGGGACAGCACCTTCAATGACGCAACTACAGGAAGTGCAGACCTTTTCCTTCTAGGGAGTCTTCTCATTGTGACCTTGGGGAAAAGCGGGGCTCTCTGACTTAGGAAAGAGAACAATAAAAGGGTCACACTCAGTGTGGGAGAGGCGCGATGCAGGGGTCCTGCTGTGCAGCCCTCGGGGCCGTCAGGACGGTGCAGCCAGCTCGGAGAGCAGTGACGCAGGGTGGACGGAGTGGGAGCCTTGACCGTGCTTCTACCTTTTCTTTGTCATTCTACTTTTGGAAACCTTTCCCAAGGAGACGATCTCTCATATGAACATTTCAGATGCAGAGATGAGTGTTTCTAGTAGTTGTGACAACTGTAAGAGCCAATGATGGGAGATGGCTGCATGGATGAGGGTATGCTCACAGGTACTGGAGCATCATACAGCCATCAAAAAGCATGTGCTAATCTTAAGTAAAAAAAAAAACACATCACTATTCAAATTCAATATTCATATGTGTGACATTATGTAAATCAAATGGGGGGGCAATCCCAAGATCTGTGTATAGAAAAAAGTTTGAGGAAAACACATCTATGTGTTTACAGTAGTTATCTTTGGGAAGGAGAACTATGGTTGATATAGCTTTTAATATTTTCTGCTTTTCTAGATAGTCAAATTTTCTCAAATGTGTTCATATATATTATTTTTAAAAGGGAAAATAGATAAGAAACTAAAAATATCTCTTCTTCCTAGAAAAACAGCTTTTGCCAACTTGTCTTTCCTCTTCTGCTCCCTCTGAGGGATTATGTGAGTTTTTAAGGGGCTACTGTTACACTCGGGGAGGATGGAAGTGCAGCCAGCCTGCAGGAGTGGGCCGTGGAGAGGGACTTCTCAGGTGGTGGCTGGGGACCTCTGCCAGGGCTGGCTGCTCTCCCAGGCCCCAGTGAGCCAGCTGGAGGTGCAGGTCTTCGGGCCTTGGTAAAGATGTGGTGCAAACACACGATGGCCTCAGACAGAGCAAGCACAGTGTAAGCTCCGGCCATGGAGTTCCTGCCCCTCAAAGGGCCTCTGCCCCCAAGTCCCAGCAGAGCTGAGGGGCCCAGGGAGAGGGCAGGGGCTGCCACCGTCCGTGGGACTCTAGCAGCAAACACCTTTCTCAAGTGACACCTTATGTGAAAACCTCATCAGCGGGACGGACTATGTAACTTGTGGGGCCCAGTGCAGAGCAAATATGCAGGATCCCGTCTTTAAAAAATGACAAAATTTCAAGATAGTGACAGCAGAGCTCTACACCAAACACAGGCTTTTCTAAACATGGGTCACACTCCCCAGAAGCCGGCAGAGGATGGGAGCTGCTCTCGCTGCCAGCCGTCCTGGCACCCTCAGTGCCCACCTGCTGGGGTGACCCTAAAGGATCTTAGAGGAACTCAGGGCTCTAGAGAATTCAGAGGAAATGCCACTGATGATGTGAAAAGAGCTAGGGCTTGAGACCCACGCAGAGCAGGCTCAAATCCGCCTTATGCTGCTTCTCAGCTGTGTGACCTCCAGCAAGATGCCTAACATCTCTTAACCTCAGGTCTTTCCCGTAAAATATGAAGGTGAAATGAGGTCACCCCTGCAAGTAATGGGACAATTTGAGGGCCTGATGCAGAGAAGGTGTTCAGTAAATTCTAGCTCTCCACAACCCCATTTTGAGGGAAAACAGAAAAGCAAAAACACCCAGATTCTCCCATGCAAGTGCCCTGTCACCACCTAAAGAGCACTGGGGAACATGCCTTGTCACTGGCAGCTTAGCACCAGGCTGAGTAATGGCCCTCTGAGCACCCCTGGCAGCCACATTTGCTGTGGCTCCCCTCCCAGCATCCTCCTCCCCACCCATGCTCCCCAGCCAGCCAGCTCCAGAACACAGCCCGAGTCCCCTCTCCCAGGATGAGCTGTAAGGATGCCAGAGAGACTTCTGCTACTTCCTGCAGCCCCCTCCCCTCCCAACTGTTCCTCCTCTGCCCCTGCTCATAACCCCCAGCTCCTACCACCCTGGAGAACTGGGAACTTCCCCAGAGTGTCTGGGGTTTGAGCTGAACGACATAGGGGATGCCATAGGGACTCTGTCCTTCACCCCATTTGTGGACAGGAAAACAGGCCCAGAGAGAAAAAGTGAATCCCCCCGGGAGTTAGGGCAGCCCCAGCCTAGGAGCCTGTCCTCATCTCCCTGCCGTGGTCTCTGTCTTTCTCTGCCACATCAGATGCCCTTCCCTGGTCCCATTGTCCACGTGTGCTCTCTGCTCCCTCCTCTGTGATGACCCAGCACTTTGGCTGTTGGAGGCCCCTGGTGTTGTCCTCTTCGGGGATGTGTCACAGGGGACTGTCCCCTCTCCCAGCAGTGTGTTGCCTGAGGGCAACCCCCACCCTGGGATCTCACTCTCTCAGTAAAACAAGAGCAGGAGGGGAAGGTGCTGAATGGGTGCAGAGACATCCCTGAGCTGTGTGGCAGACGTCCAAAGATAGTAGCTTAGGAAATCACAAACACGCCACAGAGCCAGCTCTGCTCCCTTTTCAGGGCACGTGGCTTTGTCCCCTCAAGGCCACTTGCTGAACCGCAGGATGAATGGGCTCTGACAATTGAGTGAATGGAGCACTTTGAAAGCAAAATGGGGCAGTTACCCGCTCTCCACTTCTGGGTTGCTAAAACTGCCCCGGCCTGTGCTTGAAGAGCGGCTGAAAATATCTAATGGAGAAATATGCATTGCTGATGCAGGCTTTTCTATTTTTTCGATTCTCTGAGACCCTTGGCACATGAAAAAATGGCTGTTCTTGGATCTGAACTCTAAAGAGCTAAGGGATTCACACACAGGCTCATGGAGAGCTCCGAGACACGTGAATACCCAGTCAGCACCCTTACTGTCCTGATGTCATCACCCTCATGCCAGTCTGCTGTCTTTGCCAGTTCTGGTATCTGCACGTGGTATCCTTTTCTCTTTAGGCTGGAGGGATGTGTGTGTGTGTGTGTGTGTGTGTGTAAGACTAGTCTGTATGTAAAACTGATGGCGCTCTTCTCAGATACGTCTACAAGACATCTACTCCCCAGGGACAAGAGCAAAAACCAGATGCCGTCAGGTCAGGCACTCTGCTCCCTGTATAGGCAACACTGGCAGTCTGGGACTCTGATTTAAGGATTGGGCCAGGTTGGCAAAGCTCTGGAAAGCTGTGAGCCTGCGGACCCTGCAGAAGCCTTGGACCATGGCCCAACCCTGCTACAAACCAGTGTCAGGATGGCGGCAGGAGCCCCAGCCCCACTGAGATCGCAGAGGCCTCCTTTCTCTTATCCTGCAGGTCCCTTCTGGGGATGCATTTGCTTTGGATCTGGGTTTGCTTGGCTGACATCAGGGCCTGCTCAGCTGACCCTTGTCAATGATGTCCATGGAGAGTTCGGAATTTGGCTTACACCCCAACTCGCCAGCTAGAGTCCAGCTCTGTCTGCCCAACTGGGTCAATGCTTGGTGTCTCAGCTGAGCCCTGCCCACTTTCCACCCCACAGTCTGACCTTCTTGGCCCATCAGAGGCAAACCCTCATTTGTCACACTCCTTAGCAGCACTGCTCATCGGCTCCTGCCACACCCCAGTCCCCTCTCTGGAGACAGTGTCTTTAATCCAGAATGCATTTAGTCAGTGCAGTCATTGGTGGAGGAATTAGTCCTGGGTTTTCTCTCTTTTGTTAGCAAAGTTTTGCTAAAGATCTCTGTACTTCGTGCTTTTCAAACAGCTGCCACACAACTCAGTTCTCTCTCCTTCCTCCATTCCCTCTGGCCTCTTCCAAGCCTAAGAGATGCCCATCTCTGTCTCCCTTTGTGCCAATCCTGTCAGCATGTCCTGATGGAGTCTCTGTGGTGGGCACCATGCTGGGCACGGGTGAGACACAGCCAGAGGTGGATAAGTCAGATCCCTTCCCTGGAGGAGCTTCCAGCCTAAGAAGAGGGTCAGATACCCACAGAGGTAACTTATACTCCAACAAGGTGCACACATACTGCAGTGGGAGGGTCTCACCATGGAAGCCACAAGCGCTACCCAGAGGTTTTGCAGGACAAAACAGGAACCCAACTGCGCTGGCCCCGTGGTGTAGCAGTTAAGTGCACGAGCTCCGCTGCTGGCAGCCCGGGTTCGGATCCCGGGCCTGCACCGATGCACCTCATGTCAGGCCATGTTGTGGTGTCATCCCATATAAAAGTGGAGGAACATGGGCACAGATGTTAACCCAGGGCCAGTCTTCCTCAGCAAAAAGAGGAGGATTTGCATGGATTTTAGCTCAGGGCTTATCTTCCTCACAAAGAAAAAAGGAGCCCAGCAGGTGTGTTATAGAATGGAAGGAATTGGAGCAGAGGGGATGGTGTGAAAAAAGATGCAGAGTACGACAGGGTGTTGAGTGCAGGACAGCAGGGTTGGGGATGGCAGGAGGAACATGGGAAACAGGACTCAAGGCACAGAGTGGGCCCTGCAGAGGGGCTGACTGGGGAGGGATCAAGGCGGCCCTCTCCATGTCAAAGTTGGTTTGCAAACCTGATTCCATGGCTACAGTTTTACCTTAAACCCTGAACTAAAGATCTCTGCAGTTTCTTGCAGAGTCAGGCTTGCAGGATTCTGAGTGCTACCAAGTCAGGAAAATATCACCACCATCTCTAAACTCCTACCCTGCCCTTTAGAGCTGCCTGAGCCATCCCAACTTACTTCCAATCATAAATGGGAGAAAAATAGCTATTAAAACAATGAAATGGTGCCAAACTGAAGATTCTAGAGGAGGGGACGATTCTTCTCGGAGGAGGATGCTCCCTTTGTTTTAGATGGTCCTTGGAGCTTTTTGGTTACAAAAGATAAGGCCCAAGAGGGCTGTTTAGATGGAAAAGAAGAGACTAAGCAGAGCTGGATAGTTTTGCTTAATAAATTTTGTGCAGACTTTTGTTTGGGTATGCTCTCCCGTTACCTCTAGGGAGACATGGCTGCGGGTGGAGGCTCCAGGGATGGAGCATTGGACAGGGCCAATGTCCTTGATGTGTGACCTGTCCACAGCCCGCTTAGAAGGGCCTAATGCCTGGTTTCAGGCTCTGCTGTTTTTGCCTTGAAATTCTTAAGAGCCTTGCATTTTCATTTTGCACTGGACCCAGCAAAGTATTTAGCTGGTCCTGAAGAAAGTGTAGACAAGGGTATATTGGTAAAGGATTAACGACCAGCTCTCTGAAAAAAAAAACTCTGACTGGTAGCACTGGCTGATTTCCATGGTGTAAACATTCCAACCTTCCATTTTAAGCTACCAAAGGGCAAATAACAAGCTTGAAAGAGTCTTGAAAATTTCACAACAAACTTGCAAATTGGTATAAGCCAGCTCCAACACATCACTGGATGGGGGCGAGGGTCTTGGCAGATAAAGAGAATATGAACACCCCCACCACCAACAAAATGGCGTTGGAAGCATGTGGAGAGAGGCCAGTGTGAAGAGAGGTCAGCAAGAAATCCGTGTAGCAGGAAAGGCTGAGTGACAGAAGGGCAAGGATGTCTTCTATTCACCTTTAAGCCATTTTCTGTTTCAGTACTGCAAACCCCTTCTACTGTATCTAAGCCTTTCAGAAAGTCTGGTCTATACTTGGCTGGTGTCAGGGGCTTGGGGACTGAAAGAGGAGCCAGTTGGGTGTCATTAGGTCTTTCCTGGATACTCTGGTTGTCCTCCTGGGACAGGCAGGACTGTACTTCCCAAGCCCCTGAAGTTGAGTGTGTTCAAGTGACTCACTTTGTCCAATGAATTGTGAGCAGTGCTGTCAGGCACCATTTGCCACGTTGCTTCCCCTGCCCTGGGACTGGTGAATTTCCTGATTGTGGGAGACCCATCAGCCTGTGACCCTGACTCTGAGTGAGAATGTTGTGGAGCGGAACCCACAATGGACACACAGTGTGAGAGAAAAAGCAATCTTTGTTGTTTTAAGCCACTGAGACTTGGGGGCTGTTTGTAATTGCAGCAGAATCTAGCTCCACCTGATGGACACAAGGAGTGCCCATACGAGGGTAAGGAGCAGTCAAGACTGAGTGAAGACAGCCACTGTGAGAAGTGATACAAGAAGCCAGGAGAGCAGAATTGGAAGCCAGACGTGGCCATGAAAATGGAAGACCCTGAAAATCCTCAGGAATAAGTGGGATGGGGCTTGAGGAATTTTTCTGGCTATCAGGTGGACCATGAGAGCTTGAGGCCATCCAGCTGACACAGTGGTTCCCGAACATGCACCTTTTATCTGGCTCGTCTCCCCAGCAAGGAAGGAATAAGTTGTGGGGCAGGCACAGGCCAAGGATCTGCAGCCAGGAGACCCAAGGTTGAGCCTGGATTCTAACACTGGAAGTGACCTTGGAGTGACCTTGGATAAGTCCTCCCTCTTCTGTGGACCGCTGAGTTCTCAGATCCCTCCCAGCTCTGACTTTCTAAGACACTCTATCTTTGTCACGGGCGTCACTCATCACTTACTTGGCTTCTCAGTGCCTCCTGCCTACCTGATGGCCTACTTCCTGGGAAATGGGCTCTGTTTCACCCTCCTAAAGCCCCTCCAGAGCACACAGGTGTCCTCTGCCCTGCAGGATGTGGATGTGTGTGTGAGTGAGTGAGAGTGAGAGAGAGTGAGAGACAGTGAGAGAGAGAGACTACAGCCAGAAGCCTTTACCAAGCTGATCTTTCAGTCTTCTTAGAGAAATCCTTTGCCCTGGAGAGTAATGTACTCAGTTGAAAACGTTGCTCCAAATTCCCACCAAACAGGCCTCTGCTGCCACACTGACAAACACACACACACTCACACACACACACACTTTCACTCAAAACTGACCAGTTTTGTGCTCCCCAGCACCAGAGAGGGCCCTGCCTTTTGCACCCACCCCTTCTCTAGCCTACCAACCCCTGAAACCTTTCAAGGCCATATGCGACATGAACCCACACCTTCTTTGGCCATAAAATGACTCATTTTCTAGCTGGGTTCACACCGCAAACTCTATTATGGCACCAATCACACTCTACCCCAATCAGACCTTAAGGGTAGAATCTTCCATCTCTTTACTGCCTGCCACAGAGCCTGATGCCCATTCACTCATCAAGCCCTTACAGAGTACCTACTATGTGTGAGGCAGAAGGGACAGAGTGATAAAGGACACCCCTGCTTTCAAGGAGGTCTCACCAGGCCGGGTTGGGGACAGACACCCAAGGACCTGGCTCTGACATGGCATGCTGAGGGTGGGAAAGCCGTGGGAGCAGGGGGCAAGGAGAACATTCTGGGATGAGAGTCCCCAGGAGGAGGCATTCGAGCTTGGTAGGATCCCACCAGGCAGGGAAGCGTGGGGGTGGCAGGGGCACTCCAAACAGAAGCCCCAGCATGTGCAAAGGCCAAGATGTGCACAGCTCATGACCAGGGAGCACTGGCTGGATCCCCAAGTGATGAGGGAAGAGGAGCCTGGGGAAGAGGATGAGGCAGTGGTCAGCTGATCTTAGGCAGTTAGTGAATGAGTGAGTGAGTGAATGAATGACACCCGACACCCTTGATCATGAAGCCACTAACCTGGTGCTGGTCCCTAGACCTATTCCCTGGTCCCTAACAAGGACTCAGCTTGGTTTCAGGGATATGTGTAGGGCTAGGATAGATCTCAGAGTGAACCAGATGGTTTAGACTCGGGACAAGCCCCCATCCCAGGAGTGACATGGGAAGAGGCTATGAGTAGAGTGGCAAGACTAGCAAGTAGACAAGGAGACGTGGGTTCTAGTCCTGGCTCTGCCACGTCCCAGCTGTGTGAGCTTGGGCAGATGACTTGAGTTCTCTTAGTCCCCTTCCTCATTCAATCCTATGATTATAGCTATGGGGACTGACTAAGGAAACATGTCTGACAGTGCCTGGTGCAGGGTAGAGGAGGTGTGTGGAATCTGAGACTATTGTTCAACCTCAAGTTCCGAGCTGACGTGACTATCAGTTCAGAGCTTGGCAGCGGCACCATAAGGTGGAATTGGCAACTTCAGATCTTTGAACATTCCAGGCAGAGCTGGCTTCAAAGTCATGTGATGGGGTCTTATTCTCAGAAGGCCCCATGCTTGGGGCTTCAAGTTCCGCAGTTGCAACCTTGTAGTTCTTAACCATTTCTCTTTTAATTTGTTTTCATGAGTAACATCTGATGGAACAATGGAGCACACCCCAAGGGCTTGGAGCCTCAGCCCCCATGTGTTCCTGCCTCCTGCTGCCTCACTGGGATGGTCTCTCAGCTGCTTGCTCCACACACGTTGGCACCCCAGAACCCATGACCTCCTCTACCCTCTCTCTGGGAGCAAATGGGTCTAGTCAGCAAGGAAAACTCACATCCCTCCGTGAGTCACCCTCAACCCTCTTCAGGAGCCTCGGTGTAGGTGCAGTAAGAGTGGGTGCAGTGCAATCCCGATGGTGTCTCAGGGCAGGGTGAGGGACAATGCCTTGGCACTAGGTGGGTGACTCAGCAGGGACATCTTGCCCACCCCTCATCTAGGTACCAAGTGTATCATGGCACAGAGGTTAGAGGAGGTTGGAGGTTGAAATTGGGGGGTCGCCTGTCTGCCATGGGTGGGTTGGTGGGCTGTGAGAAGGGGAGGTCGACTTCCCCGACTCCACCCAGGGCCTTGCATTTTTCCCTTGCATCAGGCCCTACAAATCATGCAGCCAACCCTCGTTAGAATCTATGTTTCCATTTTCCCATCCTCAGCTCAGAGTCCACGGTCCTCGTGTGACGTGGCCAGATTGCTCTGAGCATCTGGTGAGCATGGTGAGATGAGGGGGGAGAGGCAATCAGATCATTCGGCGCTGGGGTAGACAGCTGGTGAGGGGCGTCTAAGGGACAGAGAGCCAGCGCCTCCCAAGCTTTAATGTAAATGGCAATCGACTGGGATGTTGTGAAAGTGCAGATTCTGATTCCGGAGGTCTGGGCAGGGCCTGAGATTCTGCATTTCCAACATGCTCTTGCTTCATGGACCACATTTTGAGTAGTGAAGTTCTAGAAGGCTTAACTTAGCAACAGCATGGCCTCCAGACCAATGAGCCTGGAGCCGGTGAGCCCCTGTAGGAGTTCTTATGACAGGCAGAGGGAACGACTGCTTGGAACTGAGCCAGGAGCCCACACTATGATGACCTACCAGGACCCTGTGTCCCCGGACTCTTCAGCTGATAATGTGGGGATGCTTACTCAATGTGGTCATCAGCAGAGTAAATAAAAACTCGCCCATAAATAACCTCACTCAATCCTCACACCCTTGTCAGGCAAGTATAAAAAGGCTGTTTTATAGATGAAGGAATGGACGCATAGAGGATGGGGGGGGCACACTCCAAGTTGCAACTGTCAAGTGGCAGATCTGAACTCAGATCTGACTAAGGCCCTTCCCACTCTGCCAGCATCACTAAATTTACTTTTGGAGACTGGCTTAGCTGTGGCTGGAAGCTGGTCCCCGCTGCCGGTCATGTGCCCCCCCGATCCTGCTGGAGCCTGGAGTGTGAGGTGTTGGGCCTGTGCCCTGGGCACCTCGGCCACCCTCTTCTGCACCCCTCGTCAGCAGTCACCTCTGCCTTCAGCCACTCGATATTGATCTCCCCATCCTCGATCTGCTGCCGTAGCTGCTTGGCCACTGTCTTCTCGTCTCCACGATCTGCAGCAGGTGCAGGTACTTCTGCATCAATGCTTCGTGCTCCCTGGCCAGGGTCTGGGAGCTGTGGACAGACAGACGTGGTAAGACACTGCCTTCTTGTCCCCCAGAGATCCAAGCAGAAGTGGGGCTCCCCCACTGACTGCAATTAGAAGATCCTGACTCCCAGACATGGTGCACAGGGCCTTGACCTGGCTGCTGTGCTGTTACTGACTGCTCTAGCCCCTTCTCCAACTCCTCTCTCACACTCTGACCTCTGGTCCCTCTAACTGAGCCTGTTCTCTCCCCTCCCCCTCCAATCCATCCCCCCGGGCCTTTGTACAGGCTCGCTCTCTTGTTAGGGGTAATGCATCCGGTGACTTTAACTTAGAGTCAATGCTCAAATGGAACAACAAAGCCTGGATGACAGCACATCTGTTTAGTACATCGTTCACTGAATATATTGAACTCACTGTTGAGACCTACTGCCCAGAGAAAGAGATTCCTTTCAAAATATGACTGCTCACTGGCAAGTGCTATGGTTGCCATGGAGAGACTGATGCTGGTGTGTGTCCCCCTCCACACACACACAGAAGTTAGCAAAAGTCTTATGACTCACATAATAGACGTCTCTGAGGAGAGCAGGGCCAAAATCACCAGCAGCTCTGAAATGGCTTGAGGGAGCAAGGAAAGAAGCCAGGCTTGGGTTTTTATCGTGGTTGGAGGTTTTAAAGAAAAAATATTCAATGACACTTGTCAAAAATGGTAAGGCATATTTTATTCAGAACCACTGCAATATGTAGAGACCACTGTGATGGGATTCACAGCTGGGGAGAAATGAGATTGGGCTCGACTTTGAATGCAGCATGGGCAAGTGAGCATTCACGGCCAGGCACCATGGTGGGGGTCAGGGGATGGAAAATTACTAAGAGAAAACACAAGTGTTGGGGTTTCTAGCTAACCTGACCTAACAAGATTATTACCGAAGCCAGGCCAGAGTTATCAGACACCACCTGAGGGATGGTGGGGGACGTGGAGGAGCCCAAGCAGATCTCGAGGGTGATCAGATCTACGGGTGTGGGTTCTGCTTAAACTGACTTAGCAAGGTTCTTACTAAAACTGGATTTTACAAGGAAGTGCACAGACAAACCTAGGAAAAGGTTCAGGATCCTGACTAAAGTTTGGTCAAAGCAAGAAATCTTTGCCAGGGTTGAGACCAGGGCGAGAGTTCTGCACACATACAGGGGCTTGTGTGGTTGGATCCGAAGCCAATGCCAGAGAAGGGAGACTCTGGACTTGCTCTTCAGCTTGTCCAGGTGTGGACATTGGGGAAGAGGGAGAGGAGAGGCGTAAGCTGTCAGCACACATCAAAAAGTGCGGAGTCTGACTGCTCATTACAAGGACAAACATGCAAAGAAAAGCATGCATTCGCAATGGCTTGTTTTTATATAAAGAAACACTAACAGAAGCTCAAGAACGATCAGAACTGTGCACTGGGGGTGGCTGGAGTAAGTGCTGCCATCTTGCTGTCCTGTAGGCAACGGGGACAAGTTCCACATCCCATAGAGTGTTGCCCAGAGCTCTACCCTCGTGGTGGTCCCACTCAGGGGTGGTGAGGAGGGGGACGGAGCCTGGCGGTGCAACAGCCTGAGGCCTGAGATGGTGTTCGCTGTGCGGCCACGATCTGCTCCCATTGGCCAGGTAACGAGGAGAAACCACCGTCTCCTTCCACAGGTAACTGGCCGCCACTGCCCAGTCAGCCCCCCATGAGGTCCAGCCCGAGGTGGGCAGCACTTTGTGCTCGGGGCCTGTCCAGCAGGTGAGTCAGCGCTGGGTGCTGTGTAGCTGTGGTCTGCACCACCGTCTCTGCTCGGGGCACCTCGGGCCACCATGGCCACCCCACAGCCACCACCGCCCACCTTATGGCCTCCACCACCCTCTCACCCCCACCCTGCAGCCACCCTGCTCTCCACTGATTTGGGCTAGTGCCAACAATGTCAAGTAACAGGATAGTCTGGAAACGCTCTTCCTTAGGTCACTATCTTCTTGGATTTGCTGTGACTTTTCTGCTCTTTTGATGGCAGGGAGCCTGCCTTGATCTCTGCAATCAGGAATGTGGCTGAGCAAATGCAGCTTGTACCTGCTGGATGGATACACCTCCCAGATGCTCTGTTGCTAGAAGGTTCCTGGCAGTGCAGGGAAAGGTGGCTCTGCAGGTGGAGGTGAGTGCTGGAGAGGTGTCTGACAGCATCCTGGGCAGAGTAGGTCAAGGCCCACTCCTCATGGGAAGGCTGACCCTGTGGACTTGGACTCAGACAGCATCCTGGGAGGAGCAGGGTTCAGCACACTCCTCAAGGGGAGACTTACACTTGGGACTCTGCATCTGACAGCATCCTAGGTGGAGCAGGGCGAGGCCCACTCCTCACGGGGAGGCTGACCCTGCAGACTGGGCATCTGACAGCATCCTGGGGGAGCAGGGCACAGTCCACTCCTCATAGGGAGGCTGACCATGTGGACTTGGTTTCTGCATCTGACAGCATCCTGGGTGGAGGAGGGCACGGCCCACTCCTCACCGGGAGACTTACCTCGGGGACTCGGTGAAGGGGCTCCTCTCTACACATCGTCCTTGGGCTCCTACAGCAGGGTGAGAGGTTTGCTTTCCCCCTGGCCTGGCTCCCTTCATGAGGGCTTCTGGAATTCAGCTAGTTCAATGAGTCCTTTCCTGCCGACTCCACACTGCAGGTCCCAGAACAGTGCGCTGAAGACATTCTACTTTGAAAACCTCCTGGCATATCATTTTGTTTCATGTTGCAGGTTGTTATTGAATTTTGAAAGACCTGAATGCCACTTGTTGTCTGTAGTCTTATTGAAGGTTTACAGTGGTTTGTTCTAATTCGGAAGTTGTTACAATCTATCCAAAGAACTAGTAACATGAGCTTGTTTCAGAGGTCAGCCACCCTGCTTTCTTGACGGTTTCCTGCAGAGCCTGTGTCCCAAAAGTTTTGTTACTGTTTTTGAGAATGAGGCAAAGCCCTGCAGAGAAGGTGGCTCTTGGCATGTGTCATGGTCTAATGTGGTCTGGGGGCAAATGAGGTAGGGGTCCTTTGGTAAATAGTCACAAAGCATTGAGAAAGGTTAGAAAGTCATGTTGCTTGGAACTCCCTGAGGACCTAGTATCCACCTGGTCTGGTCCACAGTGGCCTCAGGGGGGTTAGATGACCTCAAGTGGAACAGAAAGCCCTCGGGACAGACCCCCCCCAACCCCCCACGTGCAGTTTGGTATAAATAGAGATTTTACCTTAATGAGGAGAAGAGATTATGAAGTGTCTTGGTCAGTACCTTGCAGGGGCTGGTTGATTTGTACAGGAAGCAGCTTTCCTCCTTGTAGTGGGAGGACAGGAGTAATACAGATCCACAGCTCTTGGGCCTGACCTCCCCTTGGCGGTGGTCTCACATCCTCAGCTGCTTGAGCAGAGCTGGGGCCAGGCGCCCTGCTGGGTGCCTGGGAGGCTCTGCTGGCCAACACCTGGCCTGGCTTTGAAATAGGGGGACCAACCATCCCGTTTTAGCACCCAAAGTCTTGTATCCTAGCGACAGCAGGAGGATTGGGCAGCCATGAGCTTCTAAGAACTATTTCTGAGGCTTCTTGAAGCCTTTCCTGTTGTCTTGATGCCATCCTGTGTTATCTGCCAGAACGTCTGTGTCCCTACAGGGCACTTACCACAGCCTGGGAGGAGGTCCTCACCTTCCTTCCTTCTCTGCCCTACAGACGGTCACCTCCTTAAGTTAGACAGTGGGTCTTTCATGTTTCTATTCCAGTAATAAGTTGCAAGCAGGTGTTCCTTAAATCTTTACTAAAGGTTTAAATGGGCAAAGTGGCTACAGGTGTGGGTGTTCCCAAAAACACTTGTTTTGCTTTTATAGCTGATTATTTTAGGGGGAAACATTTAATTCTTTCTTTCTAATTACTTTTTCATTTATCCTTGCAGGCTCCACATAATGGGCTCAAAACATCTGGTCCAGTGGTTAAAAGCTGTTCACAGGGGTGATTGGACCCCACTAAGCATTCTTTCGTCTGTAGTGAATATTTCACCAAAAACAGCTCTAGGAAAGGCTGGAGGATCAGTACTATGTGCTCAAGCCATGGCCACGCCCTCCATCTTCCACCTGACCGAGAAGTGGGGGCTGAAGGCCACGGCCGCCCCAGGAGAAAGGACACTAGGAAGGCCACCGGGGGGCCTGAGGAACATGCGCGTGAAGCAGATGGGAAAGGAGTTTCAGGTTTATTGTGGTCCTTGAGGGAAAAGCTGAGGGCCCAGCCGTGGTCCCGCAAGTGGAAGTAACCCGCTCTGCAGGGTGAACACGCACCCAGTGCTGCCCAGGAAGCTGCCAGTCAGGATTGGGCGCAGTCTCTGGAAGGAACTCCAGGAGACAGTGTGGCCTCCACAGCATTAGGCAGCCAAGGAGATGCAAACACGTCTGCTGTAGATGCTGGTGATGAGACCCCCTCTTCCCAGCCAAGGCCTGCTGGGTAAGAGTGGCATTTCCGTGGATGAGTTTATCCCTCAGGATCGGGGCATGCAGATTTATTGGCTGGCTTCCTTCTTACAGTTTCTTCTCAGAGCACACTCAAGAGAGGCCATCTGTCCCTTGAGAGGCTGTTGACCAAAAGAGGCTGAAGAAGGATGTGGAGCCCAGCTACAGCGGGACCAGCCTGGGGCCTGATGAGAGCTTGGCCCAGAACCCCCAAGCTCATCATTCACAATGATGCCTCAGAAACCCTCCCAGAGCCCCTCACCCTCCGACGGATGTCACCCTGAAGCCAGCTGCAGAAGCTGTGCGGGGCGAGCACAGCAACACCGGCCCTCCGTCCCTCAGCTGCGTCATCCTGTCAGCACTGGGGGCCCAAGATCTCCTCGACTGGTGCACTCCTCCTGCTTCTGCTCCCGGGGGAACAGGAGCACGGGTGCCGCCTGCGGGAGCAGGTGGAGAAGAACGGCGAGCTGAAGAGGGGCAGCCGCCGACAGCCAGGTGCACACGCTGCAGGAGGAGCTGGACGAGCTGAAGGGAGGGGGCTCCCTGCCTTAGCAGCCTGGTGCCCCCCGCCGAGGTCAGTGCCCGTGCTCGGGGCTCCCCCACTGCCTGCTCATCATGAGGGGTTTCCTGCTCTGCAGCAGACGGCCCCTGAGCACTTCTGTGTGCAGCATGCCTGCTGCTGTCTTGGGAGAAGGCTCTGCTGGTAGCTGCCCCTTGTAGACAGGGAGCCCAGGTTGCAGAGCTCACCCCGCTCGCTCTAGGGTGCTCGAGAGGCAGCGGTAGTTGTCAGGGTTTAGCAGGTGGGGAAGGAGGCATTGTAGGTCTGCTGGGAAAGCCAGACCTACGCAATGAATGGTTCCTGGATGGTTGGTTTTCCACTTGAACAGGAGAAAATCAGCTTCTGTTGCATCCCTCAAACAAATGTAAATTCTAATGAGTTAGGATCTAAATGTGAAATAAAATCGACATAGTAACTATTAGAATAGTTACAGGAGACTCTTAAAGTCATGGGGGGGTTCTTTCCCTTCATGTTTTAATGAATATCCTTGAACTGAAGTCATTTTGAACATTTTAATAATTTCTTTAAAATTTGAAACATCTTTTTGAGTAGAATACATTCTCTTTTGTAAAAATTAAAACACTCCAGAAATATACAAGCTAACAAGTGGTAAAAACTCCTATTTCTCACGTACCTCCCAACTTTTATTCCTTGTTGGTAGTAAAACTTGGTGTGTAATCTCCTAGACTATTTCCTGTGTTTTACATACATATTTCTCTACCTGTACAAATAGGTTGGAATATTGTTGGTGTGTTTATTGGCTACATTTCTGATTTTCCTGATCTTTTACAGTTTAGTCCTTGTAAACATTGGTTTCTCGATATTCCTTATGTATTGAGGGTACCATCTTTTGCCTGTTATACACCCATGGAGAACATTTCCCTACCACATTGTTCATTTAATTTGGATCAGTGCTTGTCTTCCCAGATGTCAGTAACACTTCAGGAGGGAAACGGCTCTATATGACAGGCTGTTCAGGACCTCCCGGACCCCCAGGGCAACAACCATTAAGAAAACACAAAGCAAGAAACAAAACCCATCCTGCGTGTTTCCAGATGCATCCCGGGGGAAGGACAGCTCCAGTTGAGGACCACTGATGTCCTGGTCAGAGTTATCCCCTATGTTCTCCTATCACGTTAAAGCTGTTTCTGTAGTTTCTTGTACCTGATGGTACAGTTTGGTGCCTTTGTCTGTTCCTTTTGGTCAGATTGCGCAAGGTTTCTCACTGGTACAGGTCTTTCCAGACAGTCAGCCCTTGACTCCATTGCTCAGGTCTACATTGTTGTTCTTGTCTTGTGAATCCTCACTTCATTCTGCTGATGTTGGTTTTATTGTGGTGTTGTTCTGGCTCCTGGAGGGAAGTGCTCAGCTTCTTCGTGTACAGTTGATATTCCCTGATACCTGCAGTGGAGGCTGTGTCCCTTCTTCTGTCTCTTTGTCCCCACACCATAGATTTGTCTCATGCTCCTCTCATTGCTATTCATTTCTAAAGAGGTTGTCCTGTCTGTCTGGATTCCCTCTTTAACCTGAGAGATTTAGAAGGGTTTGGATAGATTTTCAAGTGGATAGGTTGGGGGAGGGGAGCCAATATTTTGTGATTATTTTTTACTTTTATTGTTTTAAGGTCCGGTAATATGGTCACATAGATTTCTGCTTTTTGGACTCTTTAGAGATTTCACTGTGGCTTAGCACACAGTCCATTGTGGTGACTGTTTCATTGTGGTTTGAGAAGAATGTTTCCTCTCCACTAGTTGCTTATGTTGTTGTCCCTTGGGCTGAGTCTAGATCTAGCTTTTTTGTGTTCATCATCAGATCTGTTTCCTAACTTACTGTATCACTTGACTTGTGGATTTCTAAGAGAGGTAAGGTAGGTTTCCCTGTGATTCTTGAGGTGCCTGTGTCTTCTTGTTTGTCCAGTTTTTCTTTATGTTTCAAGACCATATTGTTAGGTGTATAAGTGTTCCTGACAGTTATCAACACAGAGAACCCCTTTTTGTCCCATTTAAAGTCTTATTTCTTTATCTCCTTATTTTCAACCATATTATATACCTTTATTTTATAACTATATTTTAACTCAACTTGAGAGCCTTCATCTTTTTATAGAGCAATTTGATCCGTTTTTGGACCGATTCTGTACAACAGAACAGCCGGGCCAGTGGCCTGCAAGTTCCAGGGTTTGAGAGGTTTGCCCTCCAGAAAGCCAGTGATGATTGGGTTTCTCACAGGACGTGGTACACTGTCCCTGAGCCTGCTCTAACTGTGAGTGTCACAACATTGTAAATCTTCTGGCAGTTCTGTCAGGGCCCATCATTGGCATTTCTGTGACCAGCAAGGGCGAACATTTTTCCGTGTTCATTATCTGTCATTTCCCTGACTGTGCTGTCCCCTGCCTTGCTCACTGAGCTCTGAACCTTCCTGGTGGAACCAGGACGTTCACTCTCTATCCAGTGTGATTGCACATTCCCTCAGTGTACCCCTTGAGTACTTGCTTCAAAAATATGTTTTCTTCACATTCTTTGATTCTTTGTACATATAATCTAGATTTAACCTGGAGCTTTAAAAATGTTTTATTGTGGAAAACCTTTAACATACACAAATTAAACCGAAAAGTGTGATAGCCCCCCATGTCCCTATTATCCAGCTTCAACACATTAATATTCTGATATTCTTGTTTCCTCCATATTTCTACCCACTCCCTACCTTCCATTGATTAATTTTTAATTAATAGATTGTTTTTAGGAAAGTTTTAGATGGACAGAGAAATTCAGCAGACAGTACAAAGCGTTTCTCCCTCCTCCCCTACAGTTTCCCCTACTGTTAACATCTTGCATGACCACCTGTGTTAGTGCAGTTCATTCCTTACAAGTGAGGAGCTGATGCTGCTACAGTGTTCGTAACCAAGTCAGTGGTTTACATTAGGGTTCACTGTCTCACTGTCACGTACTTGGATTTTGACAAATGCATAATCTCATGTATCCACCATGACAGAGCCTACAGAAGAATTGGATTGCCCTAAATTCCCTGTGCTCTGCCTCTTCATCCCTTGCCTTCCAACTCCTGGCAACACTGATCTTTATACTGTTTCTATGGTTTTGCCTTGTCTAGAATGTCGTGTGATTGGAATATATGAAAACTATGGAACAGAGTATATAACCTTCTCCAGTTGGGTTCTTTCACTTAACAATATGTATTTAAAAGTCCACTATGTCTTTTTGTGCCTTGATAGCTAATTTCTTTTTTTTTCTTTTTGTATATTGAGTTAAAATATACATAACAAAAAGCGTGACATCTTAACCATTTTTAAGTGTATACTTCAGTGGCGTTAAATACATTTACGCTGTTGCACAGTCATCGCCACCATTCATCCCCATTACTCTTATAAATCTGAAACTCTATACCTATTAAAGAGTAAGTCTCCCTTCTCCCCTCCCCCAGCCCTTGGCAGCCACCATTCCACTTTCCGTCTCTGTGATTTTGACTAATCTCAGTTCCTCGTGTTAGTGGAATCATACAGTATTTTTCTTTTTGTGACTGGCTTATTTCTGTTAGCATAATGTCCCCAAGGTTAATACACATGTAGCATATTGCAGAATTTGCTTCCTTTGTAATGCTGAATAATATTCTGTTGTATGGATATACTACATTTTGTGTATCCATTCATGTGTCAGTGGACACTGGGGTTGTTTCCACGTTTTAGCTATTGTGAATAATACTGCTATAAACATGGGTGTACAAATCTCTCTTCAAGTCTCTGCTTTCAGATCTTTTGGGTGTATATCCAGAAGTGGAATTGCTGGATCATGTGATAATTCTATGTTCAATTTTTTGAGGAACATTCATACTGTTTTCCATAGCGGCTGCACCATTTTACATTCCTATCAACAGTGTACACGGATTCCCATTTCACCGCATCCTGGCCAACACATGTTGTTTTCTGTCTTTCCTGTAGCGCTCATCTTAGTGGGTGTGAGGTGGTGTCTCATTGTGGTTTTGATTTGCATTTCCCTAATGATTAGTGGTGTTGAGCGTCTTTTCATGTGCTTATATGCCATTCATAAGTCTTTGGAGAACTGTCTCTTCAAGTCCTTTGCCCATATTTGAATTGGCTTGTTTTTTAGTTGTTCAGTTTTAAGACATCTCTGTATATTCCGGATACCAATCTCTTGTCAGAAATATGATTTGCAAATATTTTCTCCCACTCTGTGGGTTGCCTTTTTACTCTATGCACAGTGCCTCTTGATGTACCAACTTATAAAATTTTCGTGGAGTCCAATTTGTCCGTTGTTTTTCTTTCGTTACCTGTGCCTTTGGTGTCATATCCAAGAAATCATTTGCAAGTCCGGTGTCATAAAGATTTTGTCCTGTTTTCTTCTAAGAGTTTTCTTATTTTAGGTCTTACATTTATATCCTTGAGTTAATTTTTGTATATGGTGTTGGATGAGGGTCCAAGTTCATTCTTTTGCATGCAGATATCCAGTTTTCCAAGTACCATTTGTTGACAAGAAACCTTTCTCCATTGCACTATCTTGGCACCCTTGTCAAAAATCACTTGACCATATATGTGAGGGTTTGTTTCTGGGCTAGCTATTCTATGCCATTGGTCTCTATGTCTGCCTTTATGCCAATACCATACTGTTGATTACTGTGGCTTTGTAGTAAGTTTTGAAATCAAGAAGTATGAGTCCTCCAGTTGTGTTCTTCTTTTTCAGGATTGTTTTGGCTATTCTGAGTCCCTTGAGATTCCATGTGAATTTTAGGACGGGTTTTTCTATTTCTGCAAAATCATCATTAGGATTTGGATAGGGATTACATTGAATCGGTAGACTGCTTTGGGTAATGTTGACACTTTAACAATACTAAACCTTCCAATCCATGAATATGGGATATCTGTCCATTTATGTATGTCTTCTTTAATTTCTTTCTGAAATGTTTCGTAGTTTTTATGGTGCAAGCCTTTCACCTCCTTGGTTAAGTTAATTCCTAAGCATGTTATTCTTTCTGATATAAATGAATTGTTTTTGTAATTTCCTTTTCAGAGAGCTCCCGGTTCATGTATAGAAATGCAACTGATTTTTGTGTATTGACTTTGTATCCTGCTACTTTCCTGAATTCTCTGTTAGATCAAACGGCTTTTTGTGGAGTCTTTCCGATTTTCTACATATGAGATGATATCATCGTCAAACAGAGATCGTTTTACTTCTTTCTTTCCAATTTGGATGACTTTTATTCATTTATTTTTATTGCCTCATGGTTCTGGCTTGAACTTCAGTACTGTGTTGAATAGAAGTGGTGAAAGTGGGCATCCTTGCCTTGTTCCTGATCTTAGCGCTTTCAGGAAAAGTTTTCAGTCTTCCATCACTGAGTTTTTTTTTTTTTATTATTGATATTTTAATGGTTTCTAACATTGTGAAATTTTGGGTTGTACATTTTTGTTTGTCCATAACCCCATATATGACTCCCTTCACCCCTTGTGCCCACCCCCCACCCCCACTTCCCGGGTAACCACAGTCCAGTTTTCTCTGTCCATGTGTTGGTTTATATTCCACATATGAGTGAGATCATACAGTGTTTGTCTTTCTCTTTCTGGCTTATTTCACTTAACATAATACGCTCCAGGCCCATCCATGTTGTTGCAAATGGGACGATTTTGTCTTTTTTTATGGCTGAGTAGTATTCCATTGTATATATATACCACATTTTCTTGATCCAATCGTCAGTCGAGGGACACTTAGGTTGCTTCCACTTCTTGGCTATGGTGAATAATGCTGCAATGAACATAGGGGTGCATAATCCTCTTTAGATTGTTGATTTCAGGTGCGTTGGATAGATTCCCAGTAGTGGGATGGCTGGATCATAGGGCATCTCTATTTTTAATTCTTTGAGGAATCTCCATACCGTTTTCCATAGAGACTGCACCAATTTGCATTCCCACCAGCTGTGTATGAGGGTTCCTGTTTCTCCACATCCTCTCCAACATTTGTTGTTTTTTGTCTTGGTGATTATAGCCATTCTAACGGGCGTGAGGTGGTATCTTAGTGTTGTTTTGATTTGCATTTCCCTGATGATTAGTGATGTTGAGCATCTTTTCATGTGCCTATTGGTCATCTGTATATCTTCCTTGGAGAAGTGTCTGTTCATTTCCTCTGCCCATTTTTTGATCGGGTTGTTTGTTTTTTGTTGTTCAATTGTGTGAGTTCTTTATATATTATGGAGATCAACCCCCTGTCAGATGTATGTTTTGCAAATATTCTCTCCCAGCTGGTTGGTTGTTTGTTCATCTTGATTCTGGTTTCATTTGTCTTATAAAAGCTCTTTAGTCTGATAAAGTCCCACTTGTTTATTTTTTCTTTAGTTTCCCTAGTCTGGGTAGGCATGTCATCCGAAAAGATTCCTTTAAAACCAATGTCAAATAGTGTGTTGCCTATATTTTCTTCTATGAGTTTTATAGTTTCAGGTCTCACCTTCAGGTCTTTGATCCATTTTGAGTTAATTTTTGTGAATGGCGATAGCACATGGTCCACTTTCATTCTTTTGCATGTGGCTGTCCAGTTTTCCCAACACCATTTATTGAAGAGACTTTCCTTTCTCCATTGCATGTCCTTAGCACCTTTGTTGAAAATTAGCTGTCCGTATATGTGTGGTTTCATTTCTGGGCTTTCAATTCTGTTCCATTGATCTGTGTGTCTGTTTTTGTACCAGTACCATGCTGTTTTGATTACTATTGCTTTGTAGTATGTTTTGAAGTCAGGAATTGTGATGCCTCCTGCTTTGTTCTTTTTCTTTAGGATTTCTTTAGCTATTCGGGGTCTTTTGTTGCCCCATATAAATTTTAGTATTCTTTTTTCTATTTCTGTGAAGAATGTCATTGGGATTCTGATTGGGATTGCATTGAATCTGTAGATTGCTTTAGGTAATATAGACATTTTAACTATGTTTATTCTTCCAATCCACGTGCATGGGATATCTTTCCATTTCTTTATGTCATCGTAGATTTCCCTCAATAATGTCTTGTAGTTCTCATTGTATAGGTCCTTCACCTCCTTGGTAAGATTTATTCCTAGGTATTTTATTCTTTTTGATGCAATTGTAAATGGTATTATCTTTTTGAGCTCTCTTTCTGTTAGTTCATTATTAGCATATAGAAATGCAACTGATTTTTGTAGATTGATTTTGTACCCTGCAACTTTGCTGTAGTTGTTGATTGTTTCTAACAGTTTTCCAACAGATTCTTTAGGGTTTTCTATATATACAATCATGTCATCTGCAAATAGTGAGAGTTTCACTTCTTCGTTACCTATTTGGATTCCTTTTATTCCTTTTTCTTGCCTAATTGCTCTGGCCAAAACCTCCAGTACTATGTTGAACAGGAGTGGTGAGAGTGGGCAGCCCTGCCTCGTTCCTGTTCTCAGAGGAATGGCTTTCAGTCTTTCCCCGTTGAGTATGATGTTAGCTGTGGGTTTGTCATATATGGCCTTTATTATGTTGAGGTACTTTCCTTCTATTCCCATTTTATTGAGAGTTTTTATCATAAATGGATGTTGTATCTTGTCAAATACCTTCTCTGCGTCTATTGAGACGATCATGTGGTTTTTATTCTTTGTTTTGTTGATGTGATGTATCACGTTGATTGATTTGCGGATGTTGAACCATCCCTGCGTCTCTGGTATAAATCCCACTTGATCATGATGTATGATCTTTTTAATATATTGTTGTATTCGGTTTGCCAATATTTTGTTGAGGATTTTTGCATCAATGTTCATCAGCGATATTGGCCTGTAATTTTCTTTCTTTGTATTGTCTTTGTCTGGTTTTGGTATCAGGGTGATGTTGGCCTCATAGAATGATTCAGGAAGTGTTCCATCTTCCTCTATTTTTTGGACTAGTTTGAGGAGGATGGGTATTAAATCTTCTTTGAATGTTTGGTAAAATTCACTGGAGAAGCCATCTGGTCCTGGACTTTTATTTTTTGGGAGGTTTTTGATTACTATTTCAATCTCTTTACTTGTGATTGGTCTATTCAGATTCTCCATTTCTTCTTGGTTCAATTTTGGGAGGTTGTATAAGTCTAAGAATTTATCCATTTCTTCTAGATTGTCCAATTTGTTGGCATATAATTTCTCATAGTATTCTCTTATAATCCTCTGTATTTCCATGGTATCTGTTGTAATTTCTCCTCTTTCATTTCTAATTTTATTTACTTGAGCCTTTTCTCTTTTTTTCTTAGTTAGCCTGGCTAAGGGTTTGTCTATTTTGTTTATCTTCTCGAAGAACCAACTCTTTGTTTCATTAATCCTTTCTACTGTTTTTTTGGTCTCAATATCATTTATTTCTGCTCTGATTTTTATTATTTCTCTCCTTCTGCTGGCTTTGGGCTTTGTTTGTTCTTCTTTTTCTAGTTCTGTTAGGTGTAATTTAAGATTGCCTATTAGGGCTTTTTCTTGTTTGTTAAGGTGGGCTTGTATCGCTATGAGTTTCCCTCTCAGGACCGCTTTTGCTGCGTCCCATATGGTTTGATATGGCATGTTATCATTTTCGTTTGTTTCCAGATAGTTTTTGATTTCTCCTTTAATTTCATCAATGATCCATTGGTTGTTCAGTAGCATGTTGTTTAATCTCCACATTTTTGTCACTTTCCCAGTTTTTTTTCCTGGTTCATTTCCAGTTTCATAGCCTTATGGTCTGAAAAGATGCTTGTTATGATTTCAATCTTCTTAAATTTATTGAGGCTTGCTTTGTTTCCCAACATATGGTCTATCCTAGAGAATGTTCCATGCGCGCTTGAGAAGAATGTGTAGTCAGCTGTTTTTGGGTGGAGTGCTCTGTATATGTCTACTAGGTCCATCTCGTCCAGTTTTTCATTTAAGTCTACTATTTCTTTATTAACTTTTTGTCTGGATGATCTATCCATTGCTGTAAGTGGGGTGTTAAGATCCCCTACTATTATTGTGTTGTTGTTGATTTCTCCTTTTAGGTGTGTTAATAGTTGTTTTATGTACATTGGTGCTCCTATGTTGGGTGCATATATATTTATAAGTGATATGTCTTCTTGATGGAGTGTCCCTTTTATCATTATATATTTCCCTTCTTTGTCTTTCTTAACCTGTTTTATCTTGAAGTCTACTTTGTCTGATATGAGTATGGCAACACCTGCTTTCTTTTGTTTGCCATTAGCTTGGAGTATTGTCTTCCATCCTTTCGCTCTGAGCCTGTGCTTGTCTTTAGTGCTAAGATGTGTTTCCTGAAGGCAGCATATTGTTGGGTCTTGCTTTTTAATCCATCCTGCCACTCTGTATCTTTTGATTGGAGAGTTCAATCCATTTACATTTAGGGTAATTATTGAAATATGAGGGTTGAATGTTGCTGTTTTGTCACTTATTTTCTGGTTCTTTTGCATTTCCTTTGTTTCTTGTCCCATTTGTTTTGGACTGCCAATTCAGTTTGGTTGTTCTGTCTTATGATTCTTCTAGTTTTCTCTTTATCATATGTGGTTTTAATTTGATTGTTTGTTTAGTGGTTACCTTGAGGTTTGGGCGAAAATTCTTCTGTATGAGATAGTCCATTATCTGATAGCCTCCTATTTCCTTATGCTAAGTCAATTCAGTCACTTTCCTCTTCCCCTTCTAAGTTGCTCTTGTTATACCTTATTCTATCTTGTGTTGTGGCTGTGTGTTTACAGTGATGAGGTTAAATTTATTTTTGGTGAATTTCTTCCTTTGATCTTTGAGTTTAGTATTTAAGTGGTTGCTAACCTATTCCGGTAAAGATCTACTATTTCTCTGATTTTGTCTACCTACTTTTCTCCTTACTCCAAGCTTTGTGTTCCCTTTCTCTTCTTGTTTTCAGGCCTGAGGGCCTTCTTGAGTATTTCTTGTAGTGGCGGTCTCCTGGCCATGAACTCCCTTAGCTTTTGTTTATCTGGGAGAGTTACTATTTCTCCATCATATTTGAAGGATATTTTTGCTGGATAGAGTATTCTTGGCTGAAAGTTTTTGTCTTTTAGTATTTTGAATATATCATTCCAGTCTCTTCTAGCCTGAAAAGTTTCTGTTGAGAAATCTGCTGAGAGCCTGATGGGAGTTCCTTTGTACGTTATTTTTTGTTTTTGTCTAGCTGCCCTTAATATTGTTTCTTTGTCGTTGACCCTGGCTAGCCTTACCACTAGGTGTCGTGGTGAAGGCCTTTGTCTGTTAATATATATAGGCGTCCTGTTGGCTTCGCTTACTGGTATTTCCTGCTCCTTCCCCAGATTTGGGAAATTTTCAGCTATTATTTCCTTGAATAGGCTCTCTGTTCCTCTTTCCCTCTCCTCTCCCTCAGGAATACCTATAATTCTTATGTTACATTTTCTAATAGAGTCCGATATTTCTCGGAGTCTTTCTTCATTTCTTTTTAGTCTTAGTTCTCTCTCTTCTTCCATCTGGAGTATATCTGTATTCCTATCCTCTAAAGTACTAATTCTTTCCTCCATATTGTCAGCTCTGTTCTTTAAAGATTCCAGATTCTCCTTTATCTCCTCCATTGTGTTCTTCATCTCCATCAGCACTGATAGGTTTTTCTTTATGATTTCAATCTCTTTTGTGAAGAAACTCCTAATCTCATTTAATTGTTTGTCTGTGTTGTCTCGTATTTCGTTGAGTGTTTTTATGATAGCTATTTTGAAATCTCTGTCATTTAGTTTATGGATTTCTGTGTCTTCGGGGTTGATTTCTGGGTGCTTGTCATTTTGTTTCTGGTCTGGTGATTTCATATATTTTTGCATTGTGGTTCCTGTGTTGGTTTTGATTTTCCTCATCCTGGAAGTCTCTGGTTGCAATTTCCACCTGCCGCCACTGTCTGGTGGTAAAGGGCTGTGTAGTCTAAGCCCCCTGCGCTCTGCCCCAGTTTTTCTGCTGTGATCCGCAGTTTTGTTTTGTTTTGGTTTGGTTTTTTCCCCACTGCGATCCACGGGTCCAGTCCAGTTTATTCAGGTCTGCCTCGGACCGCTAGATCTGGTCGAGCTGCAGACTCCAGGTTGCGGGGAGGGGGGAGCTCTCTCTTTTGCCCTCTGGGTCCCTGACGTGGGAGGCTTCTCATTTGCCCCTCTTTATCCGCTCTCTGGGTTGCTCAGATGTTGATGGTAGCCCTGTGGCTCCTCTGAGCCCTCTGTGCGGGAGTTTCCCACTGGCTGAGAGAGCCCGAAGAGCTACAGTTTCCCGCCGAGGGCCGCCCCTCCCCCCTCTCTGGGAGCCGCGCGGACCGGATCGCTGATCTGATGGGGAGGGAGCGGAGTTCTCCTTACCTCTCCCCACTTCCTCCGGGGGCCCAGCACGTTCCGCTCTCAGATGTGCGGCAGTGTGGATCCCTCCGCTCCAGCTTTTCACTGTCTGGGATTCCGTTGTTGGTCTGTGGCTGTTACTTTTGTTGTATCTTGTGGGGGAAGAATTCACGGGAAAGCTCACTCCGCCATGATGCTGACGTCACTATCCTTCCATCACTGAGTTTTGTGTTTTCTGTGTGTTTTTCCTCCTATTCCTTGTTTCTCGAGTGTTTTATCATGAAAGGGTGTTGAATTTTGTCAACAGGTTTTTGTCCATCAATCGTGATGGTCCTGTTTTTTCCCCTTCATTTTCTTGATGTTGCATATTACTTTGATCGATTTTTGTGTGTTAATCTACCCTTGTATATCAGGTATAAATTTCACTTGGTGGTAGTGTATAATTCTTTTAATACGTTGTTGAATTCAATTTGTTAGTATTTTGTTGAGGATTTTTGTATCTATGTTCATCAGGGGTAATGGTCTGTAATTTTATTTTCTTTTAGTGTCCTTGTCTAGTGTTGGTATCAGGGTAATTCTGGCGTCGTAAAATGAGTTTGGAAGTATTCTCTCTTTTTCAATATTTGACAGAGTGTAAGAAGGCTTCTTTTTAAAACTTCTTTATATGTATGGTAGAATTCACCACTGCAGTCATATGGTCCTGGGTTTTAATTTGTTGAGAGATATTTTTTTTATATTTCTTGAAATATTAGTGACATATAACACATGTAAGTTTTAGGTGTTCAAGATGATGATTTCTGAAAGAATTACCACAATACAGTGAGTTAGCACCTCCATTCCCTCACATAATTAACTTGTTTTTTCTAGCGATCACTTTTAAGATCTACTCTCTTAACAACTTTCAAGTCTATAATATATTATTGTTAATTATGGTCACCATGTTGTACATTAGATCCCCAAAGCTTATTCATTTTACAGATAGAAATTTGTGCACTTTGACTTACCTCTCCCCGTTTCCCCCACACCCAAGGTCCTGGCAAACACCATTCTAGCCTCTATTCCTTTGAGTTGGGCTTTTTTAGATTTCACATATGGGTGAGAATATATAGTATTTGTCTTTGTCTGTCTGACTTATATCACTTAGCATAATGCCTCAAGTTCCATCTGTGTTGTTACAAAATGCAGGATTTCATTCTCTTGCATGGCTAAATAATATTCCATTATATATTTCATGTATATATACATATGTGTGACATTTTCTTTATCTATTTATCCATTGATGGACACATGGATTGTGTCCACGTCCTCAGTTTGTGATTAATGCTGAAATGAAATAGGGGTGCAGATATCTCTTCAGAATAGTGACTTTATTTCCTTTGCATATACAAGCAGAAGGGGAATTGCTCGTTTATATAGTATTTCTATTTTTATTTTTTTGAGAAAATTCCAAATTTTTTCCATAGTGACTGTAGCAATTTACATTCATACCAACAGTGCACAGTATTCTCTTTTCTACACAGCCTCGTCAACACTTGTTGTCTGTTGTCTCTTTGAAAATAACCATTCCAGCAGATGTGAGGTGATATCTCATTGTAGTTTTGATTTTATTTCCCTGATGACGTGTGATTACGAGCATCTTCTCATGTACCTGTTAACAATTTTTATGTCTTCTTTGGAAAAGTATCTATTCAGGTTCTTTGACAATTTTCATATTGTTTTGTTGGTTTCTTTGCTGTTGAGTTGTAAGAGTTTCTTATATACTGTGGATATTAACCCCTTAATTTGCCAATTATTTTATTTGCTGTGCAGAAGATTTTTAGATTGATGTCATCCCACTTGTTAAGTTTTACATTTGTTGTTTGCACTTTTGATGTTATATCCAAGAAAATCATTGTCAAGATGAGTTTCTTGGGGCTGTTTTCTCTATATTTTCTTCTAGTTGTTTTATATTTAGTGTCTTGCATTTAAGTCTTTAATTCAATTTGGGATTACTTTTATTTATTTATTTATTTATTTATTTATTTATTTATTTATTTTTCCCCCAAAGCCCCAGTAGATAGTTGTGTCATAGCTGCACAGAGAAATCCTTCTAGTTTCTGTATGTGGGACACAGCCTCAGCATGGCCAGAGAAGCGGTGCGTCAGTGTGGGCCAGGGATCCGAACCCGGGACGCCAGCAGCGGAGCTCATGCACTTAACCACTAAGCCACGGGGCCTGCCTGGGATTACTTTTAGAGTGTTGTAAAATAGGGGTGCAATTTCAGTTTTCTGCATGTGGTTATCCAGTTTTCCCAACACCAGTTATTGTAGAAACTATCTGTTCCCCATGGAGTCTTCTTAGCTGACTCATCAACTTTTAGCAAAGTGTATGTGTGTGGTTTTATTTCTGGGCCTTTGATTCTGTTCTAATGGTCTATGTGTCTCTTTTTACACCTGTATCATTACCGTTTTTATTACTATAGATTTGTAATAAAATTTGAAATAAGGAATGTGATGCCTTCAGCTTTTTCTTTCTCAGGGTTGTTTTGGTTATTGGAGGTCTTTTGTGGATCCATATGAATATTAGGATTGTTTGTCCCATTTCTGTGAAAAATGTCATGGGAATTTTACTAGGAATTGCATTGAATCTTGAGATGGCATTGGGTAGCATGGACATTTTAACAATATTAATTCTTCTGATCCATGAACATAAGATATCTTTTCATTTCTCTGTGTCTTTGATTTCTTTCATCAATGTCTTATAGTTGTCAGTGTCTAGATCTTTCACCTTCTTGGTTAAATTTATTTATGAGTATTTTACTGTTTTTGATGCTATTGTAAATAGGATTTT
Source organism: Diceros bicornis minor (assembly GCF_020826845.1). Taxonomy (NCBI): domain Eukaryota; kingdom Metazoa; phylum Chordata; class Mammalia; order Perissodactyla; family Rhinocerotidae; genus Diceros; species Diceros bicornis. Next base: position 2,137,839 of record NC_080761.1, on the reverse strand, counting down.
TTTCTTTATATCTTTTTTAGATAGTTCATTGTGAGTGTACAGAAAGGCAACAGATTTCTACATGTTGATTTTGTCTCCTGCAGCTTGAGTGAATTCGTTTATTAGTCCTAAAAGTTTGGGGGGGAGTCCTTACGTATTTCTCTATATAAAATCATATCATCTGCAAACAGAGACCACTTTGATTCTTCATTTCCAATTTAGATGTATTTTATTTCTTTTCGTTGCCAAATGTCTCTGGGTGAGACTTGCAGCAGTATGTTGAAGAGTGGTGTTGAGACTGGGCACCCTTGTCTTGTTCTTTGTCTTCGCAAGAAAGCTTTCAACCTTTCACTGTTCAATATGATGTTAGCTGTGGGTTTTGTCATGTAAAACTTTTATTATGTTCAGGTATGTTTCTGTAACACTTTATTAAGAATTTTTATCATGAATGGCTGTTGAATTTTGTCAAACTGCTTTTTCTGCATCGATTGAGATTATTTTGTGATTTTTATCTTTCATTCTATTAATGTGGTGTATCACATTCATTGATTTGCATCATGTTGAACTTGATCATGTTGTTTGATTCTTTTTTTGAGTTCAGATAGTTTTGTTATAATGTGTCTTGGAGAAGAAAGTTTTAGTTTGAAATTTTAGGTTGACAGATTGGCTTCAGGACCTTGGATGTGTAAATCTCTCTCCAGATTTGGGAAGGTGTCAGCTGCTATTTTCTTTAAGTAAACACTCTTTTCCTTTATCCCTGTCTTCTCCTCTGGTACTTTAATAATGCTTATCTATTTCTTTTCATGGTATCCCATAATTCACACTGCCTTTCCCCATTCCTATCCATTCCCATTTTTCTTTTTGCTTCTTTGACTGGATGATTACAAATGACACATCTCCTTGTTCACTAATTATTTCTTGTTATAGTTGAATCTGATCTAGAAGCTCTCTATTGAATTCTTCAGTTCACACATTGTGTTCTTCAACTCTAGGATTTCTGTTTGTTTTTCCTTAATGATTTCTGTTTCTATAGTGAATTTCTCACTTGTTCATGCACTGTTTCCTTATTTCATTTAGTAGTCTATCTATGTTTCCTTAGAGTTTTATGAATTTCTCAAAGAGGGTTGTTCTGAAGTCTTTGTCACATAGTTCCTATATCTCCATAGCTTGGTCAGTCATTGAAGTTTTATTCTTTTTCTTTGGGGGTGTGATGGGTTTTTGATTATTCATGATCCTTGTGGCCTTCCATTGGTGTCTGCAAATTTGAGGAAGTAGGCACCTCTTCCACTCTTTACAGACTGGCTTTAGCAAACCAAAGCCTTCACAGTCATCCCATCTAGGGGTCCTGGATAGGCCATCTGGTAGTGTCCAGGTGCAGGCTTGCTGCTGGAGTCCTTGGGCAGCCTGGTACTGGGGTGAGTGGAAAGCTTGGGTCTATGGTATTGTGTCTGGCCCTGGGCACAGCTGGGACCCTGAGTTCATGAGTAGCCCCACTGTAGCCTGGTTTGGCAGGTCCTCATTGAGAGCCTGTAGCCACAGGAGTCATCCAGGGCCATGAGATTTTGCCAGTGCAGGGATGAGCTGAGAGCCTTGGTTCATGGGAGACTGCAAGGAGCCTGGCACCACGAGAGACAGCTTGTGCTGTGGTAGGCCAGATGTCTGGATTCCTGGGAGCCTGCTTGGATCCTGGGGCCACAGGAGCTGCCTGAGGCTGCAGAAGCCAGCAGGCACTGGGTCAAGATGGAAGCCTGGGTTCATGGGAACCTGCCGGTGCCTGGTGCCATGGGAGCTGCCTGGGGCCGCCTGAGTCAGCAAGCACCTGGGTAAACTGGGGGCCTGATTTTGTGGGAGCCTGCCAGGGGCCTGGTTCCATGAGAGCTGTCTATGGCTCCTGGAACTGGCAGGTGATGTGGTGAGCCATGGGCCTGAGTTCCCCAGCAGCTCTTGGGGAGCCTGGTGCCATGGAGTCTACCTGGGGTTGCTGGAGCCAGCAAGTGCTGGAGTGACTTGGGGTCTTGGGGGTGTGGGAGCCTACTGGGTGCCCTGGTACAAAAGCTGCCTGTAGCTGAGTGTTGCCTGTGGCTGCCTGGCATACGCAGGAACTTGGGTGAGCCAGCGTCTGGATTCACCAGAACCCACCAGGAGCCTGGTGCCAAGGACACCACTTGTCAAGGACACCACTTGCCAAGGACACACCAAGGACACCACTTGCCAAGGACACAAGAGCCACCTTGGGCTGTTTAAGATGGCAGCCCCTAGGCTGAGATGGAGCCCTGGGTTCCCAGGAGCCTGGTGGGAGCCTGGTGTCAAGGATGCTGCTTGAGGCCACCAGAGCTGGCATGCTCCAGGGTGAGCCAGGGGCCTGGATTTGCAGAAACTTACAGGGAGCCAGCTAGGTCCACGGGAGTCAGCCTGGCATTGGGGCAGGCTGGCTAAGGTCAGGGAGAGTGGAGAAGTCCCTTCTCGTTGGGAGGTATTTGATTACTGATTCAGTCTGCTTATTTGTTACTGATCTGTTCAAGATTTCTATTTCTTCATGATTCAGCTTTCATAGGTTGTTTCTAGGAATTTATCTATTTTGTCTAGGTTACCCAATTTATGAGTGTACACTAGTTCAGAATAGTCTCTTCTGATCTTTTTCTTTCTGAAGCATCAGTTGTAATGCCTCCTTTTTCATTTCTGATTTAGTTTGAGTCATCTATCTTTGTTTTCCTAGATATTTTATCTAAGGGTTTCTCAATTTTATTTTTTCCAAAACTCTACTTTTACTTTTATTGATCTTCCATACTGTCTTTCAATTTTTTTCCACTCTCCTCTTGGTGACTTCCGTCCTTCTGCTAACTTTGGGTTTCATTTTTTTCTTTTGTTAATGCTGCGTGTTGTAAGTCAGGTTGTTTCTTTGACATCTTTCTTCTCTTATAACGTACAAGTTTATCACTATAAACTGTCCTCTTACTACTACTTTTTCTGCATCCTAGAAGTTTTGGTGTGTTTATTGTTTCTTTCTTTCTTTCTTTTATTTTTTTGCTGAGGAAGATTGGCCCTGTGCTCACATCTGCCAATCCTCTTTTATTTTATTTTATTTTTTTTTTTGCTGAGGAAGACTGGCCCTGGGCTAACATCCGTGCCCATCTTCCTCCACTTTATATGGGACGCTGCCACAGCATAGCTTGCCAAACGGTGCGTCGGTGCACACCCGGGATCTGAGCCGGCGAACCACGGGCCGCCACAGTGGAGCACACACACTTAACCACTTGCCCCACCAGACCGGCCCCTATTGTTTCTTTTTGTATGTTTTGAGCTATTTTCTAATTTCCCTTTTGATTTTTTCTTTGATCTACCTTTGTTTTGTGTGTAAAGAAGATCAACCCTGAGCTAACATCCATGCCAATCCTCCTCTTTTTGCTGAGGAAGACCGGCCCAGAGCTATCATCCTTGCCCATCTTCCTCCACTTTATGTGAGATGCCACTACAACATGGCCTGACAAGCATGCATCGGTGCGTGCCCAGGATCTGAACCCGGGCCACCAGCAGCGAAGCACATGCACTTAACCGCTACAGCACCTGTCAGCCCCCGATCTACTTTTAAGTTTAAGAGTTTTTGTTGAACTTCCACGTATTATGAATGTTCCAGTTTTCCTTCTGTTATTGACTTCTGGTTTCATGCCACTGTGTTTAGAAAAGTTACCTGGTATTATTTCAGTCTTCTTAATCTTGTTAAGACTTGTTTTGTGACCTAACACGTGATCTGTTCTGGAAAATAGTCTGTGTGCCCATGAGAAGAGTGTGCATTTTGTTGCTGTCCAGTAAAATGTTCTGTGTGTGTCTGATAGCTCCATTTAGTATTTAATGTTTTCATGTCTGCTATTTCCTGTTTTCTGTCAGGATATTCTATCCATTGTTAAATGTGGGTCTTTGATGTCTCCTACTATTTGCAACGTATATAAGTGAGAATGCTCTTATTTTGAGAATATATAAAGATCTCTTAGAACTCAATTATAAAAGACAAGTCAATGAAACGGGGTAACCAACTGGAATAGGAAATACATAGATGGCCAGTAAGCACAAGATAGTTGCTCAGTATCATTAATTATTAGGAAAATGCAAATTCAAAGCACAATGTGATACTATTTCATGCTCAAAATGAAGGCTATATTCAACATAATGGAAAATAACAAGTGTTGGTAAAGATGTGGAGAAAGGGAAACCCACATACATTACTGATGGGAAAGTAAAATGATGCAGCCACTGCAGAAAACAACTTGGCATTTTCTAAAATCTTAAACCTAGAATTACCATTGACCTGGAGAGGCCCATGGTAGATATGTCCAAAAGAGCAAACTTGCCCATAGACATTCAAAGCAACAGTGTTCACAATGGTCCAAAAGTGGAACAAACCCAAATTTCTATCCAGTTATCACTGCATAAACCAAATGTGGCCTATTCATAATATAGACTATTATAAGCCATAAAAAGGAATTAAGTACTGCTACATACTAGGCCATGGGTGAACCTTGAAACATGTGTGCTCACTGAAGCCATCCACAAAGGCAATAGATAACATGATGCCATTTGAATGAACTGTCCAGAATAGGGAAATCCATAGGGGGAGAAAACAGATGAGTTGTTTCCATGGGTTTGGGTTAGCAGAAAATAGAGTGTAAATGAGTATGGGTTTATTTGGGGGTGTTGAAAATGTTCTGGAATTAAATAGTGGTGATAGCCACACGACATAATCATTGTGCTAAAAGCCACACAAATGTATACTTTGAAATGCTTAAAACGGTGTATTCTACGTTAAGCAGATTTTCCACATAAAAATTTTGAATTTTTTAAGTTAATCAGGGTATTGGTTAATTTTAAGTTGGTTAGTATATTTAATAAGTGTAATTAATGGAGTTATTAGGAGTATGGCAGGTTGTAGCCAAGAGAGTGAACATCCGACGAGTGCTATAATAAGAAATCCTATGATTATACAAGCAACAATCTAAAATCCAGTCCATTTCCATTGTCCACAACATGGAGAGACCAGCCATGAAAATAGGTCAGTGATCTCGGGGGCCTTTGGTATCTATTCAAAGATTTGGGTAATATTATGCAATATTTTAACCTCTTGGGCCATTTGGTGGAGGTAGGTTTGAACTTCTCTCTTGATGTACACTCAGCAAGTGGTTCTAGGAAAGGCACCAACCCCTCCTTCCTTGGCCAGTATAGACAGTCTAGGGCCAGGCCATTTTCTAAAACCATTTAGGCGAGAGACTCATGAGACTGTTGTTCAAGGGCTAGGATATGTTCTTATGGAGTTGTTGTCCATGTTGTGTTAAGGTTGTTGATACCTCTTAGTTGCCTCAGTTTCCTGATTTTGTGTGGGTAGGGCTACCACACCTGTGCCCAGTCCAGTCAGTCAATCCTAGTAGAACTGAACACCCAGTGCTATAGGACTGACATTGTTTCTGTGGGTTGATGGTAGCTAGTCAGAGCGGGAAACTCAAAGGACCTGCGACCTGAGAGAAGCAGGCTGAGAGAGAGACAATAATGCATTGCACAATATAGCCTGGAGAAAGCTGCTCACGGGGTTGGGGAAGAGAGAAGCTCACTGGATGAGAGCCTTGTGATATCAGCCCACAGTAAAACCCAAAAGTGGATGCTCCTGGTGTGAAATATTCCTTAGGTGTCTTGAGGTAAAACCAGTAATTTGCACCCATTCACTGGTTACCTGTGCTATATGATTTCAGAGGTTATGGTTAACGTGTTTGTGGGCCAAGAGCTGTCTGGGCCTGGGCACAAAATCACCAAGGTGGCCTCAAAGGCTGCCCCAAAATGACCCCTCAAGGAGCAGTTGGGGCAGAAATTGCGGGGATAATTTTGAAGGAAGCCTGGGGCAAAGATGTTGTTGTTCGATGGAGTTGGCTACTAGTGAGTGTCTCCGCAGGGTAAGCCCTTCATCTGGGGTACAGTAGGTGATTGGAGGCCAAGTGACCGCCCCTGTGACTCCTGATTCCCAGTGCACGGGCAGCCCTCTCAGCCCACTGGACATAAATGGTGATGGTGTTTGTGAAGCATCTTGATGGCTGTATGGAAGGTATAGGGGACGTGTGGTGGGAGATGCCATGATAGTGTCGGGAGGAGCTGTGTGTGAGATTACGGTGTTGAAGGGGAAGGATTGGAGGCAGGTGCAGTGGGTGTGTGACCAACAATGGTCAGTGAAAGGACAGCTGGGGTGTAACTGGGGAAATCAAGGACCAACAGAAGTCATGTGTTTAAAACAAGACACCAGGGTCTGCCCAGTGGCTTAGCGGTTAAGTGCGCATGCTCCGCTACTGGGGGCCCAGGGTCGGATCCTGGGTGCGCACTGACTGGCACACCCAGTCCTTGCAAATTTCCCACATGCATTTTACATGCATTTTCTCTTCTGTTGATGGTCGATGAGTTCTAAGGAAATGGTGAAGGCACAGTGAGGAGGAATTGTGGGTTTCTGCACGACTACCTCGAGGAGTGCCGCCCCCTCAACCTGAACAACCACCCGGCACTGCTAGAAATGAAAGACATCCCATCACCATGGATTGGAAGACTCCTTATTGTGACGATGTCAACATTATCCAAAGAGATCAACAAATCCAGTGCAGTCCTTACCAAAATCCCAAGGACGTTTTGTGCTGAAATAGAAAAAAACCCATCCTAAAATTCTTATGGAATCTAAGTAAGCCCAGATACCAAAAATAATCTTGAAAGAAGGTACTAAGTTGGAGGACTGATTCTTCCTGATTGAAAACTTACTACAAATCTACAGTATCAAAACTGCATTGTCATAGCATAAAGACAGACATATTGACCAATGGAAACAGAATTGAGAGCCCAGAAATTAACCCTCACTCATGTGATCAAACGATGTTTGACAAGGGTGCCAAGATTATTCAAAGGGGAAAAGCCCTTTCAACAAGTTGTGCTGGAAAATGTGGATATCTACATGCAAAAGAATCAACTTGGACCCTTACCTAACACCATATACAAAGCTTAATTCCCAATAGATCAAAGACCTAAATGTAAGAGCTAAAACTATAATACTCTTAGAAGAAAACATAAGACAAAACTTTACAAGATAGGATTTGGTAATGATTTCAAGGATATGACCCCCACGGAGCAGCCAATAAAATAAGAAAATACACATGCTGGACTTCATGGATATTAAAAAGTTTTGTATCTCAAAAGACATTATCAACAGTAAAAGCACAACTCACAGGATGGGCGACCATATTTGCAAACCATGTGTCTGACAAGGGCTTAATATCCAGAATAGATAGAGAACTCCTAAACTCAACAACAAAAATCAAACAACCCAAATCAAATTTGAACAAAGTACATGAGTAGACGTTTCCTCAAAGAAGATCTGCATATAACCAATAAGCATATGAAAAGACGCTCATCATCACTAATCATTAGGGAAATGCAAATCAGAAATACAGTGAGAGACCACCTCACATTCATCGATCAAAAAAAAAAAAAAAAAGATGGCATCCAAAAAAAAAAAGAAGAAAAAGAAGAAGAAAAAGAATAGAACCAGTGTTGGTCAAGATGTGGAGAAGTTGGAACCCTTGTGCACTGTCTTGGGAAGATAAAATATATAGTTGCTGTAGAAATCAGTATAGCAATTCCTAAAAAAAAATTAAAAATATAATTATATAGGACCCAGCAATTTCAATTCTGGGTATATACGCCCCCAAAGAGTTGAAAGCATATTCTTCAAAACATATTTCAACACCCATATTCATAGCATCAGTATTCATAATAGATAAAACATAGAAGCCACCCAAGTATCATAACCGAGGAAGGGCTCGCTGCCCAATGCACCCCTTAAGCCAACCATGAGATACCGCTCTTGTAGAAGGGAAAAAGCTTTATTACGAGGTTGGCCAGCAGGGAGACAGGAGCCAAAGGTTAAATCCTTCTCGCCAATGGGCAGTTGAAAGGGCTTTTTAAGGGCAAAGGAGTGGGTGTGGGAGGTTGGGGGCAGTCCTACGCATTTTGCGCAAGTAGATTTTCATGTTCTGTCATACATCCCACGTTCAAAAGGCAGTGTCCTTAACATGATTGGCAGCTGAGTTCTTGGTCCCCTACGTCATCCTCCAGTCACTTGACTCAAACAGCAGTGATGGTTTGAGTCTTGCCAGCCGTCTTGTGGTCTCACTGGTTCAAACCAGTTGAAACTTGCTCAAGGAGGAAAAACGGAGTTTCTGAAAAACAACTCATGGCCCAAGACTAGATCCTTAGTAAATATATGGAACGTGGCTTAAGAAAGTAGTCTCCAGGGGACCGTTGATAAAAGTCTGGTTGGGGCCCCATTTTATTTTGGGCTTGGTTTTGGGCCCGGCTAGGCTATCTGTCCAGGGATGTATGGATATGCAAAATGTGGTATATACATAAAATGGCATATTATTCATCCTTAACAAAGGAAGGAAAGTCTAAGATATGGCACACCATGGATGAACCTTCAGGATATTACTCTAAATGAAATAAGCCAGTCACAAAAATACAACCTTGTGTGATTTCCCTTCTATGAGGTTGCTGAAATCGCTAGATTCAGAGAGACAGAAAGTAGAATGGTGTTTGCCAGGGGCTGGGAGGAGGAGGAATGGGGAGTTATTCATGAATGGGTATAGAGTTTCAGTTTTGTAGGATGAAAAGACTTCTAAAGATGGATCGTGGTGATGATTGCACAGCAATATTAATGTCTTCAATACACTTAAAACATACTTAATGTATCTATGGGGCCTGATGACTTGTCCTGGCTGAGCACACGCTTGTGCTGTTGCACATCTTACCCCTCACTGTGCAGTTGGGAAACTAGCCCAGAAAGAGGCAAGTACTGGCCCAGACCACAGGAGGTAGTCCGGGTCCCAAAGACTAGACAGAGCTCCAGCTTCCTTGGCCAAGGCTCCGCCCCTTCCCTCAGGTCTCCTTTGGCAATGAGAGGCATTAAGATCTTAGAGGATTGCTGCCCACCCCTCTCCATATGAGATCATTTTCCTCTACTCATCATAGCATGTGCATAGGCACCCCCACTCACACTGAATTCTCATGTGGCGGCCATGGAGGTGCAGTCAAGAAAGAGCTGACCCGGAAGAAGTGACAAGAGGCAGGAGGGAGAGAGATGGGAGGCAGCTCTCCCAGGGGACCATGGCATTCGTTCTCCTAGATACATGCCCAGAGATGGGCAGAGGAATCCCTAAGGTTCCTAGGTTTCTGCCTATCTGTCTGTTCCAGACCCATCCTTGGCCCAGCCTGGGGAGCACAGGACTGGGATCCTGCAGTCCACCTCTGTGGGCACCCAGAACTGTGATGAGTCCATCCTCCCCTTGTGTAGGCATTGGGAACAGGAGAGAATACCTCAGTGAGGGTCCTCCTGTATAAAACGGAGTGCATCCAGCAGGTGACTCCAAGTGTTCCATGCACTCGCAATGTGTCTGTTGGACTAGGTTCTCTGTTCATGACCTACTGTGCTCTGAAATGTTGAGAAGATGCTTTCCACCCACTTGAGATCATTTAGAACTGAGGAGACATGGGGGCATAGGTGGATGAGAACTGGGGATAAGGAAGAAGATGCCAGAGCACTAGACACCAAGTCTAGAGATGAGGGAGAAGACCAGTTCTTGTTGGATCCTCGGGGTCCTCATCTGGAGGCAGGGGGGAGTCATTGTCCTGGTTGAGGTTGGATGCCTCAGGAATGAAGAAGACACCTGGTGGGGGACAGCAAGATGGGGGGAAAGGTAGGATCCCAAGATTCACCCCACTCTCTCGAAGCCGACAGGTCCTGCTCCTTTACCTCTGGGACCCTGGAGAGCCTCTGCCTTGAGGACATCTGAAGAATGGTTCCTTTCTGTTTGGTGGAGTTTTGGTGAGGGCTGCAGTGCTAGTGCTGGCCACCAGGGGGCGGGGAGCCTCTTGTGTCAGTGGTGGCAAGTTAGATTTTGTTTTTATTTTTTTCAGTTGTATTGAGATATACTTGATATACAGCACTATGCAAGTTAACATTGCTGTGTGGTACCTTTGAAAGTTGCTAAGAAAGTAGATCCTAAAACTTCTCATCACCAGGAAAAAATCTTTTATGTTTGCTTGGTGATTGATGTTAACTAAACTTATTTTGGTAACCATTACATAATATACATATACATCAAGTCCTTTCCTTCTCCTGTAAACCCGGAATTTACACGGTGTCCACTGAACTTTTCTTGACCTCCTGGAGCAGAGAAGAGTCAAGCAGAGGTCTTTCTGGCTGTCCCTCTGCCTCAGAAACAACTTGTACCTCCTATTTCTAGTGTTCATCTCCACAATCACAGTTGGTCAGAAGCAGGGAGAGGGGTGCAAGATCTTCCCATGTACTCATTCAGCAGCTGTGCACTGAGCACTCACCCTGTGCCAGGTGCCCTGGTGGGCCAAAGTGCAGGATGAAAATGACCAAGTGGTCCCTGCCTGCCAGGAGCTCGCAGCCTAGAGGGGAAATGGACAAAAGCAAAAACAGGAGCAAGAAAAGAGCAAGTGCTGTAGAGAAACACATCAGGGGGCTGTGAGGGATGGCTGGGCATCACTGGGTAGGAGGGTCTGAAAGGCCTCACTGGGGTGACGTTTTCTGGGACCAGAATGACAAGAGGGAGCCAGCCCTTCAGGGGTCTGGGAGCAGTGTGTCAGGGAGATGGCACTACTGGTCCTGAGTCTCACAGGCAGAAGTGAGTTTGGCCAGAGGAGGTTAGAAATGTGGCCAGTGCAGCTGGAGGGAGGCTGGGAGGAGAGAACAGGAGCTGGGGTGGAAGGTAGGGCCAGGGCCTGGTAGGCTGTGTCAGTTACCTTTCCCTCTCTGACTTCATTGCCCCTAACCTTGCATTTCAAAACTACAAATGTTGACTATCTCACAATTTGTGTGGATCAGCAATCAGGCACGTTTCAGCTTGGTGCCTCTCCCTCAGTGAGTTGAACAGGTTGGTGCTGTGGCCTCAACTGAGGCTCAACTGGGGGACGACTAGCCCCAAAGTTCACTCTCAGACTTCAGGGTTCAGTTTGGACTGAGAGTTTAAGTTTCTTTCTGTCTGTTGGCCTGGGCACACCCGTGCTTTTCTCCTCTATAGGCCTCCACATTGGGCAGTCCCAAAACACTGGTATTTGATTCCTCAGTTACAAGGATTGGACAGAGAGAGAGAGAGAGATGAAACATGAAAGACGGAGTAAGAGGAAGTGAGAGACTTGTGTAGTTAAAATTTAGACAAGACATCCCATCACTTTGGCTGTTATTATGTTCAGAAGCCAGGTACTAACTACTTAGTGGTTCCACGGGGATGGCTATACCATGGGTGGGGCTTACTGGGTACCACTGTGGAGGCTGCCCACCTCATAGGCCAAGATGAGGCACTTGGGTCTCATTCTCCATAAAACAGTAAACAATTGAATGGTTTAATGCCACAGGGTGGCAGTATCTAAATTTCCATTAGTTTCAACCCCTTCATGATGCTGACCTGAAAGTGAGGCCAAGTTGGGAGTGACTGTTCCAATATCACATTGCTAGAACCCAGGCCTGTTTTGAGTGGTGTTCTGTGCTACCTGTCACCCCTTCTTGTTATTCTTCCATCTCTAATTTTGTGCCTTATGTACATGTGACACCAGCCCACAGGGGTAATAGATATTATCTCATATACACCAGGTGAGGTCCCTAGGAAGTAGATTCTAGCCTGATCCCCCTGGTGTAGGTTTAGAGACTGGGGAGGACCTGAGAGGCACAGCGACTATCCCAGGATGAAGAACTGGTAAGTTAAAGGATGTCTGCATTCATCTCTGTCTCCTCAAAGCAAGGACCTGAGTTAGGTTTCTAGGGAGCTGGGGCTAGGGCTGTGTAGGCTCCTTGTGTACAGTTCAGGAAGTGACATGAGAGAGGACGGTGAGCAGCCTGGGCTCAGGGGGCAGCTCTGGAGAAATCTGATTGAGGTAAGGGGTCCAGGTATAGGAATCTTGAAAAATGACCCCATCTCCTTGGCCCTAGGCCTCAACAGATCTTTGAACTCTGGTAACCAGGCACCCACAGTCCCCCATCCAGCTCACTTGACAGGAGACAGTCAAGAGGCAAAAATGTTTTGTTGTTGTATCCCAACTTTTGCAGGATCTGGGCTCAAAAAATCCCAGAAAAAGAATCTTTTTGATTGTCGCCTACATTGGCTCAGCCCTCATCCCTGACGCCTCTGGGTGTCTGACAGGAGGCAGTGAAGGGTAACATGGGGCAGCCCAGGAAAGGTTAGTGCAGACCAGGACACAACGGTGATCCCACCTGATCAACCCCAAAATCCAGACCCCTCATCGTGTGTTTGTGTGTGTTTGTGTGTCTGTGTGGTGTGGGGAAGGCAGGGTATGTGGGGCAGGCCATTCCTGGGCAGGAGCTGGTTGTTAGGTGTCGGAAGTCTGGTGGGTCTGTCATGTTCATACCCAGTCATGGCTGGCAGCATGAGAAGGTGAGCTGCTCAACTCGTATGTTATTGAGCCCTAGAGGTTTCATCTCCTTCCCTTCCTGACCAGAGTTCTTTGCCAGGATGCCCTCTGTGCCTGAACTGAGGAGCAGACTTTCTCTTGGGGGTTGACCACAGTGGCAGTGTGCAGGCAGCCCCTGATTCCCTCTGGCCCAGCTCCCAGGCAGTCTTTGCAGAACTCCACTCAGGAGGTCATCGAGTAGCTGCCCAATGGTTTCAAGTCCACCAACTCACTAGACAAGGGGCAGGTGCATGAGGCCACCCACAACATCCAGTGCTGCTCTAAGATGAGAACAGGAGCAGAGGGCCTCCACACTTAGGACCTTGAGATGATGGGGTTGGACCAGAACTAGGGTGGGACCAGTCAGGGGCTGTCTCTTTTTCAAGCTAAAGGGGATGTATATGCAGGAAACCTTGCCTGATTCAGAGCTGAGCTGCTGTGACCCTCTTTCCTTTGACTGGTGTGAGCTTCTGGAGGTCACTGAGGCAGAGCCAGAGGGTAAGGGGGACTGCAGGCTGGCTATTCCTGGAAAGGAAGTGGGATCTTTCCTGTATTTAGAAGGACACATGGAAAGTCAGCTATGTGAGTGAACCTTTCTCTTTATCCCGCTCCAGCGCCAGGTGCAGAGCTTCAGCCAGCAGCAGAAGCAGAGCAGTGGGCAGTGGTGGAGGTAGAGCTGGCTCCAGCTCCGTTGACACCACCCTCTCTAGCACTGGAGCCAGTGTCCCCTCCATCAGCAGTGTTGGAGCTGGAGCAAGGGCCGACATCGGCTGCAGCAGGAGTGGGAGCTGCTGAGCTGGAGTCACCTGGACCATCATTTCTAGTGGGAAGTCCATCTCCACCTGTTTCTAAGAAGCATGAGAAGAAGCCCAACCTACGGCCTTCCCTCCTAAGCTGGTGGTGGAGCAGTTGACCGTGATGGATGTGGTGAGCAGCTGGGCTCTCAGGGTGGGTGGGGTAGGCCTTCACTCTGCCATCATTGCCCCAGACCTCATCCCGTCTCCTATGATCTGGGCCCGAATCCTGGCTCCACCCCTTACCAACCATACGAACTGGGCAACTTTCTGAACCCCCAAACATTTGCTGTCCACCTGCAGACCGTAGAGGTGGACACTAACAGGACCTGCTGCACAGAGTGGTTGTGCCGGCTCCATGAGGTAGAAAAGACGGAAGGGTGAGCAGGGCCTGGCACATCAGTGGGGGAGGGGAACTCATTGTGTGCAGCCAGGTCCCTGATGGCCCAACCTTCTGCTCAGGAGGCTCAACAGCCTCAGGACTTATTAGACACCTGATGTGTACTTCACTATGAGGGAGACAGACAAGGCCCGTGGTTGTAGCTGCCACAGGGGAATGTGCATCAGAATGGGGAGTGGGACCAGAGGGGGGATCATGTTGTTGGAAGATGCCCCCTTGGGATGAGCCAAGCTGAGCCACCATCTGGAGCTTGGAGTTAGCCAGGACGGGATGGATGCAAATGCCCCTCTCCCTTCCCTGCCAGTATTGGGTCCTGGGTCATCTTCTGCTGGGTGCCTGCAGTGACAGAGAAGAAAAGCCAGGGACTCGAACAAGGCTCAGGCCACATCATGAGCTTCCTGAGCTCCAGCTCTAAATTGTGACCCCTGTGTGGGACTTTGTGGGCTGTGGACACAGAGCTAGGGTGTGGCAATGCTGGGTGACACTCCCCCTGTTCCCCAGGAGCCCTTCCAGAAGGTGGTGCCCTCTCAGTGTCTGGGCTCCACCTGGGGCAAGAGGAACAAGCCCGGCAATGAGCACCTGGCACACACCGTCCGGGCCAATATCGACCACTTCAGAAGGGTGGCCAACCTCGTCATCACCACCTGCCTCGGGGTCCCGAGCATGATGTCCCAGGACAGGGCGAGGGTGGTGTAGCGCTGGATCCAGGTCGCCCAGGTGTGCTGTGGCAGGCCCAGTGGAGCCCCTCTCTGGAGCCTTAGGAACTGCCTCCACCTTTATCAGCTCCCAGGATTGCAGTGTGTGGTCTAAGCCCCTGCAAGTCCCTAGGTCCTTCCTGCCAGGAGCACGCTGATCTTGACTCCAGGTCCCAGTGCGGGAATGGTCACTTCCTACGTGGCTCCCTCCTTGGGTTGAGCTAAAATCCTCCTCCTTGTGAGTGTTACACTTTGGGTCCTAAATGTGCCCTTCTGGGGCTCCCTGAACATCTGCCTAATCCAGGAGGGGAGATTTAAATAGAAGGGGACTGAAGCTAGAGCAGGCAGGGCTCCTGCGCCCCACCTCACAGCTCATTCTCTTCCCTTCCCCAGGAGTTCGAGATCCTGAAGAACTTCTCCTCGCCCCGCACTGTCATCTCTGCTCTGCAGAAAACATCCATATGCCACTTGAAGAACACATGGGGGAAGCTTCCTGGTGGGTAGTGCCCCTCTCCATAGGAGGACCAGGGTGGATGGGGGATATCCTGAATATCTGCCATTGGCCCCTCAGTCAGGTGGGAACTCCTGGGAGGCAGCAAATGATGGGGACAGGGCCTGGGCCTCAGCGGTGGGTCTCTAAGTCTCCCGGGGTCCTTAGTGCACCAGTTCTGCTTCAGGACTCGGTTTCCCTAAATGCCAGGTACTGGAGTGAGCCACATTGGAGATTTTCAAGTGTTTATAGCAACAGAACTCTATGCCCAGTTGAAACTCAAAGTGGTCAAAAGAGAGCTGCTCTGTATAGCAGGCGAATGGAGACCCCAGTGACCAACAGGAGAGCCCCCTCCCAGTCCCACGAGACCTTAGCGCTCAGAGGAGCTCAGTGAGAGCACTCCTCCAGGCAGTTTGAATCTCTCAGGTTGTCAAAGAAAAGGATATGCACTTAGACCCCTCACATTATCCCTAAATTTATCCTTCCCTCTTTCCCTTCCCCTCAGGGAGAGCTCTGAAAAATTTAAGGAGAGCTATAGCCAAGACGTGTCCTTGAACAGAGAACTGATGACCAAGGTAGAGTGGAGGCTGGGGGTCTGGAAAGAGAGGAGGGGCTGGGGGGGAGGGGGACTGAGCAAGCTGTGGTTTTGATAATTTCTCACTTGAACTTTCTCTGAAACGTTCCCGTCTATCTTGTCCAGATTAACAAGCAGAGGGATCTTTTCTGCCCATGGGCAGGTGGGGTGCCATTTTTGGGCAGGAGGCCTTGGTCATGGGACACAGTGGTGTTGGCTGGTCTGTTCCAGGGCGAGTTGCCGAGCTGGCGCCATCAGCAGGTCCCTGGCTTCCACTCACGTCCATCCTGCTGGATATAGCTTCTTCCAGGCTGTTGGGTGGTTGGGTGTGTTTATCCCTCAGCCTAAACCTGTCCTCAGGAAGCCAGGCCCCTGCTGCTCCTTCTATCTTCACCATGTCTCCAAGGGGAGGGCACACTGCCTGCCCCAGGGACGGGCACAGCAGGGGATTCCCCTGGCCCAGGTGGACAAACAGGCTACTCATCCTTGGATCTGAACAGCTGGACCAGAGACAGATGTGTGTGCATTGTGGGACTCCCCCCTGGACCCCTAGAGCAGTCACTCGAGTCAACCACAGGAGTCTCACCTGAGTGCCTGGTTGGCAATGATATAGGCCCCAGGTGGCTTATGAGTAGCGTCTAGGCAACCGGTGGATTCTTAGTGGATCCTGCTGAAAGGACATTAGGAGCTTCATGTAAATGGGGAAGCAAAGCATCCTGTCACCCCCTTCCCTGTTGATCAGAGGTGGGACCTTGTGGGTCCAGTTCCTGAGTGGATAAAGAAAGAGTTCAGTGCAGGCGAATATCCTGAGTGGTTCTTTGGGGAGGAGAAGGGTTTGGCATTGCCTCTGTCCGGCATGGGGGCCAGGAAAAGAATGTGGGAGCTTTCTGCCTGCTCCACCTGGAGGGGTGAGGGCCAGAACAATGATGACAGTCATGCGACAGTGAGTCCTCAGGAAAACCTGTGAGGTAGCTGGAGTTCTCACACTTTCTAGATGAGGAAACAGGCTCGGGGAGGCCAGGCCAAAAGCCCGAGCTCACACCCAAAGTGAGAGTTGGAGCTGAGCTTGTTCTGGAATCATAAGACCTTGCAGGGTGGAGTGGCATTAGTTCCAGTTCACTCGAGTCAGATGTTCAGGGTCAGAGGCCAGTGGTGCTCGAGAGAAATGGGGTGAGGGGAGTATGGTCTCGCTGACACTGTCCTCGACTCTGGCAGGAGGGGCCCTCCACGTTTGCCCCCCGGAGAGCAACCCCCAGAGAGTGCAGGAGAAGCAGCAGCAGCAGCAAGTGAGTATGCCTGTGGGGGATGGGCTCTGCCCTCCCAGCCGGAGGCCTCAAATCAAGAGAGGAGGTCCCTTCCTCCTGGTGCCACAGTGTCTGAATCCCCCAGTAGAAGTGACCAGGAGGGGTGCCTGGAAGAGCTGGTGTAGGATGGATTTGTTGTGGGGAGGGCCAGGGACCGCATACCCTGTGATTTGCCAGAAGCCGGCCCTGGGAGGTGAGGAGGAGGAGTGTGGTGTTCTTGGGGTGTGAAGGGAGGAAGAATTGAGGGGAGGCTGCTAAGGGTCCTAGGCTGCTCCCCGTGGGAACCCTGGGGTGGGCCAGGAGGCTGAGGGTGAGAACTTTTCAGGGGAGGGTCTGCAGGGGGCCGACTTGAGAGCAAGGGCTCATCCCACCCGCACCCCGATGTCACAGGGTGTTGTCCCCTATCTTGGCACTTTCCTCGGTGACCTGCAGATGCTGCACCTGGAGATGGGTGATTATCTCGAAGTGGATGAATCTGAGGACCAGGCAGGAAGGACCAGGATCCTGAGCCTGGGGATGCGTGAGCCCCCGAACTGAGCTCTGAGCTCTCAGCACTTGGTACATCTCTCATGAGAGCCTCACAGCCGCCCCTGGGAGCTGGGGCATCAGGCCCATCTTAGGGATGAGTGAACAGAGGCTCCGCCTGAGACATCCATTCTCGTTCCTCAGGCTGGGGAAGCTCAGAGCTGCCTGATGGCACAGCTGCGTGAGGTTTTATCTGAGCTGGACTCTGCCTGTCCCTCCCATGCTGCCCGTGGAGGGAGAGAGAAGTTGGGACCCCCAAGTCAGGCAGCACATAAGTGGCTGAGCAATCCCCTCTGCCTGAGGCCTCAACCTCCAAGTCTGTCATCAGAGAGAGTTGTGCTGCCAGGTCCCTCAGCCTCCCCCCATGTCCTACTACTCTGGAGCCCAGAGCCCATCCTAGGTCCAAGTCCTGTTTTCTCTGCATGCCCCGCCCCCTCTGGGGACCTGGCAGTAGTGCCACATGAGAAGGGCAGGGCATAGGGAGCTAGTCAGTCTAGGGGGCTCTGTCTGATGGACTCTGGCTGTCTGCCTTCCAGGGGAATGAGATCAACCTTGAGAAGAGGACTGAGGAGCAGCTGTGGCACTCCCTGCAGGGGAGGGGAAGGAGGTGGAAATCA
Source organism: Diceros bicornis minor (assembly GCF_020826845.1). NCBI lineage: Eukaryota > Metazoa > Chordata > Mammalia > Perissodactyla > Rhinocerotidae > Diceros > Diceros bicornis. The sequence goes on along the minus strand of NC_080761.1, from coordinate 2,119,960 downwards.
GAGACCCTCTGGGGAGAACAGTTTCTGGCTCCACCCCTTGTATCTTACATTGAGTGGAAGATTTTGGTAGAAGTCGAGACCCATCCAGTTGGCGCGTGGGTTGAGGGGAGGATGGCATCAAGGATATCTTCCTGGAGGAGGGGCTGATTATTCACATTCTGAGAACTGGTAGAGCCTGGATGGAACTGGAGGGAAGGAGCGTTCCCAGGACTGGTCCTCTGCCCCAGTCCTCACCCCCCACAAGGCCCCTGCAGCATCCCCCACCCGGGCCCTGTCTGCATCCTCTCCTTCCCTCTGGTCCCAGGAATACCGAGTCATGAGGGAGATCCTGCTGCTCCAGGTCGCTGCAAAGAATTATAACAAGACCCCAAGGAGTGATTTGGGGCCTGGTTCCAGGACATGGAGCTGCTCAACGAGAATGAGTGAGGCCGGGCAGGAGTTGGGTGAGGGCAGGGGTGGATTCTCCCTGTTGGCCAGTCCAGAGAGCCTGTCTCAGTGGCCCCCTGGTCAGCCCCAGGCCTTATGGCATGGCGACCTCTGGGACACCCAGACCCCAGCTGCTGAGGTTTCTTTTGACCAAATTTTAGGAACTTTTAGTTTTCTAGTTGAATCTCTGGAATTGCATCAGCTCTAAGTGGGGAAACCAATGTAAAAAGATCAAAACATGCATGTGGAGAGGACAAGGCCCGAGGAAGATCATTTGAAAATGGACTAAAGGCAGGCAGGACTTTCCCTCCTGAGACCCCTCTAGGGGCTCCGTGTTCACCCCTGACCTAGATTTGAATCCTGCTGGGATCCTTGTCCAGGACTCTGAATTCCTTTTCCTGCTTGATTTGTATCCAGGAGGAACGATTTCTGATGCAGCTTTTAAGGCTACTGTTGGGCCTTGTTACATAAACATGACTGCTCCCTGTGAACTAGGATTTTCAGCACCCCTGCCTTCCTTATGCAATTCCCTTTAGGGCAGAAATTCCCTAGAAGGCCCCCAGTCTCCTCCCTGGCTTGGCCTGATGGATCCCGAGTGAGCTCTGCTTTGCCAGGATAAGGGACCATAATCCTGGCCAGTCAGTGACCCTACATTGTCCCTTGCTGTCCAAGGTGAATTCTGAGCTCGTGTCCTTCTGAGGTCCAAGGTCTTGGGCACTCCTCCAGTTTACACACTCAGTGTTGGTGTTCTGAACTCGTCCAAATGGGGAAATTGGGCCCAAGTCATTAAAGTGTGTCACCCCTGAGTGGTTGTGTTTTTTTCCCTAGTCTTGTGCTGTGGTTACATTACAACCAGCTGCTGGGGTGTGAACCCTGTTTGGAGCTTTGAAATATGAGGCATGACAGGGGTGTTGGGAGCTCCAGCAGGGAATGCCACGGAACTGATGATCCATGGTCGTGCATGAACACAGCCTTACCAATTAAAATACTGAAATGTTCCCCATCTGGTGGTGAATAGACACTGCTCTGATCTCACACCAAGAACCCGACCCATGACTAGCAGCTTTCAAAGGGTTACCAAGTGGCATTTTGAACCTCTTCCCTTGGGAACACCCTGTAAGACAAGGGATAGATGAATCGCTTGGCACTTGTGTGTTATCGCCTCCTTTCTGATGGCTGCAAGTGTCACCGAGACACACAGGCTGGACTCTGCCAGGGAAGCCTTCTCAGGACAGCCAGAAGCTGAGGATGAATTCTGGTTCCCGGCATCCCAGGCCCTTCCTGACATGGCACAGCCACCCAGGAATGTGATTTGGTAATGGAAAGACTGGGAAGGCCGTACTTTCCCTCCAAAGAGAAAGAGAAGTGCCAACAGTGAAAGCTTGATCCCTCAAATAGACAATGAAATCCCAACAAGCAGTGGGTTCTTGTCAGATTACTGATGCTGAAAAGGCCTCTTTTGATAATAGCACGATCCCCCAGCTGCCATGTCCATCTTCATGAATCAAATTTCCAACACATATGGATCTAAAAAACTGAGGGAAATCTGGTATTTCCTTAGATGCAACACTGAATTAGCATGCAACAAAGAACATAAAAATGGAGACCTAGAAGTAAATACCTAATTTGAGTACATAGGCATCAAAGTGCTTTTGAAACAATATTTTGGAATCTATTGGAATATTACACAAAAAGAATAATCCACTTTTAGTACGTTTTACTGTGACTGTGAGGGGAAAAACTGAATCATCCCGTGACGTTGGTAACTCGCTGCTGACTTGAAAGTAAAAATAAATGATGTACATAGTAAAAGAAAATGAGAGAACAGCATGAAAAAAGAAGATCTTTCTCTCCTCACCTGAAACTCAACCTCTCACCTCAGAAAGAAACCGCTGTCTATATTTTCTATGTCACACAGCAGAGTTTAATAAAAGAAACGTATTGGTATGTTTTAAAGTTTCAAGAGCTCAAAGCAAGGAAACATTAGGGACGCTGCCAAGAGACCTCACTGAGGTGCCTGCTCCATTTCATCTGCTGTCAGGAAGTCCTTCTTGGCCCGTCACTTTCTCTGCCTCGCTAGCAAGTCTGTCCGCCATCAGTGTTACCACCAGTCTCTCTCCTGTGCTCCTCACTGCCCTTTCCTCCTTCCTGATACCTTCCTCAGTCACCAGAAATTGTTGGCAGTGAAGCTGTGGAATGCCCAGATCAGCTCCTGGAATCATCTCTGTCAAATCTGAAGACCGGCAGGAGTGGGCATGGGACCTGGAGTGCAGACCACCTGCGAGCACACCTGGCAAGGATTCGCCTGTGTGACTAGGTGCAAGTTTTTGCAACGCTTTGGCAAGATTGAAAGGACTTACCAGTTGTCCTGCACTGCTGCAGGCCTGGAGTCCTTGCGGTCTCTCGGGCCAGTAGACCTTGTGGGGCTGGTCCAAGGTGTCCTCCCAGAGACCCGTCACTGCTAGGATGGGATGGGATTCTAGTAACCCATCCCTTGACTATGTCACTGGACATCCTAAAAGGGATGGAGGTGCTTAAACCAGGCTTTGGTTTGGACTGGTTCCCACAGTCACGCTGCTTCCTCTGTGAAGACATAACTATCATCCTTCTTTTCCTCTTACCCTACAAAAATAAATCATGAAATTGGGTCAAATGACAAAGGAAGCCTGCCATTTTAGGACAATTATCATGGCTGTTTTGTACTTCCACCCTCCCTCTATCCTCTTGGGATCTGACCTGTGTCCTGGGATGTCATCAGGCAGATTTGCATCAAGAACAGAAAGCTCCAGGTCAAAACTCAAGGCTACTCCAGATCATTTCTCTCCCTCCATCCTGTTAACACCCCCTCCTTGTTTGAGTGTGTTTCTATTCCTTTCTTGTCCTTCTCACTCTCAACTGTACAAGTCCTGGCACTCCCTCTCAGGACAGTCGGTCCCCAATCTTTTACTAAATCCCAAATCCCACCATTTCTGTGTTTTCTGACTACTCATTTGCTTCATCCATTGACCACTCGGTGTTCATAGAAGTCAAATCAATAGTGACATTGTCAACCAGCCCTTGTTAGCGACTTACTCCCACATCCCAGATGTTCACATAATCCAAATGGTTATGTTCAAAGTAAATAATTCAGAAAACATTCACTCACCACAAATTCCTGATATCTAATACTTTTATTCAAACACTCATACAGTGGATACCTGTCCCTCAAGATCAGAAGTAATGCCAGATCACCGATCCTCACCTTAATTTCCTCCTACCCCTATCAATCCTGGATTCCATGGACTATGAACTCAATAATTTCCTTGGAATAATAAAAAATTCCTTACCACTTAGTTATGTTGTAAACCTCCAAACCCAGAAGATCCCGATTATCTGCCATGCCGCAGCTACTGCTGGTCTTATAACAAGCTGAAGAAAAAGCAGGAAACATGATCTTTTGGTACCACTGTAATTACAAAACCATCTGCATCAACTGGGAAGCACTCATAATGCCTGAAAATTTTGTTCTCTTTTTTTTGTGTTGGGTCAATAACAAAAAGAAAACTCAATTAAAAAATGGACAAGGGACCAGAATAGACTTTTTCCAAAGAAGACATACAAGTGGCCAATAGGTGTATGAAAAGGTGTTTGGCATCACTAATCAGGGAATGCAAATCAAAACCACAATGAGCTATCACTTCACACCTGTTAAGATGGCGATTATCAAAAAAACTAAAGGTGGCAAATGTTGGTGAGGATGTGGAGAAAAGAAACCCTTGTGGGAATGTAAACTAGTACAGCCATTATGGAAAACAGTATGGAGCTTCCTCCAAAAATGAAAACTAACATATGATCCATCAATCCCACTTCTAGTATATACCCACAGGAATTGAAATCAGGGTCTCAGCGAGATACCTGCTCTCTAATGTTCATTGCAGCTAATTTACAATAGCCAAGACACTGAAGTAACCTAAATGTCACTGACGGATGAAAGGATAAAGAAATGGAATATTAGTCAACCTTGAAAAAAAGCAATTCCTGCCATTTTTGACAACATGGATGGACCTGGTAGACATTATGCTAAGTGAAATAAGGCAGACAGAGAAAGGCAAATACTTATATGTGGAATCTAAAATAGTTAAACGCATACAAGCAGAGATTAGAATGGTGGTTGCCAGGGGATGGGAGGATGGAGAATTTGGGATCTGACGGTCAAAGGATACAAAGTTTCAGTTATCAAGATAAATAAGTTCTGGAGGTGTAGGCTACGGCATAGTGCCTACAGGTAACAAGACTGTACTGCATACATCACATTTGCTAATACAGTAGATATTAAGAGTTCTTACCACAGAATAATAGTAATAAAGGAGGTGAGAGAAAACTTTGGGAATTGATGGATATGTTTGTGGCCTTGATGGTGGTGACAGTCTCAAGGGTGTATACTTATGTCCAAATTCATCAAGCTGTATATGAAAAAGTATGACATCATCGTTGATTCTTCTGCATCTTGAAATATGCCAAGTTCTCATCACATGAGAAAATTTTGTAACTATATATGGGGACAGATGTTAAATGGACTTATTGTGCTGATCATTTCAACATATATTCAAACATTGAATCATTAAGTTGTACCTCTGAAACTAATATAATGTTGTATGTCAACTTTACCTCAATTAAAAAAAAACAACAGACAAAATGATTTGAATATTGTAAATGAGTTCAGTGAATCCCTGAAACTGCCCCATTCCCATATGGGAGTTACAAGAAGCAGAGAGGATGAAGTAAGATGGAAGAAAGTTGTACAAAACACTATTCAAATTAAAATCATTTGAGTTGCTATCAGCTCCTTGTGGCAGAGTTCTGTGAGTCCTGATCTTCTTTCACATTTATCTTGGAAAAGTATACTTTCAGACACAACCCATGAAAGTTCATCATTTGCTCTAATACGAAAATCTCAACTTAATAAATAAAACCAAAAGCATCCCTTATGTATGAATAAAGTTAGTGAACTTTACAGAGAAAAGAGCATATTTGCACAATCTCAATAAAGGAAACAGAAGAACTGAATGATGATCGAGTCTCAGTCAAGCTTATCTTTGAAAGCCAGTGAAACCAGGATATCTTTTCAAGGATGTGTGTAGAGCTGTCAGCCTTGGAAGATAGAAATAGTGGCCTCCTCTGGAACAAAGGGCAGGTTTGCTTACTGCCCAGTATAATAGAAATAACACCCCTCCCTGGCGCAAAGGTCAGCAGACTTCCTGTCCATTATCAAAGATTTGAGTTCCTTAAGCTCTGAGCTCTTGCAACCCTCTGCATGTCAGCTGGCTCACTGTGTATCACCCTGTAGGAAGTGGGATTTAGTGAACCAGTGCAAATGCTGATACTCGGGCCACTGTTATTGCTGTGTCGTTAAGTCCTTTGTCTCTGACCCATGGGTCTAGTTTCTTTTGCCAGCATCTATAAGACCATGGTAGGCTGACTTATTAGCTTGCAGGTAAGGTAAAATATCATACCTTTCACGGTTCCTGACAAGCCCTTAATGTAACCAGTACTCTTAGGAACAGAGAGCTATCCAGAACAATATGTATGGATATTCTTCATCGAAGACTTCATGCAACCAAAACATTAATAAGTCTCTCTGATCTCTTTTATTTCTACCCCAAGTAGAAGGAGAGGCACCAAACTATTACAGACCTAGGGCTTGTGCAAGCCACCTGGAGACCTAGTGACCAGAAACTTCCCATGGGGAGCAAAGACAGATGGGCATATTTCCAAAATGGACCAATATGCCTCCTTATCATCCAAAAGACAGTACATTATCTTAATTTATGATGATTTCATTCATTAAAATCTTGTGATGGGCCAAAGATACATATCTAAGAGGAGTGAGACACATGGCAGTTGTAAGCAGATTAACACATTTGGTGAATATCAAACTCTGAACTAAACTTAGTGTTCTAATCAATTATAAGGTACAACAAATTTAATTAGGTCAATTAAATGATATTTAATGGTATGCCTGATTATTACTCTGCAATAATGAACAAGAAACTCATGTAAATAACTATAATTGGTCTTACTTTAAAATATGATAGTCAAGACTGTTTGAGATAAGCTGGAGAGAAGGAAGGGGGGAAATAGATAAAAGTTAACTGCCCTGAAACCACTCTCAAGACCCCTGGATCTACATGTAACCCAGGAGATCGAGGCAGATGGCTGTGTGCCTAGATCCTCCTGCACTGTGGTTCTCAGGGATGTCACGGGGGTGAAGCAGCTTCCTGAATCGTGTTTACACATCCATGTGTACAATACCCCTGACCATGGGGATGAAACACCATTCAATCATCCCTTACACCCCTCTAATTAACAATTAGATTTCAGAATCGTTGTATCATTACATGATAATTTATTCTTCAAACCTGTAGGATGTCGAGCTAAAAGAAAATCAAATTTCAATGGCTTCTTTTCTTTGAAGGACCAAGATGTTCTTTCACACTTGGAATCCGGATTAGAGGATAAATCCATCAAATCAATGGAAACAAGTTAAGAAATGGACAGAGGGATATTTCATTCATATATACACAGTTTGCACTGTGGCAAAAATAGAGTTATATTTTAAAAAATTAGAATTTTTTGAAATTTTAGAGATTTTAAAGACTTTGTTCTGCTTATACTCCCTTTGGTTTACCAAATCAAACTCACTCTTTAATGGGTATCTAGCATTGAGTGCTAATAACAGCAGCTTTTTTAAATTCTTATTTTTCCCAGGTCAAACACCAAGGGTAGAGGTCTTCAAGAGATCAAGTCTAATCTACATACGGGTGTGGCAGGCTTACGTATGGATGTTCAAGCCAGACATTGCCAGAAGAACTACATCTCTTCACCCATAGGTGAGTTTTTACTAGTAATCACAGAAACTTAAGGATATCAAAGGAAATTTTTTATTAAGAACCCAAGTTATAGATTCCTCTCTTAGGTTCATTACTTTGAATTTTTGACTCAAATCATATCTATCAATTGGACCATGTTCAATTCTATGATCTTTAGAAGATGCAGCCTACAGCTGAAGAGAAACAGATACAACACCAATATCTTATCCTCTCTAGCCAAACTGAGAGCCCCTGGAGTCAGCAGTTTTCAAGAAAAGAAGAAGTCATCCGTCTTTGGAAGAGAGACAGTAGAGGCTACTCAAACATTCAACTTTAAATTGTTAACATGACTTGTTAGAATGTGATGGAGCACACCTTCTAAGTTTCATGATTTTTCTCCACAATATTGAGATGGATGACCTTGAAGTCCAGTTTCCCCATAAATGTATTTATTCAATGATAAAATTAATTTCCCTATAATTACCATGAAAATCTTATGTCATAGTGTCTGACTAAAAGGAAACAATGCAAATTGAGCAGTTGAATAGCAGTGTAATTAATTCCACACAAGGATCTTACGGCAGCATTATGTATAATAGTGAAACTGGATGTAATCCCATTTCTATCAAAGAAGAAGTAAACAGATTATGGTATTCCTGTTCTTTGGAATACCTCTAAAACATCTAACATGGTAAGTTAGAATGATGTGCACTGATAAGGGGAGACGTCTTTGATATATGATTTGGGAAACAGCAAATAGCAAAACGATGTAGTTATGTAATTTATGTTAAAAAACTTTATGTGTATTTATAAATTCATAGGAAATTTCCAGAAGAATAAACCCCACCCTGTTAACAGTAGTGGCTTCTGAGTAGGGGAGTGAGCTTTCAGGGAAGGGGATGAAAGGGGTGGGTTTCACTTTATACAGATCTGTGTACTGTGACTTTTTTTACAATATGTATTTCTTTCATAATTAGAAAAATGAATGATGTGACCATTTGGTGCAGGACAACAGCATTATGTTCACCAGTCTCTGTACTGTATGTTACTGCACAGCACGGACTGTAGGAAAAAGCCCAGAGGAGCAATGAAGACAAAGAAGACACGACACCTGCAAAAAGTCAGTGAAGTATTTCTACACAACAAACCTTCCAGGTGAGTGACGGTCAGTATCTTCCACTGCTCCAGCTCTCGCAAGAAACCTAGTACCTTCCCAGGGTAAGCTGGAGGACCACGGCCCACTAGTCCACTCCCCGCCCAGGGCCTGTTTGTGCAGGGTGACTGCCATCAAGCAGACAGTGGACTCAGGATGGGGCCTGTGTCTTTGGGGAGGCTGGTAGAGAGGCACAAAGTCGAACACCAGCTAAGGGCACACACCTGAGAGGTGGAGTTCCAGGTGGAGACTCAAAATGTACCAAGACACTGCATGAAGGAAGCTACTCCACCTCCCTGAGCCTCAGTGTCCCCCCCTGTAAAATGGGAATCACAGGCCTACTTCACAGAGCTGTTGGGGAAGATACATAAAAGTGCCTGTGACAGTCAGTGTCCACATTATTAACAAAGTCGTCTCCAACTTCAGAATAATTGATGAAAAGAGTAATGTTGATGAGACCAAAGACGAGATACCCAGCTTCATAACAGCCCCAGCAGCATGAGAATGAGAGGAGCTCCGAGTAAGCAGGGTTCTTCACAGCTCCACTGGAGAGGATGAACATGGGCTACACCAGGATAAGTCGCTGTTGTACAGTGACTCGTGTAGTGAGGGTGGGTCCCTAAAGACACTGTGAAATACAGTTACACACAGTGGCTCCTAGGAAACAACTAAAAGCAATCAACGCAGCAGATAGGAATAGGAAGGCGGCGAGCAGAGGAGGGTCAGAGCCACAAAATCTGAAGGAAGACACTGAACCACAAGAGCCCAGCTCTGTCAACAGCTGCTGTGGTTGCACCAGGAGATCAAACGTCTGAGACAGCCATTGTGGGGACTGCTGGGAGCACAGTGGTCACTGCGGCCACACCCCAACAGCAGTGCATCGGAGCACACACACCCTGAGATTTTCCTCTCCATTAATCCTTGTTTTAAGATGATGAGGGCCGGCCCCGTGGCTTAGCAGTTAAGTGCTCGCGCTCCTCTGCTGGTGGCCCAGGTTCGGATCCTGGGCGCGCACCAACACACTGCTTCTCCAGCCATGCTGAGGCCGCGTCCCACATACAGCAACTAGAAGGATGTGCAGCTATGACATACAACTATCCACTGGGGCTTTGGGGGGAAAATAAATAAATAAATAAAATCTTTAAAAAAAAAAAAGGGCCAGCCCCGTGGCTTAGCGGTTGGGTGCGCGCACTCTGCTGCTGGCAGCCCGGGTTCGGATCCCGGGCACGCACCGCTTCTCCAGCCATGCTGAGGCCGCGTCCCACATACAGCAGCTAGAAGGATGTGCAGCTATGACAGACAACTATCTACTGGGGCTTTGGGGGGAAAAAAATAAATAAAATCTAAAAAAATAAAATAAAATAAGATGATGAATATCCTCATGTTACAATGTCTCTTTCCAACCCTTGTGGACGAGTGTAATCAGAACCCCCTGAAGAAGGCACAGGCCAGAATAGGATGGAACACTGGGGGCTGAGGGAGTGGCGCTGCACCTGACCACACAGACTATCACCCGGGCCTATTGAACACGAGAGAAGAACCCAAGGATGTAGTCTAATGAGAATTCCCCGTCTTGCCACATTCAGAGACACTACAGAGTTTCTCTTCCGTTCTTTACAAAAATGTCAAGGAATTCATGCGTCATTAATTCATAAAGAGGCAAATTCTTGACAAAGTGACAGAGTCCAGATTCCATGACCAGGTTTTTCAGTTGTTTTGATAATATCCCACATTCAGGAATCAGAAATGTAACCTATTGGGATGTGTAATATAAACAAGGACTTTTTTTCATGTAGATCAACGCCCAGATTTTTAGAGATGACATAAATCATGAAAGCTGCTAACCATTCCTCCACAGGTTTCAATAAGACTTTTAAGTTAATTTACCAATCTCAGGAAAAAAGAATTTGGCAATTCAAGCTTTTTATTTCTGCATTCAAGCGTACAGTACAGGCAAGAGAATGAGCAGAAAAAAATTAACAAGAAGGTCTTGTGCCTGCCCGGTGGCTTAGCGGTTAAGTGTGCACGCTCTGCTATTGGTGGCCCGGGTTCGGATCCGGGCACACACCGATGCACCGCTTGTCTGGCCATGCTGAGGCCACGTCCCACATACAGCAACTAGAAGGATGTACAACTATGACATACAACTATCTACTGGGGCTTTGGGGAAAAAAAAGGAGGAGGATTGGCAATAGATGTTAGCTCAGAGCCGGTCTTCCTCAGCAAAAAGAGGAAGATTAGCATGGATGTTAACTCAGGGCTGATCTTCCTCAAAAAACAAAAGAAAAAAACAAGGTCTTGGTTGCATTTCATCTTTTGCAAATAAGCAGGATATTTTATGCTCTGTTCCTTTCACTACTCTAAACAATTTTTAAAGAATATGGTACATCTGACTATCCCTGGGTGTGTTTATCCTGGAACCTTGCCAGAATCCAAAGCAGAGATGTTAAAGCTGATGGATTTCAAATGCTGCCCAAGTGCTGTCTACCTTGAACATCCCTCTCCCAAAGCTGGACCACCAGTCTCTTCCTGAGGAATCAGAGTCGTCACCCGTGTCCCTGAGAGACTGGCCACTCAGGCCTGAGCTGAGATTAGGCTATCAATCTAAATGGCAAAATGCTTAAGCTATTTTCATCTTAAGGATGCTGTTTCAGAGGCCCCTGCACTGGAAAGTGTTGGTGAAAATGTTCTATTAGATACTTGCCTGGGAATTGGGTTGTTCTCCGATGCTCTTGGCGGATCCTGGGGAAACCAATGATTAACCTCATGGATGCCTCAACTTCCAAATCTGCGAAAAAGTCAAGCAACAGCCACTGTTACCACCCTGCAAAGCTCTTAAGTTGTGCTTGCAAGAGGGGCCACAAGGGCGAATTTCTCCCAAAAGCTGATGAAATGATGGCACTTTGGCTGCAGAAGGCAGAGGGCAGCAGGCAGAGGAAAGTTTCTGGGATGTCAAACTAGTTCCCATAGGCACTTTAGAGAAGCACCTGGCCCTGGACTAGGTAGGAGGCTGTGGAAAGACCCACAGACATGCAGGTGGGAGGAGGAATCAAGCAACGGAGGGAGGCGGTGTGGAATAGACGTGAGTCCGGCTTCAATTTTGGACAAAAGCAGTTGCACGATGCAGGCCCGCGGCTGCCCATGCAGCCACCACACCCTCCTAACTCCTTGGTCCTTCTCGTCCCATCACATCCCTCTGAGACTCAGTCCACGTGGAGCAGGTGCAGGACCACAGTGCAGAGCACACCTCCTTGCTCCTCCCCTCAGGACTAGGCACTGCCCCGTGCCCAGAGCATCCCGGGAGTTGTAGTCCTGTAGTCCTGCAAGCTCCCAGCCGGGAGCGGTTGAGAAACAAAAGCTCCCAGCATGCACTGCTAGGGGCCCCAACTCCCTCCTTGTCCCTCCACCCCTGGGCCCCACTCCTCTCCTTGTCCACCCCACCCTCTATCATGCCTCTTCTCTCTACCATGCCCACCCTCCATGCCCTGCCCACCGCCTGGAGTCTGCGCAGCGTGGTTGGGCTGCATCCCTTGAGGCCGGTACTCAGGTAGGGGTGGGGCTCAGCAGCCTGGCTGTTGCTGAGGTTGCTTGCAGCCCTCCTTGAAGCTCCCTGGCCAGTATTTGAAATGTAAATTCAATATCTAAAATGGAAATACCGGGTGACTGGGATCCTGGAATTTGCCTTTTCAAGGCCACTTGTCCTACTATCCCCTCCATCCCTCCAGGCTGCCATGATCCTCCCTCTGGACCCTGTGGTCAGGGTCGCTGCAGAGATCCTCCCTTTGGACCCCGCCTGCCTGAAGGGCCCATACCTTGGTCAGGAGTCTTAGAAGGACTGCCGTGAGCCATGTCATAAAAAGGAGAAAACATCACATTGGACAGCCCCAATTCCTGCATATACAGACGGGAAACTTAGGTGCACTGGTAAGTGACTCCTAAGCCACTTCAGGGGACCACACGCACGCCCCTTCTCCAACGCTGCACACAGACTTGTTCACTGGACTTCCTTATCCCAGTGTGGACCTCGTGGCCTCATTAACACAGGCAACAGCACTGAAACTTCCCGTTGGTCCTTCCCACAATGTCAGGGAAGTTTTTGTAGGAAGGTAATATTCAATTTCTGCTCTACTATAGGGCTGGCTCCTTGGCAACCAGTTTTAATATCCCTTTTTAAATATAACCTCAGAATCACAAAATAGTTAAGCAAAATAATTTGTTGCTGTTGGGGGTTATGGTGATAACTCTCTGAAGTTATTTTTCCATTTAGCTACTCTGACTCCAAATACTACAGCACCACATGCTTCTCAGACTGGTGGATGCACAGCTCCACTTCTTTGCAGAGAGGATGCACAACAGCAGAATATCCGTGGCCCGACTTTCTGGAGCATCAGTATTACTACAAGATTTAGAAAAAGCAAAGTTAGGTCATTTGCAAGGTAAGGAATTAAAAACTGAAAACTAAGATGAGGTGGGAAAGTCATATACCATTAATAGTTGTCAGTAATCTGTGCCTGAAATGTCAGACTGTCTCTGAGACCCTATTTCCCATTGTTTTAAATAGAAAAAATTAGAAGGCATAGCAAATCTATCGAAAAATCCTACCAATTTCCTAAGTCACGATATGACACTTAGACATAAGTTATGAACATCATTGCTCCTTGTTTTCTTCCTCATTCAACCCAGTCCCACAGGTCTTGAGTGATTGCTGTGAACACTGCACTGTGCTAGATGTCAAGGCCTTGGTGAGCATCATTATGGGGGTGGACGTTGATGGAAAAAGATTGCATCATAAAAACTCAAAGCCATGCCACTTGCCAAATTGAGGCAATAATGGAAAGACCTAGGGCGCCAAGGAAGGGTGAGGGCATTAATAGATACTTGGGAGTATTAAAATCCATCTAATGGTGTCATGAGTGAATGTGTTCCACTTTAAAACAAAACTCAGCTGTTGTTCTCAGATATTGAGTTTATCTTTGTGCAAATATGCAGGATTTAAAGTGTTTATTGATGTATAACATGCATACAGAAATATATGCAGAGGTCATCCGTGTAAACCTCAAAAAATTATTACAAAGTCAACACACTTGTGTGACCAAGAACTAGCACCAGCTTCATTCAGGCCCTGACAATCCCTTTCTCCCTCCTTCCTCCCCAAAGGTAACCAATATCTTACCAGCAAACACTGTATATCGAGTTTGTCTTCTTATACAAGTGTTTTATTACAGGAAAATTTAAACAATATACAAAATAAACAAAATAGCATAGTAGGCCCATCACCCAACTTCAACAACTATTAATCATCTGCCATTTTTGTTTTATCCAGACTCCATCCCATTCTCACCTCAGTTTATTATTCTTTTAGTCCTTTTTGTGTGTGTGGGGAGGTAAGATGTACACACACTGAAAGGCACAAATCTCAATCGTACAGTTTTAGCAAATAAACATGCCCATATAACCTTCACCCCTTTAAGAATAATGTATTTCCTTCACCCCCAGAAAACTCCTTCCTGTTCCTTCCCAGGCAATTTTTTCCTTCCCCTGAGGCAACCACTGTTCTGTTTTTTTCACCATAGGTTCATCTTGGCAGAAATCAGCCCACATGTATTGTTTTCTGTCTAGCTTGCATCCCTCGGCATGAGGTAGATGAGATTCACCCAGCACGTGTGTGTCAGCGTTTGCTCCTCAGCATGGCTGAGGGCGTTCTGCTCTGTGGATGCCCCGAAGTGGGCTCGTCTTCCTCCTGGGGACGTGCAGATCATCTCCTGTGAACATTCTTGTACAAACCCTTTTTGTATGCTGTTTAATTCCTTTATTAGCATTTAAGTGACACACCTTTGCAGTTTTTAGTGGTTGATCCAGATAACAATATGCATCTTTAACATATCACAGCCTACCTAGACTCAATAGTGCACCAGTTTAACCAATGTAAAATATGGGAGCCTTGCTACAGAACAGTTCCATTTACCTCTGTCTGTCCTTTGTGCTATGTTGTCATAAATTTTACATCTACCCATGTTATAAATCCCACAATACAGTGTTATGATTTTTCTTTAAATAGTCATAGGTCTTTTAAAGAAATTAAGAGAAAAATGTTAAGTATTGGGAGGGAAATGCTTCGAGGATCTGCAAATGTACTGTTTCTTCTCTAAGTTTCACTCACAGTTTTTGCATTCATCAGTCAGTCTTGCCCACAGTAATTATTACTGTGGTGTTCTAGTGGCGATTTTCTATTTCATGCTATCCAGCCGCGTTTATTATTTGGAATTCTGTGAGGAAGATTCCCCTCTCCCTCTCCCTGCCTTCTTCCTGTCTTTCTCTCTTTCTTCTCCCCCCCTTTTTTTCTTTCTTCCTTTCTTATTTAATCTTCTTTATATCAGTATAGACTCATGGATATTTATTTTATTCTCTGGGTAATAATCCAATGCTACCATTATTTATTTTGTTGCTCCCAGTTTTCCAGCTTGAGCCGTTGAGAAGTCTTTAAGATTGATTCCTTTTGGTTTTTTTTTTAAAGATTTTATTTATTTATTTTTTCCCCACAAATCCCCAGTAGATAGTTGTATGTCATAGCTGCACATCTTTCTAGTTGCTGTATATGGGACATGGCCTCAGCATGGCCAGAGAAGTGGTGCGCGCCCGGGACCAAACCCAGGCTGCCAGCAGCGGAGCACGCTCACTTAACCGCTAAGCCACAGGGCCAGCCCAGATTGAGTCCTTTTGACACATCTCATCATTTTCTGTGGTTTTTTTTGAAAGCACTTTCCTACTTTCTGGCACTACAAGAAGCTCCAGGCTCATATTGTATTTCCCATCCCCAGATTTGAATTAGCCATTTCTCCAAGAAAACCTGGTTCTTTTTATTGAAGAATGATATTTAGAAACCAAAATGTGGGAGCTAGGTGTGACCATTGATACGAGGGTGTCACTGCTTCTAGACCCTCTCAGCAGAGCTTGGAAATGTATGTATGAATGTAAACTCAGGTATACACATCTACCTATCGATATATCAATCTATCAATCTATCTATCTATCTGGATAGATATATTAAAAGAGACATGTATTCATACTGATACTTCCAACTCCAATCCAGCACCACAGAGTTTATTCCAGCATTCTCCTTTTGTTTATTTGTAACTTCTTTCACCAACAGTGAGAAACTTAACTCCAGTTATCTACAATATATTTACTAATGTGTCAACTAGTTTCAGAATCGCTAATCCATACCCTTATGAAAAACAAATTTACCACCTAGAGTACAGTGTTTTTGTACAGTACTTTAGTTTTACAGTATCCCATCAAAACACTGTCTTCCAAAGTTACTTCGGTCAGGACCTTTCATCCCCACCCCTTCTGTGTGGTTATGTCACATGCTTGTAACACAGTGAGGTACATTTGTCACTGCATTCCATCTGAGTTCCCCAGCATCCTGATTGATTTTTAAAATTTGCAGAGTAAAATTCACTCTATGCGGTGTACAGTTGTATGGGTTTTGACAACTTTACGGTCATGTATCCACGTCCACGGTACCACACAGCGCTGTTTCTTTCACTCCCAAAATTCTCTCATACTGTCTCTTTGTAGTCAACCCCTTCCCCCACTCCATTCCTTGGCAACCACTGATCATTTTCCATCCCTTAATGCTGTCTTTTATAGAAAGTCATGTAAATGGAATCATATACTATATAGCCTTTTGAATCTGGCTTCCTTCACTTAGAGATATGCATCCAAGATTAATCCTTGTTGTTGTGTGAATCAAGAGTTTATCCTTTTTATTGCCAAGTAGTATTCTAATGTACTGATGCACCACAGTTTCTTTCTCCATTCACCTGATGAAGGACATTTAGTTTGTTGCCGGTTTTTCACAATTATGAATAAAATGGCTATGAAGATTCATGCAAAGAGTTTTGTTTAAACATTAGTTTTCAATTTGCTTCAGTAAATCTCTAGGAGTGGGATGTCTGAGTCATATAATAAGTGTATGTTTAACTTTATAAGAACCTGTTAAGTGTTTTCCGAATGCAACTATCATGTAGCATTCCCAGTTCTAGTTGCTCCTAGTCCTCACCAGCACTCTGTAGTTGCAAATTTATTTTTTATTTTAGCCACCTAATAGGTGTGTGGTATCTTATTGTGGCTTCTGCTTCCTTTTTGAAAGTGAGTTCTGCTAAATATAAAATCCTGTGTTGACTTTTGGGTTTTCTTTCTGCACTTCAGAGATGTCATTTTGTTGTTGATTTGTCTCTTTTGTTTTTGATAATATATCATCCATCATTCACATTATTTCTCCCTGTATGTAATGTCTTCCCCTGTACATATGTATTTCCCTGACTGCTTTCAAAATTTTCTTTTTATCTTTGGATTTTAGCAGCTTGACTATCATGTGCCCAGGTATGGTTTTATTTTGTATTTTATTTTGTGTGTTTCCTGACTTTCTTGGATCTAAAATTTTAGATTTTTCACCAAATTTTGGAAGTTTTATGCTATTACTCATTGATTTGCCTTTCTGCTTCATTTAATTTTTTGTCTCTCCCCTCTCTGATGGGGACTCACTCATCTCACAGGTCTTAAGGCTGTCTTCATTTTTCTCAAAACTTTTATGTTCTTTTCTTCAGACTGGATAATTTCTATTGCTCTATATTCATGTTTCTTCTACTGTTTCTAATCTACCAGTAAACTCAAAAATATTTTCTGTATTTCATCTTCCTATTTGGTTCTTTTTTGTAATTTCCATTTCTCTGCTGAATTTCTACATCTGTTCATTCATTATGAGAATATTTTTCTTTACCACCATGATCATCTTTATAAAAGCTGTTTTCTCATCCTTGTCTGCTAATTGCAACACCTTGGGAATAGTTTCTACTGCCCACTTTGGTCGTATATGGATTATATTTTCCTATTTCTTCAAATCTCATGATTTTTAAAATTATGTACTAGAAACCATGGATGATAGTTATAGAGACTCTGGATTCTATTGTATCCCTGTGAAGAGTGTTGTTATTTTTCTAGCAGAGAGTTAACTTGGCTGGACTGAAACTCCAATCCTATCTCCTTTACGATGGGCATAGCTGAAATCCTCATTCAGTTCTTTCATCTTCCAACTGCTGTTTTTACACTACGCCCTCTGGGGCCTACCCTGCAGGTGTGTTGTTCAAAGATCTGCCAATTTGCTGTGTGTGGGGGGGGCAGACTTTCATACATATTTTAAGATTTTCCTCTTTGTGGTTCCCTCCCTTCCAGAATTTCTCCCCTAACTTTCCGGCTACTCTGTCAGCCCCAAAATACATCCTCTAACATTACAAGTAATACTATAGTTTTTCCCGTCTGGGCCATGTACAGATTTTGGAATGCTTTGAGGCAAAAAACTCAAGCTTGCAAATATCTCCTGGTAAAATTCCCATGATTCAAGGGAAGACTCCCCTTCAGTTCTGCTTGCCTTTGGAAGAGATTTATGCATACATACATATACACATTTATTATATGTGTATTACATATAGATACATGATTCTATATAAATATATATAATATTTCATGCAGATTTTATCATTGTTATCTGTGAGAGTGTTAGTTCAACAAGCTACTCCACTAGTACTGGAAGCTAGACCTCGGTTTTGTTTCTTTTTTGCATTTTATATAAATGGAATTATAAAATATATAGCCTTTTGAATATAATTTCTTTTATTCAGCATTATGGTTGTGATATTCATCCATGCTATTGCATGTAGCTAGTGTTAGTTCATTTGTTGAAAATAATTAATGTTGTTAGATGGTCATAAAATATGCATAACATGAAATTGACCACTTTATCCATTTTTAAGTGTACAGTTCAGTGACATTCAGTACATTCACATAACTGTGTAGTGATAACCTCTAACCATCCACAGATCTATTTCCACCTTGCACTGAAACTCTGTGCCCATTAAGCAACAACTCCCTGTTGTCCCTCCCTCTTGACCCTGGGAACCACCATTCTCCTTTCTATTCCTATGAATTTGACTACTCTAAGTACCTTATATGAGTGGAACCATGCAGTATTTTTCCTTTTGTGTCTGGCTTTACTTCACTTAGCATAAAGTCCTCAAGGTTCATCCATGTCATAACATGTGTCAGAATTCCATCCTTTTTAAGGGTGAATGGTATTCCACTGTGTTTTACACAACAATTTTGTCAACTCATCCATTTATGGACACCTGGCCTGCTTCCAGCTTCTGCTTATTTTGAATAATGCTGTTAAGACCACGGGTGTACGTATATGTCTTTATGTATGCGTTCAGTTCTTTTGGGTTTATACCCATATATGGTGTTCTGAGATTCATTTTTTCACATGTGGGAGGGTTCCCCACACCTCCAA